>NC_092048.1:125727575-126038506 GCF_003086295.3 Arachis hypogaea
AGTATTGAAAGAGAAATTAAAGGAAGGAATTGTCAGAGTCATTAAAGTCAAAGGGCAAAATTTACAATACCATAAATGAATGATGACTGAATCGAAGAGGCAGAGCTCAGATGAACAAACATTGCATATATAACACCTTAAAGAACCCAACCCTCATGCCCTCCTCTTTAAGACAGTTGAAATGCATTCCACTTTCTTACCAGTGTGTCAAGCAAGAAGAGCAAGCTGTTTAACTTGTCTTACCAGACATCCATGAAAAAACTTATCATGAAATTATCACAATTTAAACAATCAGCAAAGAAACTTCCCTGAGAAAGCTAATATGTACTTCGAAGATGCGACGAACAGCGGAGCAAACGATGCATGTGAAGACCCTATTCATAACCGACGCCCATGTTGGATTCCTCACATTACAGTCGAAATGCAACTGAAGCGAAAAAATAAAATCAAACTAAAATCACAAAATTTCAGAATATGGAACAAAAAATTGAAAAACCTCAAACAAAAAACCTCAAAATTGAAAATTTATGGAATCGAAAGTAATCAAAGCTTGTTTTTAGACATGGCCGTGAGTTTTCTGAACACTGCGCTAGGAATCAGAGAAAAAACAGAAGAGCTGGAAAATAAAAGCTTTTAGGTCAGAAATTGCTACAAACTCAACTAACACTTCTCCAAAATCTAATCTCAATACAATTTAATTAGATGGAAAGAAGGGTAATGGGATATCATACCAGGAAGACAAAATGTTAGTCTCTATAAGGTCGTAGAAAAAGCAGTTAGCAGCAGAGAAAAAGATGAACTGCCTTCTCCTCCGTGGCCATGTGACCCATCCCACCGCAGTTGTAGCAAGCACCACCACCATTGCCTCCTCCCCTGTATCCACCACCATGCTTTTCACCGAACGTAACAACTGCAACCATGCTGTGGTATAATAGGAGGCAAAAAGAAAAATAAAATAAAAACCAAAAAGTTCAAGATTTGATGTAAACCCAGTTACAAAAACGGAAAAGAAACCATGAATTTGAGAGAGAAAAATGTACCTAGAAGCTTACTGGAGAATCTTCCAAATTTTCCAAATATGCTACCTGTTTACAATGCCCTCTATCACCACCACGATAACGAATTGAAAAATAAGAAAATGGAGGAGCAACCACAAAACTGCAATGAATAATAAAATTAAGGGGTTATAAATAAGTATGAGTCATTCGTATGATGTATGGCAGTTAAATTCAAAATTTGAAATTCACTAAAAAATTAGAAAAACAGGTAAAAAAAATGAAGGAGAAAATTAATTGAAATGAAAGAGTGAATAACACTATTGGGAGTGAAAGAGAATAAAAGGAGGAGTTGTTAGAAAATATTAAAGACATTGAAGCAACTATACAAACTGAACAATGAATACTGGGTTATAATTATACCCTTTTTTTGCCATTCAAATTTAAAATTTTAGGTTTTTGATACCTGTTAGGTGAAGAGAAAATAAATATTGAAGTAGAAGATGAAGGAGAATTAATTGAAGGAAGAAGTTGTTTTAAGAAGCAAAGTTTACTTGAAAAAAAAATAAATGATTGAATGAGAGACCACACATGAACTAACTGTTTAGAGAATACCATAAAATGTCCAACTCTCAGGCTCTCTCTAGCATGACACATTGGATTTTCACTACCTGACAACCCTCTATTAATAGTTTAGTATTATATATATATACAAAGATTTATTTGTTAAAAAATCTTTAAGGGGGACTCGATTCTATTTGGTCAGAGAGGGAGCTAGATTTATAGTTATCGAAACCCAACTAATCCTTTTTCGTAGCCCAAACGAGATTTCAAAGGCAAATCCAAACGAAACCCACTTGAAAGCTCAATATCCCCAATTAGGTCGGATGCAAAGGGAAGTCAGGGCAAAAGTCAGAACTCAGAAGTCAGAAGCACATATTGACCCAAAATGCAAAGTCAGAACTCAAAAGGAAACTAAGGCAGTACCGTCGCGATTCTGTTGTGCGGCACGGAGGAGCTGCCGAAGCGTGGAGTCGTCAGGGAAGAAGGTGGAATCGTGTTCCGCTGCCGTGCTGATTGGTGGGTTTGTGGCCCAAACTAGTGACCTGATCCAATCAAATTTCTCGAAACAGAGATCCTCTACTAGGGTTTCGGTCATTCCGCACCAGAAACTACGACTCAAAACCAATGTTTTAAAAACCGAATCGGACCGGCCAGTTGAACCAATTCAACCGCAAACTGACAAGTGACAACACTAACAGTCCAGTCAAGCATGTAAAACCGTTGTTTAGAAAACCGTTGAAAAACCATTAAACTGGCCAAAAACCGGCCGATCGGACCAAACCGGAACCAGCACGTTTTACACAAAAACGGAAGCTCCTTCGTTTCTTTCTCCCTTTGGCCTTTGTCCCTTTCTTTCATTCAGAAAGAAATCACACAAACCCAGCCAAAAAACCCTAGCACTGTAAGCCTACACCACCGTCGCAAGGAGTGGCATACTGCCGCCGTCCATCGCACCCAAAGTTCGCCATCCGTCCGTCCATCTAGCTTCCCTCGTGCTCCAAGTCTTCAACCCCTGTTCGCTGTCACCGATCGCGGCTGCTTCCTCGAGCTCGGGGTCCGTCGTCTTTGTCTGCTCAGCCGCGCTTCCGTCGCCGTTTGTGTGCCGTTCACGTTCGGGTTTTCGTTCATCTGTCGTCTTCGTTCGCGTTCTTCGCCGTTCACGTTCGCTCGGTGTTCACCGTTCGAGGTCGCATTCGCGTTCGTCTGGAAGCCACGTTGCTCTGCTTCAAACTCTGCGACCAACCCGCGCGCTCCTCCTAGCCGTCGAACTGCTCTCTTTTGTCGCCGCCGTGAGTTCCCTAAACCCGCCACCAGACAATACACTCACACAACACCAATATTCTGCTTCAAACTCTGCAACTTCTGATTTCCATTACAATAAGTAACTATTTGATTTGGCAGTGGTTTGGATTTTTTCATAGACTGAATTAAAGTTACAATAGTTATGTTCTCTTCTCTATCACATTGATATTAAGCTTTGAATTCTCTTGTTTCGTTTTAAATTTACCGCACTCAACATGTTTGATGAAATGCTTTAACCATATTTCTGGTTGGTTTTATAATTTCTAGCTTTTAGAAACTTAGTAAGTTGATTGCATGTGAAATTAGAATAATTGGATCTTAGTAATTAGGAAATTTAGCTGCACAAATAGCATCTTTGCGGAAAACATATTAGCATGATGATTCCACTTGCATTAGTGTTTTTCTGGTAAATTTTAACTGTTATTGTGAACTTGTTAATTTGCTAATTGTTCTTATGTTGTTGTTCTGTTGTTCTTCTGTTACTTTTAATTTTTTTTGTTTTTGTTGTGATTTTCTGTTCTTGATTTAAGCTGTGATTGAAGGTTCTTTGGTTTGGGTATTCTTCACTTTGTTGTTGTGTTTTTGCTGTGATTTAAATGTTCTTTTGATTCTCTTTTTTTTTTTCGAATGTCTAGTCAGTACTTGATTGACTGGTTTTACTCACTGATTGTATTTGATGATAAATTTTAAATTGATAACTCTATTACTGCTTTACTGTCTGTTTCTGTCTATTACTGATTCACTGTTCCTTTATTTTTTTTTTGTTAATCATTGTGATGAGATTTTTTAAAATTGGGTTGAAAACTGTTAATCTTTCTTCATTTTTCACTGTTCTAACTTCTGTTCTTATTAAAAAATTTGCAATTGGTGATCTTTTGATTTATTATATGCTTCATGTTTTCATTGTTCTGTTCTTTTGAAGAAAAAAATTGCAATTAGTGATTGTATGATTCATGTTTTGATTGTTCTGTTATAAAAAAAATTCTGTTTTCATTGTTTTGTTCATTGTTTGGTTGCACTGTCCCTGTTCTTGATCTCCGCCGACTTGCTACCCCTCCTCCGTGTTTGATTTTTTTTGTTTCAGGCTTTGTTGTGTGTTTGTTTCAGGCTCTGTTGTGTGTTTATTGTGCGTTTATTGTGCAACACTATCATTTTTTGTTTTACTTTTTGACTTAGCTACATTAAGACAATATTCTCTATCTTTAACTTGTGCATTGTAATTCAATCCAGTTATTTTTAATGGAAGTATAATTATGTTAATTGTCAACAAATTTGCAGCAAGTCATTGCATATTTTGATGATTAATTACATTTAGTTGGTGATATTTTATGTAGGGTTTTAAATTTCAAAGATATTTAGGATGTTTATTTATAATTTATTTATTATTTTATTATGGAACGGTTTTTCCGGTTGAACCACGGTTAGACCAGTTGGACCAGTAAACCAGTGACTAGAGCGGTTTGATGATCGGTCCGGTTTTCATAACCTTGCTCAAAACTACATCACTTCAATTGAAACTGCACTCTGCAATATCTTTGAAGAATCAGACTTCTTAAAGGGGTAGATGGGTGATCGGCAATTAGGTGAGCAACAACAGCAGGGGGTTGATCAGCAACTAGCATCTTCTCCCGCTGCTTCTACAAAGGATGATATGGTTTCTTCTGTTATGGCTTTGGAGGCTGCTTTGCTTCCCTGTTTGCCTGCCCGTGAACTTCAAGCTATTGACCGTTCTCCCCACCCTTCCCATCAGAGTCAGTTACTACCAACCCTTTTCATTCCAACTTTCCCGTACTTCTGTATCATTATGTCAAATGTTTCTGTCCTTTTTTTTTGGGTAGGGTGTAAATGATCATTAACAATTTAAATTGGGATGTGTTTTTACTGAGAAAGAGCAATTGTGATTTTTTTTTTTCACAGAATAGATTGATTTTTTAACAAGCTATTCTATATTATTGTCCTGCACTCCAGTGTTTATAAAATTTTGCACTGAGTAGAGCACCATGTGTGTCAGAAGAAGATATAGTAGTCAAGACTCAAAGAATTGCTTATATTACTGATCATCTATTCAAACTAAATTAAGAAGAAAATGTGGGTAAAATGCCTCCAAAATAATTCTTAACAGTGAAACCATTTAGGTATCGTTAGAGAGGGTTTTCTGGACATAGATACATACATATATGTACATATTACACACCAAGTCATTTAACTTTATCATTTAAGATTGTTTTTCGAACATATGTTGTAGGATATTACTGATTTGTTTCCCGTGTTCCATGTTTTCATAGTTTTGTGAATGAATATTAAATGAAACTGTGAAAACAACAAAATCTTATCTCCCACATTCACTATTTCTTTTACAAGAATCCTGATAAAAAAGAAAACATAGGGAATGAAAATATTAAATGAAATGGAATTCAAATAGAGTTATTTGCAAAGCCATCTCAGTCTAAATGGAATTAGAGCAAGTAATTTCACAGGAAGAAATGTGAAAGTGGGGGCTGCTAAGTGTCGATACCCAGAATTAATTGAAAATGAATTTTTGGTACTGGTCAAGAAGGGACTCAAATGGTTTTCTCATTTTGCAATGCATGATGAGATAAACATATTATGTAACCTAACTTGCTTTCATCTTTTGGATGGTTTTTTTATCAGTTGATGTGGATAGGTATGCTAGAGATTTTATGGAGGCTGCCAAGAAGTTACAGCTTCATTTTATTAGTCTGCAACGTGAGGATAAGCCGACTAAAGTTGAAATGCTTAGAAAGGTATGGTGGCGACTGCAGTACTTTAATGCTCTTACACCCACTGACCGGGTTATATCATTATAGTTATTTCTCTTGTATATCTTGTTGAAGCAGGATATCACTCTCATGGAAGAAGAACTTGACAGGAAAAATGAGCTGATAAAGAAACAAGAAAGTTTAGTTCTGGAGTGGAAAAAAGAGTTGAAAGAGCAAATGGACAAACACAAGACTGAGTTGGAAAGGGTCTAGCGTAAGCTCAGGTCACCTTTGTAATACCGGCCACACATGTATTAAGTTAGCAGTTTATGTTATATATTTTATCTTCTTTTGGGGGCAAGTTTTAATTGATGATTAGCCACGCCGCAAAACATGAGTTGTTAGATGAGATGATTCAGAACCCAGTTTGTTTAATTTTGATGATGAAAGCTGAGGAGGCAGGAGTATTATGTGCTTGCTAAGTCGCAAGTCAATATGAGGAATGCAGGAATTGAATATGGAGCTCATCAACTGGAAGATGTCTTCTGTAGAATTCTCTCCCGAAAACATACAAGACTTTCGAGTCATTGAGAAATTGAATTGCACCTCATGAGAGTTTGACTTTTTAGGAAATATAACTCAACAAAATGTATTATTTGTATGTCATAATTGATTTTGGACTAGTCTTTTGAAACTTCTCTATTGAATGGTTCAGTTTTCTGGAAATTGGAAATACAGCGTCGTCGGTTTTGCTATTCCGTACTGTCTCAAGAAATAAAGAAATATGGCTTATTTATCTTGTTTCATATTTTAAGTTGACAGACAATTTTTCTTTGTCAACATGACTTTGTTGATTAAAACTGAAAGTCCAGTCTTGTATAATCAATTAATCATGGAAGAGTCTAATATGGTGAAAGTATCTAATGGTCTTTAAAGGACCAAGATGCTTAAAGGAATTTAAAATAAATTTGAGGTGGAATTGTAAATATATTAATATAAATTTTTTTGCATAGAATATTTGCAAATTTGTCACATGTTCTTGTCATTTTTCATTTTTATTGGATTTTTAAGCTTTTTTTTATTTAAGACATTTTTTTAAATAAATAATTTATTTATTGATATATATTTTTAAAAATATTTATATTTTTTATTATCTATATCATTATTATTTCTAATGAAATAAATAATAAAAAAATAAAAATATTATACGATCAAATTATTTTTATAACCAAATTCAATTAAGTATTTTTTTTATATATCTTTTCTTTCTTCTCTATTAGACCAATTAATTTTATTCAAAATAATAAAATTTATATTACATCAATTTAAATTTATTTTTTCATCCATTCCAATTAAAATTATTGTAATAAATAAATAAATAAATAAATTATTGATATATAATTCTTAAAATATTTTAAATTTTAAAAGGATATGTGTATTAATAAAAAAATGTAAATATTTCAAAAAATATCTAAATAAATAATTACTTTAATTAATTTATTAAAAAAATTTTTATTAAAAAAAATTTATCAACCTATATTTGTCAAACTATATTAAATAATTGCAATTTTTTTTAAATAAACTCTTTCTGGAATTTTAATATTTTAAAATAAACATGAAATTTTAATTTTTAATATAATTAAATAATTTTAAAAATAAAATAATATTTTTGTTTTTTAAAATACTAATATTAAAAATATTATTTTTTTGTAATATTAAGAAAAATCTTTAATCTTTCCAAAACAAATTAATTAAAAAGATGTTAGTCCATGCTAGAGCTGAGAGCGGAAAGAACGCGTACCTGAACACTGGATAGAAGGGGCAGTATATACTATAATAATAAAACAATTTTCTCTAACCTCAAAATCAAGCCACGCGATTTCTCGGCCTTCGTCTCAGAAATCCCCAAAATTTCCATCCCAAATTGCTTTACTTTCATCTCCTTGCATTCTTTCTACACTTGATTATGCTCTTCTCTTTTCACACCCCAGAGCCAAACTTTTCCCAACTCTGATCCTAACCCTAATTAATCATTCTCCCCTTCTCCTTCAATCCTCCACCATCGATCTCCGATTCCAGCTCTGCAACCTTACGCGGAGTTGTTCGTGATTCTCTCATTCAAGAGTTTCGATCGCAGAGGCTCGTCCAAATCCGATTCGCAGTTTCGCCTCCTTCACGTTCTTCCCCGAGTTGGGTCGGTTGTCGAAGCGCGACCGTCGGAAATTGTTGCTGTTCTTCCTGCTATCGATTCGACGATTGCATCTCTCAGCTCCTAACTGTCGCTGTGCCGGTGCCACGGTGGTTTCTGTTTCCATAGAGGACTTCGACGGAGATTCTTCTCTTGGATCGCTCGAATTCGGAATACTCTGATTTGTGATGGTTTTCATTGAGAGCAGCTGCAACGGAATCTGAATTAGCGGAGATTCTGAATGCGTAACGGAATTTTGTGAAGAAGTTCAAGATTCCGCGCTGATTTTTGCTGGCAGAAGAGAATTCTAGTAGTGTTCGTTCTCTCAGCCTCAGTCTCGGCCTTGTGGGTTCGATTGATCGATCTTAACCCTAGTAATTTGCAAGTGGAGGACAAAAACAGAGAAAAGAAGAAAAAAGAAATAGAGCTTTGGATATAGTATTGTACTGCTTGTTTTGTTTTGATTTATTTAATATCAAGGGCCATTCTAGTTTTGGAATTTCATAGGCCCTTTTGATACATTGTTTATTTTTGTTATCATTGATCTTAATCTTTTTTTTTAATAGAAAGAATAAATATACCATGGCGGTGTATTATAAATTTAAGAGTGCAAGAGATTATGATTCAATTCCCATGGACGGTCCTTTCATCTCTGTTGGTACATTGAAAGAAAAAATATTTGAATCCAAGCATTTAGGCAGGGGTACTGATTTTGATCTCGTGGTAACCAACGCCCAGACCAATGAAGGTTGGTTCTGAGGCTTTTTAATTAAAACTATTGTTATTCTCATTCATCTGATGCTTGAAACTATTGTTATTCTCATTCAGATAGCTGTTTGGGTGGCGATACCATGAGTTTGGGGGATTAATTGTAAAATTAAAATATGGAACTATTGCATTCTCTTTGCCTTTGAGAAGGGCTTTCGTGGTTAAACTTTCAGTGTTTATCATGTTACTCTCAAAGTAAACATTTTTGCTAGTCTTGGCTTTCAGGAGTTCATGGTGTTGAAGTTGAGTTTGATGTTTTATTTTCATGCACTGACAGTGTTCTTTTACACTGATGTCCAATAAAAATCAGGGAATTGTTGTGTCGTGACAGTTAAATACTCCTTCTCATGAATTCTATTGGTTAATAAATATATAAGATTACACTGTCAGTACATGAGAATCACTTTACGATGAAATTCTTGGTTTTTGTAGTGTTTTTTATTTGACTAACATTGGCCTCCACCTCTTCTATTGCAAAAATCAAACGAAAAGACAATGAGAGAATAGGAAATCCTCAAAGTTAAAATGCTTAGAATGTAGGCCAGGGTGTTGAGAATTTGAGTTCCAGTGAGGTTGTAAGCTAGTTGTAGGAATTACAAGCGCCCAAACCTTGCAGGATTTGCAGCATGGTAGTTAATATATATAATTGCCTTGATGAATGGCATATTCAGTGTTTTATAGCTGCTCTGTCTCTTTGGAATTTCAGAATATCTTGATGAAGCAATGCTGATTCCTAAAAATACCTCAGTGTTAATTCGTCGGGTTCCTGGTCGGCCACGTTTACCAATTGTTACTGAACTAGAGTATTATCTCTAACCTTTAATCTTATTACTGTTGTTGGTTTTTGGACTATTGTCATGCATCATGCATGTTGGTTTTGGAAATGGGCAGTCATGGGCTTGCTATTCTCATCTTGATACTTCACTTTGTAGTCGCACAGTTTTCCCAAGAAACTACCCTTTTGATGAGAAAAATTCTGCGTTGAGTTGCTACTTTCCTTGGCTTTTGCAGGCAAAAAAAGGTGGAAAATACGGCTATGGAAGCCGAACCTGAAAACAGCAGCTTACCAGCTGAAGATGCATCTGCTGTAAAATATGTAAGTCCCTTTTTGCTTTCCATGTGTTTTATTTAATAAAAAATTCCACTTCATTCCTATTTTATTTACCTTCTCATAACATGACAGCCAGAAGATTCTGATTGGGATGAATTTGGAAATGATTTGTATGCGATTCCTGATGTACCACCCATTCAATCAAGCAACTTAATTCCTGAAGCTCCTCCAACCAACAAAGCTGATGAAGAAAGTAAGATAAAGGCTTTGATTGATACTCCTGCCTTGGATTGGCAACAGTGAGTAAACTATCCACTTTCCTTCAGTTGTCTTTCTTTATTCTTGGAATCAGCATAAAAGGGGACGATGACTGTAAATATGAATATGAAT
Organism: Arachis hypogaea; assembly: GCF_003086295.3. Classification (NCBI taxonomy): domain Eukaryota; kingdom Viridiplantae; phylum Streptophyta; class Magnoliopsida; order Fabales; family Fabaceae; genus Arachis; species Arachis hypogaea. Next base: position 125,737,554 of record NC_092048.1, read on the forward strand.
TACTAATAAGTAACTTCGTATTCTTTTTCACCTGCAATAATATGGTCAATAATCTCTGGTGGAAGGGATTGCTCATTCTGGAATCAGCACCTGTACTAGAGGAGCAGTTGTTTCTTATTTACCATCATTCCTGCATAAGGATTTCTGCAGAAAATTTCATTTCACATGCCAAATGTGCTTTGTTATGGTGAAATCATTGTCACTCTAGACTTCGCGATATCTGAAGTTTCCTTTTGGCATGCAGTCAAGGATCGGACTTTGGTGCTGGTAGAGGTTTTGGAGGAGGTATGGGTGGACGGATGGGGGGTGGTCGTGGTTTTGGTGAGTCTCCTTTTCCTATTCTTACAAGTTTGAGTCACTGCCTGCTTTGAATACAGATTTTGATATTACTGTTCTAATGCTTATTCACTTACTGAGTAGGGCTGGAGCGGAAAACACCTCCCCAAGGCTATGTATGTCACAGGTGCAAGGTTCCTGGTATTTCCTAGACTCTTATTATTATCAGGGAGAAAAAGGGGCTCTAAATCTGCTTAAATTGCTGGATGGCATTGTCGGTTATGCTTAGCTTACTTATTAAACTTTTTTTGTAGGCCATTTTATTCAGCACTGCCCTACAAACGGTGATCCAAATTATGACATCAAGAGAGTTAAACAACCTACTGGTATTCCGAGATCCATGCTGATGGTGAACCCACAAGGTTCCTATGCTCTACCAAATGGTTCAGTAGCTGTATTGAAGCCAAATGAGTGAGTACATGTTAGTTCTTCGTCTCCATTCTGTCATATGTAGGACTAATATTGTATTTCTCACCTAATCCTGCTAAACAGGGCTGCTTTTGAGAAAGAAATAGAAGGTTTACCTTCCACCACACGTTCTGTTGGGGATCTACCACCTGAGCTCCACTGCCCCTTGTGCAATGATGTGATGAAAGATGCTGTGCTGACAAGCAAGTGCTGTTTTAAAAGCTTTTGTGACAAATGTATGTTTCTTTGTCTTCCTGAAGAAGTCCTGGTTCTTAGAATTTGAGTAAATACTTACGTTTAAGCTTATAATTCTTCATTAAGGAAGTAAAGAATGCTTTAGATGATATAATCTCTCCTTCCCAATGTACAAACATCTCAGATGAAGTTTTGTAAATATCATTCTGAAAATTTTTTTCAGGTATTAGGGACTATATTATCTCCAAGTCCATGTGCATATGTGGTGCAACAAATATTCTTGCAGATGATCTTTTACCAAATAAGACCCTAAGAGATACTATTAATCGTATATTGGAGTCAGGCAATAGCAGTGCTGAAAACGCTGGGAGCACCTTTCAAGTTCAAGGTTATTGAAACTATTTATCATGTGACTCTTACGTGGACTTTATTTGGTTAAAAATTTATTGAAACTAACATGCAAATTGCAATTGTTTTCTCCTTCTTTCCAGATATGGAGTCTGCTCGTTGTCCACAACTGAAGCTTCCATCTCCAACCTCATCGGCTGCATCTAAGGGAGAACCAAAGGTTTCACTTGTTCATGAAGGAATGACAAATGTACTGGAAACTGTTGATGATAAAAAAACAGTTTCTGCTCCAGCTCCATTGCAAACATCAGAGCAAGTGAAGCCCAGAATGCCTGATGTAAGTGAAGCTACACATGAGTCAATGAGTGTAAAGGAACCAGCCTCACAAGGGAGTGCTCAGTTGGTTGAGGAGGAAGTCCAGCAAAAAATGGTTCCTGCTGAGGCAGGTAATGTAGATTGCTCATGTCATCGTGTGTAAGACATGTAATAATTTATTTTCTTTGATGACAATCTCATTTGTAGTTTCAACTTTCAACTTTGCAGGAAAGAAGAAAAAAAGGAAGAAAGTCTGTTTGCCTGCAAATGGTAAATCTACTCTCCTGCATTCGAATCTATATATTTATGTTCAAATCTGGACATGTATCTGTAACTTTTCCTTTATATTAAACTTTGCAAACTGGATTGCTGCTTGAACATTCGGGGGAGGAGTACAATACAGAGGTCTTTTTTTTAAACCTCTATTTATGTTATTTGTAACAATGTCAAATTATTTTTATCTCTTGCAGATTTTCAGTGGAAAAGCCCACACGACCTTGGGGCTGAGAGCTACATGATGCCAATGGGCCCAGCACCTGGTTACAGTTCATACTGGAATGGCATGCAACCTTGTATGGAAGGATTTATGGGACCATATGGTGGCCCGATGCAAATGATGGGTTATGGCCTGGGCCCCTTGGACATGCCATTTGCAGGTGGTCTGCCTCATGATCCATTTGGCATGCAGGGTTACATGATGCCTGTTGTTCCACCTCATAGGTATGTACCTTTTTTGATTATCAAAATTTGTCTTGCATATTTAGATAATTACTATTTTAGAAAGCTAAATTATTGTTTAGGGATCTTGCTGCTGAGTATGGCATGGGGATGAATGTTCCACCTCCAGTTATGAGTAGAGAGGAGTTTGAAGCTCGGAAAGCTGATCGTTGGAGAAAGCGTGAAAATGAGAAACGGATTGATAGGTAAAACAGAATTACTCCTGGATGGCAATTCATTTTATTTTATATGTATATAATCAATTGACACCAGTGTCGATCTAAGTAAATATTCACTGTTCAACTTTTTATTCGTGTAATTTTTTAAAAAATCAACCATTGGATTAGAAACTTATATATTATAGATCATCTTAAAAATATTTTGTCAATCTAAAATCATTTGTTATATCTTTTATGCACTTGAAAATAATGTAATATGTTTGTTCAAAATATACATAGATAAAGAGGTCTTCAATTACATGTTTGTTAATGTTCGATTTTGGTAAAATGTGTTATAGATGATCTTTATTATTTGTTAGTGTGATCCAATAGTTGGATCGAAAAATATATATCCTATAAATAGTTATGAGCGCCCCCCAATTTATCGACTTCTCTAAAAATGATGGAAAAAGAATAGACTCTTTAACAAGAGAAAAAATCTTCTATGATGAATTCAATAATTGTTGGAACTTGGAACTCTCAAAATGAAGGGGGAAAAACCTAAGCAATGAAATTCTAAATAGGGCGGAAGTTCTAGATAAGGGATTTATGCCATTGGATATATTCCAAAAAATGAATTAGATTATGCAATGAAATATATATATATATATATATGGAATTTAAACTTAACAGTGAAATGTCTGTTACCACCGAGTTATAACTGTTTTAGACATGATTGCTCGTCTATGTGATCTTTTGCATATTTCTTCTGTATTTTGATTCTGTTTTGTTTACGATTTAACATAATTTTACTAATAGTTATGATTTGTAGCGGGTACGGCTATCCTTTTTCCTGGGTTACTAAAGGACAAGGGTCGCATGTTAATCTTAGCAAAAGCTTTGGTTTACAAGATAATCTATTCTTTATTGACGTTGTCTAATGAATTTTTTGTTGCCAAATTTTCCAATGTTATTGTGGTTCTTGTTGCTTGTAATTTTATGTGGGTTATTTTCGAGGTATTTCTGTTTTGTTTATCATTGTTAATGAGTTTGTTTCTTTAATGAAATAGGGATTTCTCCAAAGATCGAGATTTTGGTAGGGAAGCGAGCAGTAGTGGGGATGTTCCTATGAAATCAAAAACTGTATGTGCATTTTCTTCTCTTATTTTGCCTTTACTTATCTGTGGACTTGTATGCATCATTTACCTTTCTAGGTTTTTCCCACTAAATTTTGGTAGAAACTTGAACCTTGAGCTTGAACAGTAATTGCTTTAGATGATGCCATTCACTGTTTTGGCTTCTTAAATGATGATAGTAGTCTTTAGCAGTTAGTCTTGCTTGTTTTACAGAGTACTATTCTTGTTGGTCATAAATGGTTGAGGGAGCAGTGCCCACTCAGAACCATATATCTCTAATCAACAGCCACCGGTTGGTTTAAAGTTGATTAAAAGGGAATTGGTATAACTAGATTAGAGTTGCATTGCTGCACTTGGATGGTAACAGTAATGTGATTAAATCTATATGCTCTCTCTGGGTTCAGAGTCTCTGTAGCTGTCATTTATAGACTATTGTTTTTCGATATTCTTTGACCCATGATACCTTTAGATTGATGCCTTTTATCCTGGTTGTAAGGGTTCTGTTCATAATTGTTGTCCACTAATAAAGGCAGGGTATAGTGATTAAAATTTAACATTCCTAATTTTTGTCTATATGGTTTTAATAACTAATACATGGTCTGGACTGCATTATTTATTTTTCGAACATAAAACAAACAAACTTGGGTCAGTATATTGTTAGTCTGTTTTGTGGCAGTTAAATGTTTTATTTGTCATTCTTGTCATGTCATAGATCTGCCTTTTGAGAGGTAAACTTCTAGTCTATATTATGCAGGGTCTAGAAGTTGTAACAAGGGTAACAAGGATGAGTGTGCCACCTTGTGCGCCAAACAAAAACAAACACAAACTGCTCAAACTATGTGTCCTAAAATGATGTGTTTTGAGCGAAAAAGAATATGCGTTGAAACTAGTGTGTTACATGTTTCACTTGCTTGATTCCTTTAAGTTCCAAGATGGAGTTAGTTAATATAAGCTGTTGGAATGAATAATTCTAACCTATCATGAGTTAACTGCTTGAAATGTACAAAATGTGTAGCAATGCTGGCAAAGATGGATTTTTGAATTACTAGAATGCACAATAGCGCTTTTAAAATGTCTAAACCTTATGCGCATGAAGTGGCTTTTGGAAAATGAATATGAAAGGGAGCTTTTAATGCTGTCCTCCAAGTCACTCTTAACATATCTTCCTTAATTGAATTTGTTTGGGTGACCATATTTCTGTCCTGTGTTAGTGTTCCTTAACATATAGAAAGAAAACGTGATTGGTGTGGCTATGTTGCTTACATATTATTATTTGTAATATTATTGTCATTGGAAATTATCATGGAATATTGTGGTGTCAAGAGGAATATCAAAAAAAAATAATAATAATAATAATTAAAAAAACCAAAACCATGTTTCAAACAATAATTTGTTTTTTTAAATGCAGAAATCACATCCAGCACCTCCAAGTAGTGAGTACCACCATCCCCAACCCAGTCACCGTGCGGAACGTGTGTCACCTGATCGGTCTCCACCCACGTGAGGTGGAGCCTCCACGTCCTATCAAGAGAAAAGCTGACTACCATGTGGATCGGGAGTAGAAAAAGCTGACTACCATGTGGATCGGGAGTAGGAATGTGAACGTGACCGTGACCATGATCGTGAGCAGAGGGACCACCGTGATGGAGAAAGAGGCCATCACCATCGCCACCACCGGTCAGAATCCTCTTCCCCGGATGTCATCTGAACCAGTCACCAAAACTTCCTCAACTGCACTATCATCCGCCGTAGCTAGAGACCGCAAGCAGGAGGCCAGTGTTTTCTCCAGCATAAGCTTCCCCGCTGAGGCAGAAATGACCAAGAAGAGGAAGATATCTGCTTTTCCCACCACTAAAGCTGCTTCAGCTGGTCCCCCTGCCACATCTTCAGCCCATCTCAAGGCAGCATCGAAAGGCTACTATGAAGGCAGAGCAGCACGATTTCTGAATATGAGTCCAGTGATGATGAGCGGCATTTCAAACTGAGGCCGCCATCAAGGCACAAGTTGTCTACCTAGACTATAAAGCAGTTCTTCATTCTCTGCTTAGGCCCATGGATAACTTACTTAAATAAGTTGTTTTGAGAAAAGAGTTTAAAATATAAAGATTTTTATTAATAACAGTTTATAAATAAGTTATTTTGTATTTGGACTTTTAGTTATAGAAGTACTTATTTTAGAGTGGTAGCATTTGAAAGTGGTAGTATTTAGATAAATAATTCAAAAAATATATTTTTTTTTACACAAGATAATAGATATTAAAATAACGATGATAATAAATACTTTTCATATTGAATATTGATTTTATATAACCTAATCATTAAGATTATAATCGATTAGGCAATTGATTCTTTATTAGTTCTATTTTTCTAACGTTTTTTAGTGTTCTTGTATGTGATGAATAGTAATAAAATTTTAATTCACAATAATTTTTATGGCAATGCCAAAAAAATTATTGTGTAGTTAGTGTTTGGAGTTTTATTATGTATAATATGGTAGATAAAAATAAAAAACAGATATGAAATGTGTGTCAATGTATATTTTATTACTGTTTTTTATTTTTTTTTATTTCTATTAGAACTCTCTTTTCATGTACCAATTCGAGTCATTAATGAATTTATTCTCAATTTTGGTCATAAAATTTGTGGAAACTACTTTCAATCAAGTGTCAAAAAAATAAAGGATTTGTCAATTATGGAGAAAGTATAAATTAGTTTTTTATGGACCAAAGAGAATATGTCATTTTTGTGGCTATAATGATTTTTTTATACTAATTTTTAATATTATGTAGATGGCCTCTAAATTGATAAAATTATAACGAATGAATTGAAAGAGAGCCCAATATGTTAATAATTGTAAGTATAAATTTAATAAAAAAATATGAATTTGTTTGTGATAAATACGTATTTAATAAAATTAATTTATTATATATATATATATATATATATATATATATATATATCAATTCTAAATAAAAAAAAATCAGTTATCTCTTTAATTTTTATATTGATAAAAAAATGGTATTAATTTGTTTATTTTGTTTATTGCTACCAAAAAAATATATTATTAATGCATATCTTTTAACAAAATTAAAGTAAATATCAAATTTAAAATTGTTATTTACAAACTATGTAATTTGTATATATTTAAATTGATTAGTAGATAAATATTGATAACTACATATGTCATGAATAATACAATTATTAATAATACGATGATATTATTTAATTTATTATTCATACAATTCTATTAATTAAGTAAATATAGTCAATTTTTTAATTGTTTTTAATATATTTAAAATAAACAATTTCAATCTTTCTTTGATTTTAAATTAATATAGTAATTAAAGAACAAAGAGGTTACATATATATTGATTACGGTCTAATTTTAATTCTTTCAAAATTAATAAAAAAATAATATATTAGCGAAACTTACACTCTTAATATAAAATTTGTCAATTTATAAAAATACATATACATATCATGAAAAATAAAGATTTAAATTTAAAATCTCCTCTTTTACATACAAATACTTAGTGCCATTAAGTTAGTAATTTAATTTTTTTTTTGTAACTTAAATAAGTTGAACAGTTAGTAATTTAATTTGTTAATCATAAATAAATAATATTTGATATTGTAAAATATAAAAATAAAAAATATCCTTTTACCTATAAAATTGTTTAATTGTATTACAAATTAAAATTTGATTTTTAATTTTAAAATATTAAAACTCCAGATTTTTTTGTAAAAAGTAAATATTTTTCACATTAAACATAAAAATATCAAATATCCTTTATATAATAATTTTAAATTTGGTTTTGTCTTTGGTAGAAAAAGTAGAGACTGAACCTTTGTAAACTAACGTTTCAAATTTCATATTAGTGCCTTATATGAGTCCATAACATAAATATAGTAATTGAAAATTTGGCCCTATATGTATGATGAATTTCAAGTAGGTGGTGTTAGATTTAGCCTAATTTAATATCATAGATGAATGAAACTTTGTTTAAATTAAAATGAGTTGAAAATTTTGTAAAGAATGATCACCATAAATATTTTTATAAAATATAAAACTTTTTGCTATAAGATTTTTTTTTTTATAATTATTGTACTTATTTGTATAAAGTTTGAAAATTTGTATTGCACTTGTTACATTTTACAACAGATACAACTAGAATAACAAATAAGATTGAAAATAACGAGTACAAGAAAAATTTTTGAACTTTATAAACAAATTAATAAATATTTAGTTGTAATTATTATTTTAATTTTATTGATAATCAAGATTTTGTTGTGTATTTATAATTGTTATAAATATTTTTATAAAAATTAAAAGTTTTTATTGTATTAATAGTTACAACTAATAACGAGTAATTTAAATTCTAAATTTTTTTATTCAATCATGTAAATTTAATGAATTTTTTAAAATAAAATTAGTTGAAAAATTAAAAGGATTGACATTTGAAATTTAAATATATTTATGATTAGTAACTATGATGCTTTAATTATTTATATTTAAAATTATTCATATCAATTTAAATTAAATAGTATTTAATTGTTATAATTTAGTAAATCTTTAGTAATGGTAAATAAGTAGTAATCAATAATTAAAATTGTTTGTAGTCCAAGTAGTTAACAAATTATTTTAGTCTTGTAAAGAAAAATATACACATTTTTTAAGCAGTGAGGTAAAAAAAAAAATCTTTATTTTATATCATAGTAAATAAATTTTTAATAATAATAATAATAATAATAATAATAATAATGAAATGTAATAATAACATTAGTAGTAATAACACCAATATAACTGAAAAATAGATAAATAATAATAAGATATATCGATATAACAATAAATCGGGTTTTTTATATGGTATTATTTTTAAATTTTGGACTCTTGTAAAAATAGTATATCTATAAATTAGTCCCCCTAGTTTTTTTTAATTTTTTTTCATACTCAAGTCTTTTAAGATTCTGAAATATTTTCACTACCATAGAAAGCTCCATTAATCATAAATCATAACTGAAACACACGTAGACTACCAAATAGTAGGGATGACAATTTGTACCGACCCGAGCCGATCTACTCTGCCCTAAATGGATTGTGTATTTTGAATGGGTATGGGATGGGTTTGGGTAAGATCTGAATATTTTGTTTGGGTATGGGACAGCCGGACAGGTATGGATAATAGTTGCCTTAGCCTATTACTCGTTTCACCCTATCCTATATATATACATGTGTTATTTATGTATAAGATCTAGTTATTTTTATATACTATGTGTTGTGAAAAATTTAGGATTATCTTTTAATTTAATTATATTTCGAAATACTTAATCATGTTTGAAACTTTATTTATTAATTTGTTTATCTTCGTATTATAGATTTTTTTAAGAAAAATTATAAATCAATTAGGTTTCGGGATGGGGTGGAATGAATACGAAACATGAATATATTTGTGGGTTTAGATGTGGAAATATGAAGAAAAACTTAAAATATATGTGGGTAATAGGACAAAAAAATGAGACAATGTGTAAATATTGAAGATGAGTATGAGTGCTTAAATATTTGTCTTGCCGCTGTCCCATTGTCATCCTGCTAGGGAGTGGTAAAGCCTACATTACTCATTGAAATGATATTTTTTCTCCTATTAATAATTTAATATATCGGTAATGCTAGAGACAAAAAAAATTTAAATTTATTTTATTTAATATTTATTAATTGTAGCAATAATTAATAAATAGTAAATAAAATAAATTTTGGCTATTTTTTTTCAAAATATTTTTTTTTATAAAAAGTAGGGCTTAACACCTAGATAATGACAAAAACTAAGAAGCAACCACTCTAGAGTGAGAAGTACCTATGAAATTGGCAAGAAAACAAAGAGAAATACAAGATGGTAAATTAAAGAAAGTATGATAATCAAACAACAAGCTAGCGAGACCGTCAGCACACGAATCAGTCTCTCGGTTCTGATGGTGCAAACTCCAGCTACTTAATTTGTTGCACCTATTTCTGATGGCCAAGACAAGAGCCTTCGAAGAGTGCCATTCAATCCCTTCTTGAAAGCAAAGTCTAATAGCAGCAAGAGAATCCACCTTGGTGACAAGATTAACCAAGCTAAGACTCAAAGCTAACTCAATGCCCATCAAGACACCCCAGAGTTCTGCCGAGGTAATAGAACAGTAAGCCAAATCTGCACTAAAATAAGCAATAAATATCCTATTGCTATCTCTAATAATACTTCCACAAGAAGCTTTTTCATTTTGCAAGACTGAATCATCCGTGTTCAGTTTTACAAAGGGCGGGTCCGGAGACATCCACTTAATATGCTTCTCAAGGAAAGTGCCAACCTTCTTCCTTACTTTACCAGTTTCAGTCTGCGTATCATGAAAATCCTTAGCAAGATGAAGAGTAAGGGCAGCCACTTTAGATTCATCAAGAGAATCTGTAGTAAAAAATAGCCTTATTTTATCGGTACCACAATGAGTTCGTAGTAGTAACAAAAAGGAGAGGCCACAGATGACCGTATGAAGGAGTTTTGGGAGATAAATTATCGATTAGCCAAGGCAACATAAGGTTGTTGAAAAATTACCGTTTCCTAAACTGTTGTCAATGCTCATCCACGTCCTTCTTGCCAACTCTATAATCGTGGAGGATATGGAGCAAAGACTTAAGAGACTCATCACAGACACCACAACGATCATCCACTGTCATGTGCCTTTTACCCCACTGCTCATTAGTCAGAAGAGCCTCATTAGAGACGAGCCAGTAGAAGGTATGCAATCTCTGCGGGGCCTCAAGCTTCCAAATTCTAGTGAAGACGGCTGACTTATCCTCTGCTTCATTGCTCATAAATAAAGAGCAAGCAGATTTTATTGTAAAACGACCATCAGCCACCGATAGCCAAGCCAAATTATCATCCCCTAAACTAGGTTTTGGAGGTTTCACGGATGCAAAAGTCGGGTGCCAATCCTCCCCTAGCATCACAGTAATCTGCTCATAATCCCAACTACCATCTACAACATAATCACAAACATGTTCATGGAGCATGTCCTCAGTTACCTTAGGTTGAGCAAAGTCTGCGAGCTTGTGAATACCTGGGAGCTAATGATCAAACCAGGAGTTCATATTGTTATCCGCACCAAACCTCCAAATCAGATTATGATGAAAAAACCTTCCAAACACTTTGGATTCCTTGCCAGGAATTAGAAGATGAACTCTGCTTTTTGATCGAAGGGAGCAAATCCTCGCTGCATCCGTATTTGGTACGAATTACTTCACCCACAGATCATCTCTATTTTGGACGAGCTTCCATGCCAACTTCATCAAATTGGCATTATTAGTGACTTTTGCTAGTCTAAAACCAAGGCCACCTTGGATTTTAGGTAAGCAAATTTTATCCCAGGTAAGTAAATACAGCTTTCTCTCAAAATCAACTCCTCCCCCCATAAAATTCCTATAGATACTATCAATTTTTTTTGCAAATGTTAATAGGTATCTTCATTGTTTGCATGACATAGGAAGGAATAGTTGCTAATGCAGACTGAGCTAAAGTTACTCGATCAGCCAACGATAAGCTTCTCACTTTCCAAGAATTAAGTCGTTTAGACATTCTATCAATAATGAATTGAAAGTCTTCCTTTCGAGTTCTACCATGAGAAGGGACACTCCAAGATATTTATCCAAGTCATTTGTAAGTCTCATGCCAAGAGTATTGCTCAAACTACATTTTCTGTCGAAGCTCATATTATTAGAGAAGAAAACACAAGATTTGTCAAAATTTACCTTTTGGCTTGAACAGTGTAACAGCCCAGACCACCCGCTAGTACGATATTGTCTGCTTTGGCACACAAGGCCTCACGATTTGGCCTTTGACGATAAGGATGATAGCCGAAGCCCCCCACACTCACTCGTCAAAACGCGTCATGCTAGGGAGAGGTATCCACACCCTTATAAGGCATGCTTCGTTCCCCTCCCCAACCGATGTGGGACCTTACAATCCACCCCCCCTAAGGGAGCCCAGCGCCCTCGCTGGCACATCGATTCGGGCTCCAGCTCTGATACCATCTGTAACAGCCCAGACCATCCGCTAGCACGATATTGTCCGCTTTGGCACACAAGGTCTCACGGTTTTGCCTTTGACGATAAGGATGATAGCCGAAGCCCCCCACACTCACTCGTCAAAACGCGTCATGCTAGGAAGAGGTATCCACACCCTTATAAGGTATGCTTCGTTTCCCTCCCCAACCGATGTGGGACCTTACAAACAGCGGCAAAAGAAATCCAAAATACCCCACATCACTTTCACCTGATTCATGGTTGCCTTCCAAAAAAGAACAGTGTCATCAGCAAAAAAGAGGTGAGAAAATTTCGGTCCTCCCCTGCTAAGCTTAATGGGCTCCTAAATATAATTATTCATTGCTACTGATATGATCTGAGACAAACGTTCCATGCATATAACGAAAAAATAAAGAGAGATTGGATCCCCTGGCGGATCCCCCGAGTTGGGGTAAAAGGCACCGAAGGGGACCCATTCTATAAGACTTGCATCTCTCCAAAATGTTGGCTTCTACCAAAGTATCTTTAATAAACTGCCATTTTAACCTATCATATGTGTTTTCTAGGTCGATTTTGATAGCCAAAAAACCTCCCTCCCCCTTTTTTGACCTCATGATATGAAGGACCTCTTATGCCACCAAGATATTGTTCGTACTCTGTCTACCTGGGATGAAGCTATATTGAAAAGGACTAATGAGCTTATGCATGATTTCCTTCAACCGATGAGACACAATCTTAGTTATAAATTTGTAAGAGACATTACATAAACTAGTGGCCTAAATTGCCCCAAAGTCTCAGGGTTATCTATCTCCGGAATAAGAGAAATAAAAGTGGAGTTCATAAATTTTATTTGCTGATGATCTTGAAACACCCTTTCTACCCAACTAACAACAACATCCATTATATCATCCCAGTTACTTTAGTAAAACATAGGTAACAGGCTATCTGGATTCAGAGCTTTGTAAGCTCCCATAAAAAAGAGAGAAGCTTTAATTTCGTCCACTGTCACCTTTTTATTCAGCTTGGTTTTCTCTTCCTCGAATAGCATTGGAAAAAGCTCTGGTGCTTCTAACTTCTCATCTATGGAGTCATCTGTGTAAAGATTCCCAAATAAAGCAACAATATGATCTTTCAACTGCTAATCATGTTCAATCCACACCTCATCCTAGTTGTTTAGCATGGAAATTCTATTTCTTCTTTTTCTTACAGTGGCTACACATAGGAGGTGTTTCTATCCCTATAATTCAACCACTTGCATCTGAAACACTGTTTCCAGTAACTTTTTTCTTAAATGAATAAAGCTTCTAGTTCTTTCCACAAACAAGATTGTAGTTCCTCAAGGAAAGGATTCGGTTCAAACGATAACTTAGCAGAAATACCATTAAGCCTGGAAAAGATGCGAGATTTTCTCTTGATAATATTACCAAAAATCTCTTAATTCCACACTTTTGCAGTAGTCATAAAATAAGATATGTTCTCTTCCAATAAATTTTTATTAAACCAATTATTCCTGAGCAGCATTTTAAAATCCTCATGCGCAAGCCAAGAAGCCAAAAATCGAAAAAGGCAAGCAAAGGAATTACCATAATAATTCATGTCCAGGAGAATGGGCACATGATTTGGTTTTAGCTTCAGCAAGTGCTTCGCCAAAGCATTAGAAAACCTCTGGGACCAAGAATTATTCGCCACATACCTATCTAGTTTCCTCCGAATGTTTCCTCTCTGCCAAGTAAATGGATGTCCCTGAAAACCAACATCCAGTAACCCAGAGTCAAGTAAATAGGAAGAAAAACGATGGTGATCTCTAGATAAATTAGTACTGCCACCAATGTCTATGCTAGAAAGAACACAATTGAAATCGCCCTTAATACACCAGTCACCCTGAATGTGCTCTGCCAATCTTTTGATATTAGGCCAAAGCTCAGCTCTGAGACCAATGTATGGTGAACCATAAATAACCGTGAAAAACTAATGTTACTCACTCTAATACATTAAATTCAAATGAATATACTGTCTATGAGATTCCAAAACATCAATATGCCAGAAGGAATCATTCCATAGAATTCAAATACCGCCTGAAAATCCGATGCTTTCCATAAGATGCCAAGAAGAAAAATCAATACGAGCTATGTTCGTTGCCTTTACCCCAGAAATATGGGTCTCTAGCAAGCAGAGTAAATTCGTGTGATACCAACCACATAACTCCTTAATCAGCATAGAAAAACCTTTGAATCCATCACATATGCAATTCCATGTTATTATATTCACAATAAACAATAACAAAGGAAAAGAGCCAATAGAGCATAGTAGACATTACTGAAAAGAAGGTTGCACAGGGCTGGAAGCACCTACCCCATACAATTTGAAGCCAGCTCCACTTTGGGAGAATTGGAAGGAGTTACCATAGGAGGTCTGACATCATCCAATGCACTGGGGTCCAGAGGATTTACTACCATGCCCACCACTGGTACACCACTATTAGAGTTACTCGCTATCATGATAGCTTCTTTCAAGGGAAGATAAGTCTGAACAAAAGGAAGCCTTTCCATGCCCAATCCGTCGCCTCCAGCCATGAAATTTTTCTGTTTGATCAACTCAATCGATTCCCAGTAGTTATCCTTCTTACGATTATGCTTATCATGACTGGAAGTAGTAGCTACAACTTTGCTCTTACACACCTCGACTTCCATATTGTAATTAGCTGTGTCTTTTCAATCTGCTCTCACCTTCGATACACTTTTACTATAGATCACAATCGGGTTTGGTTTCAGTTTAGAAGAAGATTTCATATGTTGGGGATTCCGATTCCTCCCTTCCTAGTTTAGACGTTTGATTTGGTGCCTACCTCTTCCTTCCCCTCAAAGGATTTGGCTAGGCAAGCAAAGCCATCATACATTGGTCAAACCTTGTATCTTCAGTGGGTTCCTCATTATCTAGGATGGTGAAACGTGAGCCCTTTTGAGCCAGCATCTCATTTTTGGTCCCTGGTCCACTACCTGGCTTGGCATGATGGCCTCTGCATTGAATTTTGCTCACAAGTATCGATGGCCCAAACGGATTTGAATGTACCTCAATCTTCGCAACATCAATCCCCTTAGACTTCGCTTAACCCTCGTTCACAATCCCCCTTTCTTCAGAGAGCAATCCCACCTATTTCAGAGCCAAATTATCGGAATCTATACTTCCCATATTTGAAGTTGACCCCGAAGATGACTTCGTCGATGCCAACGGCGGCTGTACCACAATTTTTTTGTTTCCTCCTTCAGAACACGACTCCATTCAGTGCCATACCTACCACAACCAAAACAAATCAAATGCAAGCCTTCGTATTCAATTCTGAACTCTCAACCTGGCACTTCGATGGCCAGTGGTGCAGAATTTCTAACCACAAACTAACTGACAAGTGCACCGGGTCGTACCAAGTAATACCTCAGGTGAGTGAGGGTCGGTCCCACAAGGATTGATGGATCAAGCAACAATGATTGATTGATTGGCTTAGTTAGACAAACAGAAAAGAGTGTTTGAATATTCAAGGAGCATTAAACAATCATAAAGAAATTAAAATAGTAAAGTAAATGGGTTGGGAATAAAATATGGAGAAGACAGTTAAAGCTTCAGAGTTATCTATTTTCCGGATTAACTTTTCTTACTAACTATTTTAATTATGTAGGATTTAATTTATGGCAAACTATATGTGACTAGACCCTAATTCCTTAGACCTTTCTAGTCTCCTCTAAAATTCATTAACTGCCAATTCCTTGGTTAATTAATTCCAATTAGAAGCTGCATGATCAAATTCCAGTTTATATGCCATAAATCACGCGTACGCGTCAGTCACGCGTACGCGTCGCTCCTCGTTGTCATCTCCTTTGATTCTTGTGCTGCATAAACTCCATCAAATCCAGCCGAATGCTACCTAAAATAAACAAAATTGCAAAAGACTTAAAGTAGCATCAATATTGGCTAAAAGATAATTAATTCTTTATTAAACTCAAAAAATTAGATGCAAATTCACTAGGAAAAGATAGGAAAGATGCTCACGCATCACAGCACCAAACTTGAATTGTTGCTTGTCCTCAAGCAACCAAAACTAATATAGGCTTAAGATGTGAATTTGCATGAGAGTGAGAGTTCGATTAGGCTCATGTCTCTTCTTATAGTGGGGTTTACAACTGCAATCCTGAATAGTTTTGGCATCTCACTTTATCCTTTGAAGTTCAGAATGATTGGCATCCATAGGAACTCAGAATTCAGATAGTGTTATTGATTCTCCTAGTTCAGTATGTTGATTCTTGAACACAGCTACTTTATGAGTTTTGGCCGTGACCCTAAGCATTTTGTTTTCCAGTATTACCACCGGATACATAAATGCCACAGACACATAACTGGGTGAACCTCTTCAGATTGTGACTCAGCTTTGCTAGAGTCCACAGTTAGAGGTGCCCAGAGTTCTTAAGCACACTCGTTTTGCTTTGGACCACGACTTTAACCGCTCAGTCTCAAGCTTTTCACTTGACATCTTTACGCCACAAGCACATGGTTAAGGACATCTTGATTTAGCCGCTTAGGCCAGGATTTTTTTTTCCTTTGGGCCATCCTATCCATTAATGTTCAAAGCCTTGGATCATTTTTACCCTTTGCCTTTTAGTTTTAAGGGTTATTGGCTTTTTCTGCTTGCCTTTTTTTTCTTTATTTTATAGTTTTTTTCGCAAGCTTCGTGTTTTTCACTACTTTTTCTTGCTTCAAGAATCAATTTTATGATTTTTCAGATTATCAATAACATTTCTCTTTTTTCATCATTCTTTCAAGAGCCAACAATTTTAACATTCATAAATTTCACTATAAAAAATATGCACTGTTCAAGCATTCATTCAGAAAACAAAAAGTATTACCACCACATCTAAGTAAATAAGACTACTCTTAAAATTAACTCTACTTCTCATGCATTACACCCCCTTTTCTTCTTTCTTTTTTATTTCAAGCTCAGTGGGCAATATATGAGGTATCTTTTCAGAATTAAAGCAATTTAACAGAAAAATAAACTAAAATCTAGGAATCTAACTAATAAAGGATCATGCAGCATATAAGGCAAAATAGCAGAAAACTGAAACATAACATAGTAAAAGCGGGAAGGAATATAGAATGAAAGGATCTCAACCACCTTAGTTATCCTAGCGGTCGCTTTATTCTTCAAGTTGTGCTCCTCCGTGAAGATGATTCGCCTTCTTTTTGTGCCAGAAAAATAAACAGAAAACCCATAAGCGAAGCGTCAACACCAAACTTGAAGTTTTGCTTGTCCTCAAGCAAAGAAGAACTGAAAATGAAAATAAATAGTAAGAGGAAAGAAGAATATAAGGATAAAAGAACAAGAGAGAATTAGGATTTGGGGGGTGAATGATTTGAAATCAGGCGCTGAGGTGATTTAATTGAGCGTCGCATGCGACACGTACGCGTAATGCACGCGTACGCGTGGACCGCATGAATTTCAAGTGACGCGGACGCGTCAGGGACGCGTACGTGTGAACGGCCAGGATTGGAAAACGACGCGAACGCGTCAGGGACGCGTACGCGTCTTGGGGCTTATGCGCCTAGTATAATTCCAGCCCCACACCAGCATAACTCGCTGGCCAAACACTTTTTACGCCGATTTTACTCATCCACGCGTGCGCGTGCTTGACGCGTACGCGTGGAGTGCCAAAATCGCAAATGACACGCACGCGTCATGGACGCGTACGCGTGAGCCAATTTGTGTGCCAGGCACACTTCCTGTGCCATTCCCGCGCAACTCTCTGTTCACTTTATTTTTTTCACGCACACACATATGACGCGTACGCGTCAGTGACGCTTGCGCGTCGTGTGTTCGTTTTTTTTTTTAAATCCGGCTCCTGTTCTAAGATAGCTGCATGATCTGAAAAAAAATAGTAAAAACTTAGTAAAAATCAAATAAGGAAGAAAACTACTACTACGAAAACTAGCTAAGGATACGAAATTATCGGGTTGCCTCCCGACAAGCGCTTCTTTATCGTCACTAGCTTGACGGTCAGCTCCTCTAAGGAGGAGGATCATAGGGGCTCAGCTCTTCACCCCTTACTTTAAACTTCTTTCCTGTGTCTCCATAAATTAGTTCAATATGCTCCAGAGAGAGGATTCTGTTTACTGTATAAGTCCGCACTGGATTGCTAGTCAACACCACCTTCATTCTTGGGGAGAAACCTTCAGTGGAGATCTTTTTGTTTCTCCATCCCCTGGGTATTTTCTTCTTTTTGAGGACCTCCTTTTTGGTGGATGATGCATTCCCAACACCAAACTTAGGTTTGATGTCAGGGGGAATTTTATTGGTTGTCACCACAGGAGGTTTGAGTTGCGAATTCTGCTGTGCATCATCAGAGGATTCTTGAAGGTTTGGATCAATAAGCTCAGTCTGTATGCACCTCTCTTCTTCACCTGTTGAATGTATATCTTTGAAGACATGAAAGACCAGTTGCTCATCATGCACTCTAAGCACTAATTCACCCACTTCTACATCAATCAGAGCTCTTCCAGTGACTAGGAATGGTCTTCCTAGAATTATAGAGGCATTCTCATCCTCCCCTGTGTCAAGAATCACAAAGTCTGCTGGGAGGAAGAACTTATCCACTTTGACCAGAATATTCTCCACTAATCCGTATGCAGGCTTCATAGATTTGTCTGCCATCTGTAATGCTATCTTTGTGGGTTGTGCCTCTTAAATTTTCAGCTTCTTCATCACAGACAAGGGCATTAAATTGATGCTTGCTCCCAGATCACATAACGCTTTTTCAAAGGTTGTGCTCCCAATTGTGCATGGAATTTGAAAGCTCTCTGGATCTGGCATCTTCTTTGGTAAGTGATTCTGAATGATGGCACTACATTCTTTAGTCAAGACCACTATCTCGTTTCCTTTTAAAGACTTCTTCTTTGACAACAGCTCCTTCATGAACTTGACATAGAGAGGCATTTGTTCCAAAACCTCAACAAAAGGAATATTGATTTGCAACTTTCTGAAGACTTCCAAGAACTTTTAAAACTGCTTGTCCTTGGTCTCCTTTTGAAGTCTCTGAGAATATGGCATTTTAGGCTTGTACTAAGGAGCCTTTGGCAATGTAGGATAAGTGTCAAGAGAGTCTGGGAATGGGTTGTCCGCACGCTTTGGAGGGACATGCTCTACTTCTTCCTTTTTCTCCTCTGGAGCTTCTTTTTCAACGGGCTTCTCACTAACTGGTGCTTTCATACTTGCCACTTGTCTATGTATCAAGGTGATAGCCTTGCATTCCTCCCTTGAATTTGGAATTGTATTACCAGGAAGGCTATTAGTGGTCCTCTGATCAATTTCATTAACTCTTGTGGCTATTTGACCCATCTGAATCTCCAAATTCTTGATTGATGCTCTGGTTTCCTGCACAAAACTCTTCATCATCTCCCAACTAGAATCTTCTTGGGATTTAGAGTTTGCCTGCTGAGGTGGTTGTTGCTGCTGAGACTGAAATTGGCGGTTATTGTAATTGTTCTGTTGGAAGCCGCCCTGAGAATTATTGTTCAAGCTCTGAGGTCTTTGAGGTTGGTTTCTCCATCTAAAATTTGGGTGATTTCTCCACTCCTGATTGTAGGTCTGAGAGTAGGGATTATTATTGGGATTCCTAGGACCACTCCCTATGTAATTAACCTGTTCAGAAGAGGGTTGAGCATAATCATAAGTATCATTTTGCATAAAATTACATGCCATGTCATAAGAGACTTCCTGTGGTGGATTTTGGGTGTTGATAACTGAGACTTGCATGCCACCCATCTGTTGAGTAAGTAGATTTATTTGCTGAGACATAAGCTTGTTATGAGCAAGATGAGCATTCACAGCTTCTACTTCCAACACGCCTCTCTTCTGAGAGGTCTCAAAGTTCACAGGATTTCTGTTAGATGAATATAAATATTGGTTGCTTGCAACCAATTCAATAAGCTCAATAGTCTCCTCTGGGGTCTTCTTCTTGTGCAATGAAACGCCTGCAGAAGTATCTATGCTCATCTTGGACATCTCACCCAAGCCTTCATAAAAGATATCTAGTCGGGTCCATTTGGAGAACATGTCCGGAGGGCATTGCCTAGTCAGTAGCTTGTATCTCTCCCAAGCTTCATAAAGAGTTTCACCCTCCTTCTGCCTGAAGGTCTCAACCTCCAACCTAAGCTTAGTCAGCTTTTTTAGTAGGAAATATTTAGTGAGAAATTCAGTAACAACCTTTTTCCAAGTATTCAGACTCTCCTTTGGTTGGGAATCTAGCCATAGCTTTGCTTTATCCCTCAAAGCAAACGGGAAAAGCATGAGTCGTACACCTCAGGATTCACTCTATTTGTCTTCACAGTATCACAAATCTGCAGAAAATCAGATATAAATTGATTTAGATCTTCATGAGGAAGTCCATGATACTGACAATTTTGTTGCACCAGGGTGACCAATTGTGGCTTCAACTCAAAGTTGTTTGCAGCTATAGGAGGCACCACAATACTTTTTCTATAAAGATCCGTAGTAGGGACAAAATAAGAGCCAAACACTCTCCTTTGTTGATCATCCCCATTAGAATTTGCCACATTGGCATTGACAGCATTATTATTATCCATAGTGAACTCTGCAGCCTTGTAAAGTCTTGCTTGTTGTAAACGTCGCCTGAAAGTTCTTTCAGGTTTAGGATCAAAGTCTAAGAGATGTTCTTTGTCTCTGTTCCTGCACATAAACAAACAGAAGACAAGAAAGGATGGGACTCTTTACGTCAGAGTGCAGAGACGTCCATGTGAGCTAACCTGTGTAAAATAAAAATACTAAATAAAACAAATAAATAAATTTCGAAAACTATAGGTAGAATTAAGACAGAAAAATTCGAAATTAACCAGAAAAAATAAATAAAAAAAATAAAAATAAAAATAAATAGAAGACACCAAACTAAATTTCAAAAATTAAAAAAAAATATTAGTGCTATTTATTTATTTATTTAAATTTTTTTTAAAGATAAAAATAAAATAAAATTAATAGAATATAAAAAGTAAAAAAAAATAACAAAAAATAAACAAAGTAAAACCAAGAAAAAAAATGAAAATAAAAAGAGAAATAAAATAAAATAAAAAATCGACGAGATTTAAATAAAAAAAATTTAAACGGAAGTAAAAAAAATAAAGAAAACGGGGACAGGGGATGGGAAACTTACGGAAAGAAGGAAAAGAAAAATTAAAGAAACGGAAAATAAGCAAATAAATAAAAATTAATAATACTAAAATAAAACTAATTAAAAAAAATAATCTAATCTAAGGAATCAAACAACGAGTAATTGTTAATCACAATCAATTTTCGATAACGGCGCCAAAAACTTGGTGCGGAATTTTTAACCACAAACTAATCGGTAGGTGCACCGGGTCGTACCAAGTAATACCTCAGGTGAGTGAGGGTCGATCCCACAAGAATTGATGGATCAGGCAACAATGATTGATTGATTGGCTTAGTTAGACAAACAGAAAAGAGTGTTTGAATATTCAAGAAGCATTAAACAATCGTACAGAAATTAAAATAGTAAAGTAAATGGGTTGGGAATAAAATATGGAGAAGACAGTTAAGGCTTCAGAGTTATCTATTTTTTCGGATTAACTTTTCTTATTAACTATTTTAATTATGTAGGATTTAATTTATGGCAAACTATATGTGACTAGACCCTAATTCCTTAGACCTTTCTAGTCTCCTCTAAAATTCATTAATTGCCAATTCCTTTGTCAATTAATTCCAATTAGAAGCTGCATGATCAAATTCCAGTTTATATGCCACAAAAACTCTAATTACCTAAAAATAAAAGGATTATATGTCACGTATCCCGTTAAATCCAGATAATTAAAATTTAGAAGAATATGTTTTCAAGCTGTTGTTCAAGTAAAGAGCTTTTCCAAGTTATACAAGAACTCAAATAGAAAGAAGGTCATACTTCCGTTCCACCAAATTCATAAGATAAAGAGCGAAAACAATCCTTAAATTATAAATCCATACATGAATTAAAAGAGAAAAAGCAATAAAATTAATTCATAGAAATAGACAGAGCTCCTAACCTTAACAATGGAGGTTTAGTTGCTCATGTTTAGAGAAAAATAAGGATTATAAATTGGAATGGAAGCAACGATGAGACAGGAGAGAAATCCTTAGTCAGACCATCAGCAGCCACCAAGAGGATCCTTTTCGATTTTTAATTTTTTAATTAAAAAGGGAGTCTTTATGTCACGCTACAGAGGGCCTCATTTCAAAAAAATACGCTGTCTGGGGACTTTACCTGGACTAACTAGTAAAAAGCCTACAGTCGAAAGCGAATTCAACGGTATGAGCTCTTGAGATAGATTTCGTTAGATTTGGGTATAACCTTCTACGGCTACCTTATCCTCATTCCCCCAGAACGGTTAATCGGAGGGAAGCTCAACACTATCTTGCCGGATAATGTTGTGTTAGAATCATCCTGTTGGAATTCCTTTTATATCTAATCCTAATAATTTAAAATCTATTATCTAAAACTAAAATAATATATTTTCCTAAAAATAATATTTGAATTTAAATTTGAATTAATTAACAAGTCTTCAGTTGATGGGTGGGGACCACTTATTTTGTTCATTCTGCATCTTCTAATCTGTGTTTTCTGGGCTGGAAACTGGGTCAAAACAGCCCAGAAATTGCCCCAGCATTTTTCTGCGTTTTCTGCACGTGGCGCATGTCACGCGTACGCGTCAGTCACGCGTACGCGTCAGTCACGCGTACGCGTCAGTCACGCATACGCGTCGATGGTCTTTTCTGCGAGTCACGCGGACGCGTCAGGTACGCGCACGCGTCGCCGTGCAAATCTTCAATTCACGCGTACGCGTCGCTCCTCGCTGCCATCTCCTTTGATTCTTGTGCTGCAGAAACTCCATCAAATCCAGTCGAATGCTATCTAAAATAAACAAAATTGCAAAAGACTCAAAGTAGCATCCATATTGGCTAAAAGATAATTAATTCTTTATTAAACTCAACAAATTAGATGCAAATTCACTAGAAAAAGATAGGAAAGATGCTCACGCATCAGCCAGCACCAATTTTTGCCTAAGATCGATCTCGACGCATAACCACGCAAACTTCTCCCTTGAGTAAATCAAAGTGGTTTGATCTATTTTGAGCATTGTTCCTATCTTTCCCCAGCTCTCCATAAGAAAGGTTGAGTGTAAAGTTCCACTGAGAGATTTGGTATCCTCACCTATACCGCTATAAATTGAAAATCATGAGTACAATAATTAAACAGAGGCCTTCATCTCTGTACCAATAGGTAATGGTCAGCAACTTACCGTAGCCTTTCAAACAAAACATGACAGTAGTCATCTTCATCTAAGAAGCGAGCCAGAAAAAATCTCCAGTTAAATCAACAACTTTAACTTCCCCTTTCTTGGCCCAAATTCGTTGAATCCATGCATCCATTGATCAAAATCTTAAGTTTTTCCCAAGAAGTTTAACACTTAGGGAAAACTTCCAAGATCTACACCATGAGTCACACTCCTCCAAGGACACCTCTATGATGGGTTTTGGATTGAAGGAAGCCACATCCTCTTTGAATGAATTTACCACCTCATCCAAAGTGTAGTCTTCAGCCACCAGTTGGACAATCTCTTCCGGGAATAAATTCATTCCGGATCCTCCTAACATCAGACTATCTTTGTAAGAGAAATTCTTTGGTGTTTTAAGAATTTTGTCGACCTTCTTTTCCAATTTTACATTGCCTATCAGATTGGGAGAGGGAGAAAACCTGACTCCCTCCTCCACTGCCATTTTCTGTCACCATAACAGTAACATCTTCTTTAATGCATAACTCTTCCTTAATGTCTAGGAGAGCTTCATCACCGTTAGCTTTAGCTTTCTTGACACTTCGCAGATCATTTTTTTGTGAGGAGAAATCCTCCTCCATGTTATTTTTGAGAACGTTTTTATTCATATCTATTTTTTTTTCACCTTTTCTCCCAAATATTATTGTTAATATGGGTTTTGCTACGGTATAGAAACACATATAGTTATACACATGTAGAAAATACGTATTGCATAATTATTTGTTGTCTGATGACTTCAACATGCTTATTCCACATATGATTTAACAGATGGGTTTAGACTTGTGGGAGACAAAAGTTGAAAGACTACTAGGTGGTTAGAAGTTGCAGTGTATTAAACTATTAATTAAAAAAGTTGCAATGGGTTAGTAATTAGTTAAATGATTTATTGAATGGTATAAACATCATAATGAATTCATTACTTTTATTGCGGGTCGTGGGTCGTAATTGGTTTTTGGACTATAGGTGTATGTTATGCTTTTAGTTATATTTTGTTAGGTTAATTTTATTGTGATTCATACTTGTTATTGTTGCATTGTACTATTTGGGCACAAAATGGATGAGCTTTTTGGTAGAATGTTGAGACATGTTCTAAGATGAAATAAGTCTTGTCTGACTAGGAGATTATGAGCCCAGTGAAATAAACTAGGATATAAAGAGCTGTAGCAACCTGACCCAAAAAAAAAATAATAATTATAGCTACAAGACCAAAAAAAAATAGATATAACTAGTGTGCATGTTGGGTAATTTTTTTAGAAATAGATGAAGATTGAATGTAAAAAATTTGATTAGTGGAGACAAAATATACATAACATAAAAAATATTTTTATAATTATATTTATTATTATAAATATAATAAATTTTCAAATAAAGTCAGAAGTAAATTAGAACACTAAAATAATCATTTAGATAACAACATATAAGTTAAATAATCATTTAAACAATAGCTTGCTAATAAAGCAATGTTACAAAATCAAAATTAAATACAATTTTAAAATCAAATCACGAAAAAAAAAAGAAGCCATGATAAAAATAGTAGTGAAATCATATACACACAACACACTACTGTGTCTTTGAATATAATTTCTTCTTTGATTTTGTGGTAAAA
The DNA here is from genome assembly GCF_003086295.3 of Arachis hypogaea. Classification (NCBI taxonomy): domain Eukaryota; kingdom Viridiplantae; phylum Streptophyta; class Magnoliopsida; order Fabales; family Fabaceae; genus Arachis; species Arachis hypogaea. Next base: position 125,762,202 of record NC_092048.1, read on the forward strand.
TTAAAGATAAAGTACGGTTTTGGTCCCTAAACTTTAGGTCGAAAATGTTTTTCATCCCCAACTTTTTTTTTACATACAAAATGGTCCCTTAGGTTTAACTTGGTTTTAAAATCGTCCATGAAGTTTGACTTAGTTTGAAATGTTTGGCAGCAGAAGCGAAGACAAAGGTGGATCATGGACTTAAAGTTTAGGATTTAAGATTTTGTTTAGAGTTCCTAAACCTTAACTCCTAACCCTAGAATCATAAACCTTAAACTCGAAATACTAAAATCCTACACCCTAAACTACAAAATTCTAAACTATAAATCCTAAATCCTAAACCCTATCCTATACTTACCACATAAACAAATCCTAAACCCTAACTCCTAAGATACCAAATCCTAAATCATAAAACATACTATACCCTAATTACCATAGCTCCTACCTCCTTAACCCGGACCCTACACACTTATCAATATCCTTCCACCTCTTATTTACTAAACCATAATGAAGTGAGAGTTGTTTCATATATGTGGAGGAAATTAAACTTTATATCTTTGTTGTACGTTTCTTCTTTCCTTATTCGTGCAATTAATTTTAGGGTTAAGTACAATTTTAGTCCCTAAGATATAGGTCAAAATTTTTTTCCGTCCCCAATCTTTCTCGGAATACAAAATCGTTCTTCTTACTTAAATTTTAAGATTTCAGACCAAATTACCCGTAACAAAAAAAATTTATAAAATAATAAAAAAAAGGAGAAGAAGTGTGTTTCTGCTTCTACGAAGGGGGAATGGAAGAAGAAGAAGCTGTCTACGATCCACCTTTGTCTTCGCTTCCGCCGCCAACAATTTAAAACTAAGTCAAACTTCATGGACGATTTTAAAACCAAGTTAAACCTAAGGGGCCATTTTGTATGTAAAAAAAAAGTTGGGGACAAAAAATATTTTCAACCTAAAGTTTAGAAACTAAAACGGTACTTTACCTTTAATTTTACCACAAAATCAAAGAAAAAATTATATTCAAAGACACAGTAGTGTGTTGTGTGTATATGATTTTACTACTATTTTTATTAGTGGCTTCTTACTTTTTTTTTTTGGAGAATTGATTTTAAAATTGTATTTAATTTTGATTTTGTAACGTTGCTTTATTAGCAAACTATTATTTAAATGATTATTTAACTTATATGTTGTTATCTAAATGATTATTTTAGTGTTCTAATTTACTTTTGACTTTATTTGAAAATTTATTATATTTATAATAATAAATTTAATTATAAAAATATTTTTAATATTATGTATATTTTGTTTCCATTAATCAAATTTTTTACATTCAATCTTCATCTATTTCTAAAGAAATTACCCAACATGCACACTAGTTATATCTATTTTTTTTGTCTTGTAGCTACAATTATTTTTTTTTTCTTGATCAGATTCCTACAACTCTTTATATCCTAGTTTATTTCACTGGACTCATAATTTCCTGGTCAGATAAGATGTATTTCATCTTAGGATATGTCTCAACATTCCACCAAAAAGCCGCCCAAATAGTACAATGCAACAATAACAAATATGAATCACAATAAACTTAACCCAACAAAATATAACTAAAAGCATAATATACACCCATAGTCCAAAAACCAATTACAACCCACGACCCGCAATACAAATAATGAATTCATTATGCTGTTTATATCATTCAATAAATCATTTAACTAATTACTAGTCCACTGCAACCTTTTTAATTAATAGTTTAATACACTGCAACTTCTGACCACCTCCTAGTAGCCTTTCATCTTTTGTCTCCCACAAGTCTGACCCCATCTGTTAAATCATATGTGGAACAAGCATGTTGGAGTCATCAGACAACAAATATATGCAACACGTATTTTCTACATGTGTATAACTATATGTGTTTCTATACCGTAGTAAAACCCTAGTAATATATTAGTACATAGAGGTAGTGTAGTGTGTAGGATTTTTTATTTAAATAAATAAAATAAATGTAATAATTACCAAAATAAATAATTATAAAATTAATTATCGATTTAAATTCTCTTACCTTATCTCGTTTACATACGTCAGCATGACACGTGTATATCTCGTTTACACTGTAAACGAGATAAGACCTGTCCGCGCCTATAAGAAGAAGTCGTTCACAGCATCATTCCGGTCCCCAGTTTGACTTTATCAACCATTTTCTCCTCTCTTTTAACCCTTTCTCACCCTATTTTAGACTCATACTGTGATGGCGCGCCAGGTGGGAAACGACGGAGACATTAACTGGCTGAACGAGACGTCGTATTACACCGGGGCGTCCGACTTTGAGGTTAGTTTTGTTTTGTTTGTTTAATCTAAGTATGTGGCCATGGTTGGGGTAGTCGCGAAGAACCAGAACGTAGTTTCCATCTTTAGTAGTAGGTCTCTAGGAGGAACTTAGAGCTCTATTTCCTTGTGGAAGGTTGTTACGAAATAATTATTAGTTTCGAACTGTGTTTTTCTTGTGTTAGGTTGTTACCGTTTATAACTTTCCAGTTAGGGTTTGGTTAGTATGCAATATGTAATCTAGAAACGTGTGTAAGTTAGAAACATAGAAATATGTTCTTAAAAAGAAGTAGATGTAAGTTATAAAGGAATATTTATTTAACTGTAATTTTTTGGTATATAATAGTAAATTGACATTTTTGAAACTAAAGGAAATTGTCAGAAATAAATAAGAAATCATTTTATGATTATTTCTTTATAAGGCTGATTTTTTTTATTCTTCAGAGGCCTCACTTTCTACTGCCCCGACGAGTTAGTTATACCCTTCCTCCACCCGACGCCATCGTCCCGTATCTGGCTAAGGCCGTATTCGGCAACACGGTACCCCTCAGGGACTTCACTTTTTATAATTCCCTTATCTCGGCACTCGTAGAGCAATGGCGTCCGGATATGCACACGTTTCATCTCCTGTGGGCTGAGGTCACTATCACCTTACAAGACGTGGCGTACCACCTAGGCTTACGCGCACACGGTAACCCCGTTGGGGGTGCGTCTGTGACTTCGGTAGATGGTACCACACGGAGACGTGGGCATTGGTGGAGTAGCTGTTGGGTGCCAGGCCTCCGGTGGCAGCACAGCAGGCTGCGCAGAAGAAGGAGTCCTTTACGCTCAAGCTTGCATGGCTACGGGATCGTGTCCATTAGATGCCCTCAACAGACAACCCGGAGACCCTCCGACAGTACGCCAGGTGCTATATTATGTTATTGATCGGAGGATATCTGATGACTGACAAGCCCAACAACTTGGTGCATATGTGATGGCTTCCTCTTCTCCGGGACTTCGGGGAGTGAAGGGCGTTTTCCTGGGGCTCAACTGTACTGGCCTAGACGTACCAGTCACTTTGTTTGGCGGCATAACGGGGGTCACGGACATCGCCGGCTGCACTCCACTGTTGATGTCCTGGATCTATCAGAGATTTTCTCAGTGGTGTCCACCTGATAGAGGGATCTACCAGTATCCTCTAGCTACGAGGTAACAAATGTTTATTTATGTATTTGATTTAAATATTATTGTCCATTCTTATGGGATGTTACTTAACGAACTGTATATATTCTCTTGGGATGTGTCAGGTTGGTTGAGGATCAGCATGAGGTCAAGGTCCTACATTAGAGGGTTTCGATCGACCGGTTACGATTCGATGAGGTTAGTCATTTAATAAAAGATATTATAAGCTTTGGATTATATTATATATAGAAAACGAGTCAGTTTATAAATGGTTTGTGGAATACAGTCCTTGTATACCTATATTTTTCCAACCTACATTGGGTGGATGTCTATTATGTCTGTAACCTTTTTTTACAGTTTGCATGGAGAGTCTACTGACGATGGTCTTGAGACATGGTGGGTGCTAGACAACTGTGCGCTCCACCAACCCTCCGAACCTCCCTGAACACAACATAACAGTATTGCTTCAGCCATATCTCAAACCCACTTAATATATCATATAGAAGTACTCAAAAGCACAATTAAAGTCGAACTTACCAGTATCTGAGATTCTGCCAAATGGCCACATGAAGGCTCCATTAACACCCATTGTCAGCTTGACAGCATTGCACATGGTACTTTAACCGGTCCGATTCGATAATTCGGTACTCAGCACTCCTACGAATACTGTAGTTCTTCACACCCTGAACACTGCCTCTCGGCTTTTAAACCTGTGGCCGACACAAAACTCTATCCCGCCGTCTAGGTGGTAATCCTCTTCACCTGTGTCAGAAAATGGAGTCCTCTCATACATGGCGTCCAGATCCAGACTATGATATTGACTTTGCACCGCTGATAGCGTCGGAATTGGGTGAAGTGGAGGCAGCACATGGTGCACCATAGTCTGGGCAGGCGTCTCTGGCACAAACTCATCCTCATCACCACCTTCGGAAGAATCACTGTCCGCACTATCCACCATGTAATCTTCATCCGACTCCTCCTCGCTCTCATCCGCCTCATCCACTGGAATGGCGACATGAATGGGCGGTGGTGCGAGAGATTGGTCGTCCTGTACATAGGTTGAGTGTACAGAACCACCACGACCACTATCTCCCACCTCGGCGGAAATCTCCATTATCTGTTCCGTCATGATCTTCCCATAGATGTCGAACATCAGTCGCACATGCTCGTCCCCTTGAAGTCAGAATAGTCGAAACTGGAAGATTCTATTACCCATGGGTGCCAGCAACCTGTACCCTACCTTTCCGATCTCCCTCACTGCTGTACCACCGAACTTGCTCAATATCAAACTCTTCAAATCCAACAACGTATTCACACGCTGAGTTCGAAATAATATCAAATCCTCGCACTCTAATGTCACCCCGTTATAGCCATTTTTCATATGAAAATTGGAATAAACAAGCACAACTATGTATACACTGTAACTGGCCATTGTACACTTGTTTTCGTGAGAAAAACGAAACAGAAAAAATGATAGGAAATGTTTGTGGAGAATGCCAAGGATTACACATCTTTTTATAGCCACATCAAATTTGTCTTCTTCTATCTCGTTTACCGTATAAACAAGATATACATGTGTTATGTCGACGTGTCTTATCTTGTTCATATATTTCGTTTATAATGTAAACGAGATAAGATAAAAAAATTTAAATCGATAATTAATTTTATAATTATTTATTTTAGTAATTATTACATTTATTTTATTTATTTAAATAAAAAATCCGTAGTGTGTAACATACAAGAATACAAATAGTATTTTCAAGAAATATATTTTATTTCCTGGCCCATCTGTTGTTTCCTGATGGAGAGCACCTCTTTTTCGCTTTTTGGGACTTGAATTCTACATTTTTATTAACCCAGTACTGCATTAATACTGATGAGTGAATTGGGTTGGATTAAGAGGAAGGAGATCCAATTCAATCCACAACCATAAATTTAATTTCCGGGTCGGATTAAACAAAAAATTAATGAAGACATGTAGTTTGCAAGAAATCTGAAATCCCCCAATCGGCATGTTTTTGTGGTGCACAAAATCCTGAATTTCTTTTAATTTATTTTTGAGGCGCAGAGGTAATGTCAGAATGTCACGTGCCATAGAGGGAAAAGTGAATACTGAATAATTTTTGTTATTAAAAAAAAAAATCATAATTCATGATATTATAATTATAATATGATAAGAAATCATTTTTCTTTAAAAAAAGGAAAAGAAGAACTGAAAAAGGGTTAACCGAGACGGGACATTAACGTGCGGTTTTTTATGATGATACGTCTTTTGTAATTAGAATATCTGAAGATCCAGGAGCACGAGCTACCATAGTCTCCATCTGCTCTAAGGTTAGCCCATTCAGAACAAGAGACTGCTTTCTCAATCTCGCATGTCTCTGCTTCCTACCAACGAATTATGCTTTGGACCACACTTCCACGTGTCATGCTGCTGCTTCTTTTTTTTTTTTTTTCCCTTGTTCTAGTAATGAAATCTGTTTATGCGTCTTGCCATTTCCATCTCTTCATGTGTCTGTTGATATTTGAATTGAGTGTGTTGTAAGATTTTGTTTAGATAATATATTATTTTTTATTTTAATGTTAAATTCCCTTTTCGCTGAATTCTGGGCAACGGTAGCATCTAGTTTTGTCTTTTTTTTTTTTGGAAAAAAAATATTTTAGGTCAGTTTCAGCTAAGATGCTTAATCGAGAAACTGTTGAGCAAGCTTTTCTGTTGTCACTGTGATCTTGACTTGGTTTATGAGAAAACTTTTATGTTGATCACTCCGCTCGGTTTTTTTGCGGGGTGTTTTTGTGTGAAAAAGAATGATTTTAAATTCCAGATATGGCTTTAAGATATAGTGTTTCTTCCATTCTCTTACAAATTGCAGTATATGATTATTTTTGGATCTTTTACTAGATGGATTCGATTCTCGTTGGCATCCAATTTTGCTGAATATTCCATAAGTAGTTTCTGACTTACTGTAATTTATGTAATGAATATAGGTAGCATATTTAGTTAAGCCGTTACGGTCCTTCTTTCAAAGCGATATGTCATTGGGAGCATCAAAGGCAGTTGTTCAGGTTCTGTGCAGGCCTGTGACTCAAACTGGTTACAGTGAGTACCTTGTGAACTCTTCGGATTTGACATTACATTCCACATTTCAAGTAAAATGTGTGAAGAAAAAACCCCCAAGGCATAGGCATTCGATAAGGTGTTCTAGCATGCTTCTAAGTCAGTTACGAAGAATTCATCAACTTCGACCGATGGGTGTTAGTTTGGTCAATTATATGAACTATAGTGGGTCATGGTTGCAGACATGCAAATGCCAGCAATCAGAGAGTGCAAGTGGCATAACTGCAGGAGATGGAAATGGAGCATGGTTTGTGAATAATATTGAAACATCAAATTCAGTAAACAACTTGGCGAATGCAAAGTCTATTATTGAGTTCCAAGATGTTCAACAACTGAAACAAGAAAAGGTTTTGACATCTAAGATTGCAAATGGAACTATCCCAGATAGCTTCTCCATTGAGGAAGAAGCATGGGATCTACTAAGGGAATCTATAGTTCATTATTGTGGCAGTCCTATAGGAACTATTGCTGCAAAGGATCCAACCAGTTCCAATGTTTTAAATTATGACCAGGTCTTCATTCGAGATTTCATTCCTTCTGGAATAGCTTTCCTATTGAAGGGCGAGCATGATATTGTTCGCAATTTTATCCTTTATACACTTCAATTGCAGGTAAAGTCATAGTAGTCTTATGATCCTGATAACTTGCCCTAGCAACATTTAATACAACCTTGTCAAATTACATTCCTAATTAGATTTTGCTGAAGTGGAAGTACAGTGATTCCACTTTGTGCATTGTCTTGATTTGGCTAAAAACATTTTCCCCCTCTTTAGATCATTAATTGCATATAATTGACCCAGTGGGAACCACAGAATCTTAGCTGTCTTATTTCTGATATGCTCGAATTCATTTATCTAAATTTCAGAGCTGGGAGAAAACAATGGATTGTCATAGTCCTGGACAAGGTTTGATGCCTGCTAGTTTTAAGGTTAGGACTGTTCCTCTAGATGGTGATGATTCTGCAACAGAAGAGGTTTTGGATCCTGACTTTGGTGAGGCAGCAATTGGCCGTGTTGCTCCAGTTGACTCCGGTAAAATAAGTATTCGGATCAGTAAACTCTGTTTTAAATGGCAGAAGAAACTTAACATAACATTCCTTAGATTTCTAAACTTATTTCTTATGTGATCTTTAGGATTGTGGTGGATTATTTTATTACGAGCTTATGGAAAATGCTCCGGTGATCTGTCTGTTCAGGAGAGGATTGATGTGCAAACAGGAATTAAGATGATTTTGAGATTGTGCCTTGCCGATGGTTTTGACATGTTTCCAACGCTATTAGTAACTGATGGTTCTTGCATGATAGATCGGAGAATGGGAATTCACGGGCATCCTTTGGAGATTCAGGTACAGAGAATTTCCTGTCTTTCTTCAATTTTAAGTATTAATTAATTGGTACTTATTTAAAGATAAAAAAGAAAACTTTATGCTTATTCATGGTTGTGCATTTCCTTATAGAGCAAAAATGATGTTTTTATATGTGCTATTTGGCATGAAGAAGAAACAGATTATCTTATGCAAGATTGGGAACAACATTCCTATCCCTTATTCTAATTAGAATGAGCTTTATCTTCTTTCATAGTATGTTGATGATGTTAGTATTTAATTGTTACTAACTATTATTATGTGTAAGTGGTTGATATTAATATCATCCCATGCTAACAGGTGAAACTTCAAATTGTTTCTGCCACAGTTGGCAAAAGTAAAGAATTTTAACTTTATCTGTGAGTTTCGATTTTGGAATCCATTTAACTTTTAAAATCCCTATCATTGTAATAAACTAATTTCTATGACTAGCTTTGAGAATCAATTTTCATCTCCTGGGAAGGAGAAAACCTCATAATGTAGAATGTATTAATCATTGGAAAATATTGAATTTTATGTATTCTAAATGAGTTTCTTATTTTATTATGAGAAGTATCTTGTATTAAATATTTGCAACCAAAGATTAAATAGTGATCAAGTGAGCTTCTCCAATGCGTATTCCATTGCATTTATTTTTTCTTCATTTTTTTCCCCAGGCACTATTTTATTCTGCCTTACTTTGTGCTCGGGAGATGCTTACTCCGGAAGACGGATCAGCAGATCTTATACGAGCATTGAACAATCGTCTAGTAGCTCTTTCATTTCATATTAGAGAATATTACTGGATTGATATGAAAAAGTTAAATGAGATTTATCGGTATAAGACAGAGGAGTACTCATATGATGCAGTTAACAAGTTCAACATATACCCAGACCAGATTTCTCCTTGGTTAGTAGAATGGATGCCAAACAAAGGAGGTTATCTTATTGGTAACCTGCAACCGGCTCACATGGATTTTCGATTCTTTTCACTTGGAAACTTGTGGTCCGTGGTAAACAGCTTGGCCACGATGGAGCAATCACATGCAATATTGGACCTCATTGAAGCCAAATGGTCGGATTTGGTAGCAGAGATGCCATTCAAGATCTGTTATCCTGCTCTCGAAGGTCAGGAGTGGCAGATAATCACAGGCAGCGATCCTAAGAACACGTATTATATCTTTTCTATGGTGCTTTTCCGATGTCTGGTTTATCGAAATGTTCATCAAATGATTTTATTGTGCCATTCTATTTTTTTTACAGGCCTTGGTCCTACCATAATGCAGGCTCCTGGCCAACATTGCTATGGCAGGTTAGCTATATTGGCCAAGTCACTCATGACAAACAATAATTTTATTAATTAGTGATAAATTACACTGTTTGAGTTTTATGAAGGTTTGAGGATTTTGTTTAATCACTATTATTGCAGCTCACTGTTGCATGCATAAAGATGAATAGACCTCACATTGCTGCAAAAGCTGTTGAAATTGCTGAGAGAAGAATATCCAGAGACAAGTGGCCGGAATACTATGACACAAAGAGATCTCGGTTCATTGGAAAGCAATCGCGACTGTTCCAGACTTGGTCGATTGCAGGATATCTCGTGGCGAAGCTGCTGCTCACTGACCCGAGCAAAGCAAATATACTGATTACCGAAGAGGACTCTGAACTTGTGAATGCCTTGATTACTGCAAATCCCAGAGGGAAGCGTGGTCGGAAGAATTTGAAGCAGACCTACATTGTATGAAACCTTGAATTGCCATTCACTTTGTTCCTTTGGGTGGGTGGTATAAGCTTCGGAGTCCATTTTTGTTCTTGTAATCCAATCCATTCATCTTCAGATTAGTAGCATGTTATTCTAGAAACATTAGAGATGTGAAAAATATATAGTAATGATGAACCTGTGATATAGTATAGTAGTATGTACATGGATATGTAATTGTTTAGAAGATATTAATAAATTTGGGATTGTAAGTATCATACAAAAAGATGTAGCTAATGATAGACTGTGAGGACCTTTATGTTTTAAAAAACGTTTTCCCCGTTTGTATTAAAAGGGGAAAAAAATTAAAAAGCATATATCTAGCTACTATTAATTAAAAAAAAAAGTGTACAAGCATTTTGCGTTAAGCCGATAACACAGTGTTTGAAAAGCACTTGAATTTTTTTTAGATCAGGCTTGGTTTTCTTATACCATTTGTATTTTAATAATTTTTTTATCATTTTTATTGATAGAAATGGATACATATCAGCATGATGCATATCACAATGTACCAGTTGGCCCATTCTTATGACTAAGATTGAATTAGAACACTACCCGGAAAAAAAAAAGGGATAGGCTTTTCCTTTTTTTTTCTCTCTTTTTAAAACTAATTATAGTTTAGGCTCTACGCACCCCGCGACCAAAAACAAATAACTATTGAAAAAAGGTATTCTTCGCTCTCGAATTCAATTATTGTTATATTTTAGTCGAGGTAATGACCAAATCAGTACCCGAAAGATTCAAACGCTGACATTTTACTATTTTGATACTTTAATATTGTTATTGACAAAATGGTCCTTAAAAGATTTTAAAATATGACAAGCGTACCCACGAGTTCGCCGGAGCACATCTCCGACAAGCACAGTGCTGACATGGCCACTACATTTTTGATGACATGGCAAAAACCCTCCCCCACCATAATTCTTCCTTTCTTCCTTTCCAACGCTTCTCTTTCTCCTTCCCCCTCCCCAACGTACTCCCCCTTCCCCTTCCTAACTGCACTCTCCCCCCTCCCCAACCCCAACCCTAATCCTTCCCTCCCCCTCCCTAACCCTAATTCCTATATCCAACGCACTTCCCCCCTCTTCAATCCAAAATCCTCCTTTGTGAACCCTAATCCCCTTCCCTTACCCCTTTGAATTCTAATCCCCTTCCCAACATAGTCTCACACTCTCAACTCACTCTCCCCCAAATCAACCTTCTCAGTCTTACAGAGCCAGTGTTATCGCCACCGCACTGTCGCAATCTCGTCGTCGGGTCTTCTGCATCCGCCAGTGTCATCTGTCTCCTTCGTGGCATTGCGTTGTCTGTGCGCCTTCACCGCTGTCGCCTTCACTGCTTGTATCTGCTTGCTGTTAGCCCAGTCGCTGCCATGCCTCCTCTGTCTGGGTTTCATCTTGGTTCCATCGTGTCGTGCTCCCTCTGTGTCTGGTGTTGTTCTTCTATTCTTGCTTTGGTGGTGTCTGTATTAAGTTTTATTTTATTTTATTTTGATTATTGTATATGAATTTATTTATTTTCTCTGAGTTTTATTGTTATTAATCTTTTTGAATGATAATTTAACCTAAAAATTTGGGACAATTCATGATTTGGGACAATTCATGATTTGGGGCAACTCTATTGATGTTGAGGTTGTTGTTGTAATGAATGGTAGTGTTGAGAGAGGGAGAGGGGAGTGTGCGTTGGAGAAGGGGGAGTGTGGAGATTATTGTTGCTGTTGATATTAAGGTTATTGTTACTGCGAGTGGTGGAGTTGAGGGAGGGAGGAGTAGTGTGCGTTGGAGAGGGAGAGTGATGGAGGTTGTTGTTGCTGTTGATGTTAAAGTTGTTGTTGCTGTGAATGGTGGTGTTGAGGGAGGAAGGGGAAGTGTACGTTCGGGAGGGGGTTGTGATGCGGCGGGGACTGCGATGGGGGAGAAGTGTGCGTTGGGGATGGGGGCTGCAACGGGGAGGGAGAGGGAAGGGGAGGGAGTGTGCGTTGGGGAGAAAACTTTGGGGGTGGTTTGCCAAGTCACCAAAACACGGTGGCCACATCAGCATTGTGCTTAACGGAAATTTGCTCCGGCGAGCTCGGGGCACGCTTATCAAAATTTAAAATCTTTTAAGGACCATTTTGTTAATAACAATAGTAAGGTACCAAAATGTCAGCGTTTGAATCTTTCGAGTACTGATTTGGTCATTACCTCTATTTTAGTCATTTATTTTTTATTTAATATACTAAAACTAGGTTTTTTTCCGACTAATAAAAGTGAGGTGTCAATTACTCATGAATCTATTTTTCGCCAAAATGAATACACTATTTTCTCTTCTAAGTTTATTTTATAAAAATATCTTTATTATAATTATACTATAATTAGCATTTAAGTAATAATGCATAATTATACTAATTTAGGAAAATATTTTTATTATAGTTATATAAAATCAATATTTAATGCATTATTAAACTACTTATCAATTATCAATTAGAAATATAATAATAATAATAATAATAATAATAATAATAATAATAATAATGCACCAGTTATTAATAACCAATTTATATTTCTCTAAATAAATTTATTTCAGAAAAATATCTTTATTATAATTATATAAAATCAATATTTAATACATTATCAAACTAATTATCACTCGAAAATATTTTTAATTATTTTAATTATATTGATAGAATTCTAATTCTTATTCATTATCCAATGATTTTGTTAATGGCAAGTTGTTACCTTAATGGTGATCCATTTATGTTAATAATAATAATAATAATAATAATAATAATAATAATAATAATATGGTATGATAATGATATGAAGTTGGCCCGATTATTCTATTTATGATAAAAATAATGATTCTAATCATGATATGATATGATAAAATTATATAATTTTAAGAAAACAAATATATGATGTATAACTAACGTAAATAATAAAAATTTACCTTAATAATAACTAATTTACATATTTATTTTTTTAATAAAGCCTATATATAGAGTTTTTTTTGTGGTATACGAGCCTAGATCTGAGAGTTAACTCATTTTTTTTAAATTTATTATTCTTCTTTTACTACTTCATAGAATGTATTCTTCGTTTTTCATCGAAATTGATTCTTTTAAGGTACAATTTATAATGTTGTATAGTATTTTTTATATACTCATTTTATTATATTATTCTTTTGATAATTTAATGATTGTTCTTACTCCAACTTATTCTTTTCGTCTAATGCTCCAGTGCGATTGTCTTTTGTCGCAATCGTTTACAATGCATCACATATATGAAATACCTCATCAAGTTGTATTTACTGATTCGGGTTCTAACTATATAGATGTAAGCGTCCAAAGAAGAGGCAGTAAACTCTATTTTACCGAAGGATAGTTGGATCTACTCACATATTATGACCAACCTAATAGAATGTGGGTAAAATTAGTTTTCTTGGGAGGAACTTGATTTTTGATTGAGAATTGTTTTCACGGAGCTTTGTAGGCCAAGTTCAAGTTCTATTCCCTCCATGCTTTCTACGTCTACCCGGAGATCTTCGAAGTAGAGCACATAATGAGATTGAATTCCCTCAATTTAAGTTCAATTTTGCTAAATTCATATCAAACGTGGATATGCAATTTCAACAATTGGTAATATATTTAATTTTTTTTATTTTAAGTTTTTCGTTATTAAAATAATTTTATAACATATTGTGATTTTTTTTCAGAAATTACCGGCCTTCTTTTGCATCAATGCAATACCATTGAGGAGAATAAGGGTCAGTTTAGTTTCTCGGTCTGGCAATTCTATACCTTGCCGTATTGCATGGATAGCGGATGATGAAGCTTATTTAACAAGAGTTTGGTCTGAATTTGCATGAATTCTAAATGTTCAAACTTATGATGTTTCAGTTGGTTGTCGTTACGAGAATAACTCTAATCTTCTATACGTGTCTAAGGACTAGAATAGATTAAATATTATTTAAGTAATTTAGTTCTAATATTGGTATCTGATTAAATTTGTTTTACATTAATTTAAATTTAAATTGTTGTCTCAATTTATATATTACGACTATTTTTATTGGATATGTTATTTTTAAATGTTTTAATATAAGATTTCTTTTTTATGATATTTAAGTTTATTTTTTTTCTTAGATATATGTATCACCTTTTTTTCTCTTTTTGTATTTTAAATTAGTAATACAATTCTTAATAAAAGTGTACTTAAAATAAAAAAAAATATCACTATTTAAAGAAAAAAAAATGTACGTGAAAAAAAATAAAACAAAAAATTAAAATTGTTCTAATAAAAAAATTTGTATCCATTAGGATTGGAGGCTATATATGGATATCAAACATAAAAACTTATTGCATGCATTGTGGAATATATATATATATATATACAGAGAGAGAGAGACGGATCCAAGAACAATAATAGGGGGCACTTGCCCCACTGTGTTTTTTATTTTTTTTAAAAAAATATAATTATATATAATGTGTCTTTACTTTAAATTTTAAATGACTCTATTATAAATAAATTAAACTCAATTAGTTAAAGTTTTAAATTTATTTTTTTATTTTTTATTATTTTAATTATTATTTAACCTAATCAAATTTAGTTCTTGTGCCAATTACTTCTTTATTTTCTTAAACTCTCTTCTTATTTTTATATTTTCAACTTTCTTTTTCTATTCCTTATCTAGTGGTCATTTTCTCTTCATCAAAAAGTACATTTTAAATTTTTTATTTTTTTATATAACTCTATGTATTTTTCAATTTCATTTTTTTCTTTTTGATATTTTCAATTACAAATTTTAATTCAAACAATTATAGTTTAGGTATTAATCTAATGTTTTATTTTCTTCATGACTTTATATATTTTATTTTATTCTCGATTTATTCATCTTAATTACTTATTTTTTATCTTTTATTCTTTTACATGTAACTATGTTGCATATAAAATTTTAAAATGAATTGATTAATTTACTAATTTAGAATATATTTTTTATTTTGAGAAATAATAATAAAAAAATATTTTAATTACAGTACATAATTAAATAGATGCATAAAATCTTTCATCTAACATTATATCAAAATTAAATTAAAAAATATAACAAATTTAATTATTTTAAAAAGAAAGAAAAAATTGTAAATTATGCTTCTATTATTTTATATAAACATAATTTTCATATACAGATTTAATTTTTCTAGTATTTATATATAATTCTAGTTTTAAATTATAAATACTAGTGTATTATTAGGTGCTACTGTGCTAATTGATTTAGTATTTTATTATTAAATGTGTATAAAAAATATAATTAGGATAATAAGTTATCTATAATTTAATTAAAATATTTTAAGTTCCAGTTTTAGAAATAAAAAATATTTTTCTATAAATTATATATAATGAATAGTATTTTAAGAATGAAAGTATTCAATAACTCTTTTTAATTTTTATATCTCCATATAATTAATAATATTTAATAAAATTTATTTTAGTATATATATTTTTACCTCCACTCCTAAAATTTTCTAGATCCGTCACTATATATATATATATATATATATATATATAAAAGAAAATAATTATAAAAAAAATATTTAATATATGTGATTTAAATATTTTTATGTATAATTAATATATATGTATGCATGAATAAGGAAATATTTAGAATTAGTTAACAAAATTAATATATATGTATACATAAATAAAAAAATTACTGTAATTTATGAAGATTACACATAATTTTTTTTTTGCTTTCAAATGAATTTGTTCTAATTATATTACAATTAGCTCATGAATAATGTATAATTATATTATTTTAAGAAAATATTTTTATTATAATTATATCAAATCAATATTCAATGCATTATTAAACTAATTATCAATCATCAATATTTTTATTCAATCTAATTATATTAATTGATATAGTTCTAATTCTAATTCATGTAGAATAATTTATTAGTAAATAATTGTATCTACAATAATTAATTCTATCCACAATTTTATTAGTAGATAGTTGTATTCACAATAATTCATGATGTAATTCTCACCCATCCTAATAATGGTTCGTTAATTATATGGTTCTTTATCTTCTACTTTAATTAGTGGATAATAATAATAATAATAATAATAATAATAATAATAATAATAATAATAATAATAATAATAATAATGTATAGATACAAGATTAATTAGTTAACAAATTAAATTTTAATTATTATATTTTATTTTTTCTACTCATATTTTTATTCATTAGTTATTTTACTTTTTATATTTACAGTAAATATTGAATATAAACAAAATAATATTAATTGTTATCTATTTTATTTATTTAGATTTATAATTAATAGTAACATGATACTATAACTTTAATTTGTATAATATAATGAAAAAGAACGTAACAATTTATATTTGCTTCCTATATAGCAATAATATTATATATATTTATATATCTCTTCTTTTAGCTCTTTCCTAATAATATTGGCACATAATTAATGTAGATATATAACATATATACTGAGCAATTATCTCCATTGAATTAATCATAAAGGTTAATAATAAAAGATAATAACATAATTTTTACTTAATTGTAGCAAGTATCTCCATTAAAAATTAAAATTGCTCTATTAAAAAAATTGTATACAGTTTGCGTATGAATGGGACTGGGATTGGAGACTATATATCATCAATATCAAATATAAAAGCTTATTGCACGCATTGTGGAATAAAATATATATATATATATATATATATATATATATATATATAAAAGAAAATAAGTATAACAAAAAAATATTTAATATATATAATTTAAATATTTTTATGTATAATTAATATATATGTATGTATAAATAAATAAATATTTAGAATTATTTAACAAAAATTAATACATATGTATACATAAATAAAGAAATTAGTGTAATTTATGAAGATTACACATGAATTTTTTTTAAATGAATTTATTTTAATTATATTACAATTAGCTCGTGAATAATGTATAATTATATTATTTTACGAAAATATCTTTATTATAATTATATTAAATCAATATTCAATGCATTATTAAACTAATTATCAATCATCGATATTTTTATTTATTCTAATTCTATTAATTGATATAGTTCTAATTCTCATTCATGTGCAATAATTTTATTAGTAGATAGTTGTATCCATAATAATTCATGCTATAATTCTCACTCATTCTAATAATGGTTTGTTAATTATATAGTTTTTTATCTTCTGCTTTAATTAGTGGACAACAACAACAACAACAACAACAACAACAACAACAACAACAACAACAATAATAATAATAATAATAATCAGTGACGGACCCAGAAAATTTTAGAAGTGGGGGCAAAAGTATATACATACACTAAAATAAAATTTGTTAAATATTATTAATTATATGGAGATATAAAAATTAAAAAAAGTTAGTGAACACTTTTATTCTTAAAATATTATTCATTATATATAATTTATAAAAAAAATATTTTTTTATTTCTGAAACTTGAACTTAAAACATTTTAATTAAATTATAGAAAATTTGTTATCCTAACTAATTTTTTATACATATTTAATAATAAAAAATTGAATCAATTAGCATATTAACGACTAATAGTACACTAGTATTTATAATTTGAAACTAGAATTATATATAAATACTAGAAAAATTAAATTTGTATATAAAAAGTATGTTTATATAAAATAATAAAAACATAATTTACAATTTTTTTCTTTCTTTCTTTTTAAAATAATTAAATTTGTTATATATTTTTTAATTTTATTTTAATATAATGTTAGATAAAAAAATTTATGCATCTATTTAATTATGTAGTCTAATTTAAATATTTTTATTATTATATTTAAAAATAAAAAATATATTCTAAATTAGTAAATTAATCAATTTATTTTAAAATTTTATATGCAACATAGGTACATATAATAGAACAAAAGATATAAAACAAGTAATAAGGATGAATAAATTGAGAATAAAATAAAATATATAAATTCATGAAGAGAATAAAAAAATAGATTAATACCTAAAGTATAATTGTTTGAATTAAAATTTGTAATTGAAAATATCAAAAAGAGAAACAATGAAATTGAAAGATACATAGAGTCATAGAGAGCTATATAAAACAAAATAAAGAATTTAAAATTTACCTTTTGATGAAGAGAAAATGATTACTAGACAAGGAATAGAAAAAGAAGGTTGAAAATATGAAACTAAGAAAAGGGTTTAAGAGAATAAATGAGTGACGGTTGGGAGTTAAAAACAGAAGAAGATTAAATTTAATTAGGTTAACTAATAGTCAAAATAATAAAAAGATAAAAATAGACTTAGACTTTTAATAATTGGACTTAGTTTATTTATAGTGGGATCATTTAAAATTTAAAATGGGAACATATTATATATATATATATATATAGAGAGAGAGAGGGGTTTAAAAATATCAAATGACACTGGGACAAGTGCCCCATTCATAAGCATGGGTCGTGCCTAATAATAATAATAATAATAATAATAATAATAATAATAATAATAATGATGATGATGTATGGACACAAGATTAATTAGTTAATGAATTAAATTTTAATTATTATATTTTATTTTTTTTCATATTTTTATTCATTAGTTATTTTATTTTTATATTTACAGTAAATATTAAATATAAAAAAATAATATTGATCGTTATAGAGCAATTTATATCTGCTTCTTATAGAGCAACAATATTATATATATTTATATATCTCTACTTTTAGTTCTTTCCTAAAAATATTGGCACATAATTAATGTAGATAACATATATACTGAGCAAGCAAGTATTTCCATTGAATTAATCATAAGGGTTAATAAAAGATAATTTTTATCTAATTGTAACAACTATCTCCATTAAAAATGTTGGCTAATTATTAATGTGTACAATGAGTGTGTGTATATATATAAAAGGAGTAATAGTGAATTGTAACAATTATTTATCATCTAGAAAATTCGTACCTCAGACATAATTCTTTTTCTGTTTATTATTTTTCATATCTAATGGCCTACGATTCTATCAACAGTATTACTTATGGTAGATTATGTAATGAAAAAAAAATTGGAAAATAAAGGCAAGAGTAACGAGTAAAGATGGTCTGCGAGTGTTAGTTGTTGCAAGATCACGTACACTTGGAAGATAACTGCACGATGAATGTGGTATATAGAGAAATTTTTGAGAGCTTATAATAAAAAGGTAATAACGAAATCTCTTAATTAAATTTATTAATTTATTAAAATTTATTACTATCAATTTAAAAAATTGACAAATTCTAGATGCTAATGGATAATGCATTCTTGTTGTACATTTATAACTTGAGAATATTAGAATTATCATAAAATTCCGTATTATTTTATTCTCCTGATAAACCATTACCATTTTATAATTATGTTAATCATATAATTTTGTATACTAACATTGATATAGTATTGTTTCAGGTATATATTTTGCAGGCATCAAAAGATAGTGTTAAGTTATTATTTAGTGGGTTTAAATTATTTATTGTTTATTGGAGAACTTTCTGCATTAGAATTCTCTAATAATTTGTTGTTCATTTTCAGCTAATTTGGATATGTTCTTACACATAACAATTTGTTGGTGGATTTAGGTATTACTAGATTATTTATGGTCACATTCAGTATATATATTTGATTTATTGAAAAAAGTAGATTACTAAAATCGGTTAATAACTATTTTAGAATTATTACAATTAACACTAAATTAAGTAAAAACAAACAATGCATAATTCATTACTTTTTTATTAGTCAAATTATTATAATTCAAATTAATTTTAACAAAACAACTTAAAATTATAATATCAAATAAATAATTAAAATAAATAAAATTTAAAATGATTAATTTATTAGAATTTATAATCAAATTTAATAATTTTAATAACTTATATACCAATAAAACATGTTAAATTTTTAATAGTAAGTCATAAAAAAAATTTCAATAATAATCATAATTGTTATTTTATTAAAAATATATTTTAGAGATTATAATTAATGTGTTTGTAAATTTACCAGAAAAATACATTAATTATTTAATGATCTTATCAATATGCATTAAAAGCTTTACTAATAAGATAATAGTCTCTAAAATACTGTACTACTGTATATTATAATATTAATATTATAAAAAAATTTTAAAATTCCAAACAATATAAGAGTATTGTGACATCCACCAAGTATATATTCAATCTATAACATCAGCTAAATCCTTATTTATTACTTAAAACTACAGTCATTAATTAGTCGTGGTTTAAGAATATTTTATACATGAGTATAACCATCGATCTACTATTGAATGTGACCAAAGTCATGTTCAATCTCCTTTAATTTTTTTTCTTTTTTTTTTCTCCTTTCCAGACTTCTATTTTTGTTTTATCTTTTTACTCTCTTTTGGATGGTCTAATATCTTTTAAGTGAAAAACTTTTAAAAACAGTAAATGAAAAATATTATTTTATACCATTTAAATTAAATATATTAATAGTATAAAGAATTTTGTCATCTAATTAAATTCACATGTTTAAATATTTCTTTAAATAATAAATTAAAAATTAATTATTTTTATTAATTTGATAATACACAATTAATTATATAAAATTATTTTACATATATAATATAATTTTATATTATTATATAAATTTAATATTGATATACTATTAATAAAATAATTTTACACAAATATCAAATAACGTAATAATATTACATCAACAAAAAAAATATTTTTTATATTAATTATATAAATAATTAAAAAATTAATATAATAAAATAATTATATAAAAGATTTTATTACAGGTAATACATCATAACTAAACTCTTATTATATACTATTTGTGACTAAATAAATTAAAATGCAAAGTAAAAACATTCAAGAATTAGTGTATGTTTGATTTAGCGTTCAAAAATTTTGAACATTAGACCAAACTTGTTAAATAATTTTTTTAAGGATTTAACTAACTTGTATCTTAAAAGAACATTTTAAAAGTATAATAATATTCAATTCATTAAAGACATAAAAACACTCAATTTTGCAATAATATTTATAAAATATTTCTTGTCACGGTATGCCCTATATGCGTTTGTTTATACATGTTTATCAAAATATAAACACGAGAGTACATGAGAGTACATGTATAGTATTTATTTGTCGATAAGTCAAACATCTATTAAAAACATGTATTTTATCTAAACCACCATATCGTTTGCCAGAAAATTGCGCGAATCTGTGAGAATATGAAACGACAAAATATAACGTGGTAACAGGGATATCTTAAGGTGAAAATTCAGGTAAAGTTGACTTCACGTGAAGTTGATATCTGAAAAACGTTAGATGATTTAAAACATGGGGCTAGGTAGGATTGTGCGTAAGGTGGCCACTGAGTCACATTCATGGTTATTAGGGTCTAAAAGAATGATTTGATTGGTGAACTTTTTTGGAAGATCTATGAGGAGGAGATCACTGATTGGAAATGAGAAGTTTGAAAGATTTTGAAGATGCATAATTGATGAAGGTAACCTAAGTCATAGTCCAAACTCAACCGGAACTGGAATCTGACTCCAAAGATAAGTTTCCATGATCACTGAAATACAATCGGTCCTTGACTTGCTGCTCCCAATAAAAGCATCTGCTGCCTCATGAATGTCGCTCTCAATCCAAGTTAGCGTGCTATCTTCTGTAATGTCTTGAAATCGAGAAAATATGCATCTGACCAAATTAACTGTGGTAATAGAAGTTACCTTGTAAAATGACTAGTATCAGTGCTTCACTGAGTTATGTATGTGCTATTCACTAAATGATGATGATTTCATATAATAAAGAGAATACCTCTAAAAATACCTCTAAATGATGATAATTTCATATAATGAAGAGAATACCTCTAAGAATTAAGTGAAGAGATTAATTATAGAAAATGAGTTGTTTTAATCTGATTTTTTTATTAGTTATGAACTCACATATATACATATATATATATATATATATATATATATATATATATATATATATATATATATATCTTTTGATATGAAATTATATCAAATTTTTTTCTATCTAAGAGTATAATTTACGATTTTAATAAATTAGAATGCATAATTTTCTATCCTAATAATAAATATACACAAAATACTCTTTGAGTACTGTATTATAATATTTTTATGTATATCTAAATTATCTATTAATACTAGCACAATTGTTTAGGACAACAAACTAATAAAAAATACAGAAATTTCACACAATCGCATGAAATAAATTTGCACCAAATGTTTATTATACCTTCCCTTTACCTCCAATAAGAATTGAAAAATTAGGTCACAAATAAGGATGTTCCATCACCTAAAAAGATATTGATGTAAAATTAGTAAAGTTAAAAGAATCGTACAAAATTAACTCAAATTTAAATAATTTATATAAAAGTAATCTTATTTATTGTTATAAACAAGTGTAATAATCTGTGTCATGTACGTGATAAGATTGAAATTATAATTTTAAATTGTTTTATTAAGATTAATTTGAATTATAATAATTTGATTAATAAAAATATAATATGTTCCTCTAGTGTTAAGTGTATTAATTCTAAAATAATTATTAATTGGTTTTAGTAATCTATTTTTTTGATAAATCAAACATATATACTCAATGTAATCATAAATAACTTAGTAATACTTAGACCCACCAATAAATTTTTATGTATTATTTTACTGTCAAGTAAGAACATATTGAAATCAGCTCAAAATAAACAATAAATTATTAGAGAATTCTAATGCACAAAGTTCTCTAATATCATATCAATTTTTTTTAAATCATAATTTAAATATTTTAAATAGAATAATTTTATTTAGAGAATTTATAATTTAAACATAATTCTTATACATTTAATAGCTACATTTGAGTTAATACACTTAATATCATATTTAAAAAAAATGAACAATACACATCATATTACTTATTTATTAATTAAATTATTAAAATTCAAATTAATTTTAATAGAATAATTTAAAATTATAATTTTAATCTTATCACGTACATAGTACGGGTTATTACACTTGTATAACAATAATTACAAGATTTATAGTGCCATTTAATTATCTGTTATTCTACGTGAAACTTTTCATCAGCAAAATAAGTGAGTCAAACATTTTTAATAGATTCAATGATACAAAAATAAATGTCTATATAATTTTTTAATGTTTATAGTGGTTGTGGTGGTCTTAAAATTAAATTCTAATTTAAACATAAGTAAAATATTATTTTTATTGTCAATGTTTTGGATACGTCTTAAAATTGTTCTTAACGTTTAAATCGTTTTATTTAAATTTTTAATATTTTAAAATCATTTTAATGTCATCATTTTGTTAACAATCTGTTAATAGAATTGACAATGGGAAAAAATTGAGACAATTTTAAAATGCAAAGAACATAAATAAGACGAAAACGTTAGGAACAAAAACGATACATTACTATTAAAAAAATTACTAAATCAAATAAAATAATAGTGAATTTTAATCGAATAAATTGCATTACAAATTCAAAATTTACTCGTACTTATAAAATAGCTAGTATATAAATTTACAGAAAAAAAGAGCTAAATATATATATAATAAAGTATAAAGTATACATTTTTGTCTCTAATATACCAAATTTTTTTAACGTTTAATTTAATTAAATTTTATTTTTAAATTTTAAATAAATTTTAATTTTTTCTTTTAATAATTTCAATTTTTTTACGATAGATAATTATTTAATTTATTTTTTAATTTTATTCTTAATAAAAATAAATTTAATTTGAATAGAAGTAATTTGATTAAGAGTAAAATTAAAAAATAAATTTATTTAGAATAAAAATAATGTAATTAAGAGTAATTTACGTAGACGTAATTAAAAAATAATTAAATAATTATCTACCGTAATGATATTATTGAAAGATAAAATTAAAATTTATTTTAAATTTAAAATTAAATTTTAACTGAATTAAACTTTAAAAAAATTTTGTACATTAGAAATTAAAAGGTATAATTTATATTTTATGGTATATGTACCGTGCTCTTTTTTTTTTCTTCCAAAAGTTTACGTACTAGTCACTCTACAAATATTTATTGATAATAAAAATTTTTAAAAGTAAAAAAATTAAAACAATTACATAGATTGAAAATAATGTGATTAAGAGTAATTTAATTAGATGTGATTAAAGAATTGAGTAACTACGAACAGTTAAAAATTAATATTATTGAAGGATAAAATTAAAATTTATTTTAAAATTAAAAATAAAGTTTATTTAAATTAAACATTAAAAAAGTTCACTACATTAGAGATAAAACAGTATAATTTATACTTTATTGTATATATATCATGCTCTTTTTTATTCTAAAAGTTTATATATTAGCAATCCTTACAAGTATGAGTAAAACTTTTGAATTCATATATAATGCAATTCATTCATTAAAATTCATTATCATTTTATTTGATTTAGTAATTCTTTTAAGAGTAATGTATCATTTTTATTCCTAACACATTTTTGTCTTATTTAAGTTTCTGATAGGGGTAAGTACGATTTTGGTCCTTTAAGTTTAGTGCCATAATCGAATTCGTCCCTCTTGTTATTTTGCCATTAAAATCGTCCTTAATGTTTTTTTTCGTATTAAAATCGTCCTTTTTATTTTTTTTGGACAAAAATACCCTCACCACTACCAACATAATTACTTCCCCCACCACCACCACCACCAACACCAACACCACCGCCACAACCTCCACCAACACCACCGCAGCACCACCAGCACCACCATCAACGCTGCCGTCGTCCCCCCCCCTCCCCGTCTTCCCTTCCCAGCACCCCCACCCCCACCCCCACCCGGCGTCACCCCCCTCCCCGTCTTCCCTTCCCAGCACCCCCACCCCCACCCGGTGTCACCCCCCCTCTCCCCGTCTTCCCTTCCCAGCACCTCCACCCCCACCCCGCGTCACCTCCCCCTCCCCGTCTCCCCCTCACCCAAATCAACAAATCAGAAACAGAAAACAACAATAATATTCCACAAATCAGCAACAAATCAGCAACAACAATAATAAGAAGAAGAAGAAGAAGAAGAAGGGAAGAAGAAGAAGAAGAAGAAGAAGAAGAAGAAGAAGAAGAAGCAGAAGACGAAGCAAGAAGCAGAGGCGACGAGCAGCAGCGGCGAGGCGGCGACCAGCAGCGGCGACTGAAGCACGAACGGCGGCGACAGGGTCTGACGGCAGCAACGTGAGCAGCTCCCTCCCCAGCGCCATCCCCCTCCCCCGCTCCCTTCCCCTCCCCTCCCCGGCGCCATCTCCCTCCCCCTTCACCCACCCACGCGTTTTCTTCCCCCTCCTCCCCAAACGCGTTTTGTTTTTTTTTTTTTTTTAATTTTATAATTTTTATTATTAAAATAGGAATAGGGGTAGTTTATGTATTAAATTAAAAATTTTAATAAAAATGACGATTTTAATACGAAAAAAAACATTAAGGACGATTTTAATGACAAAATAACAAGAGGGACGAATTCGATTCTGGCACTAAACTTAAGGGACCAAAATCGTACTTACCCCTTTATGATATTTCAAAATCATCTCAATTTTATTCCGTATCAATTCTGTTAATAAATTATCATCGACAAGACAATATTAAAATAATTTTAAAATGTTATAAATTTAAATAAAATAATTTAAATATTATAGATATTTTTAAAACTTACCTCAAACATTGAACACAAAAACAATACTTTATTCTTTAACCTTCCACGGTGAATTTATGTATGGGAACAATTCATAACAATTAATGTTAGACACATTTTTTTATAACCACTTAAGGTATATGTTCTCATTTACGAAAAATAGTGGTTTTGTCCATTTAATCTCGTAAGAAAAATTTAGGGGTTATTAGTTTGCGAAATATTTTTTATTTTCATTTTTAAAAAATAATTTTTATTTTTAACTTTTCATAATTTAAAAAACGTAATTATTTTGCAAAAAGAATATTTATTTTTAAGCATAAAAAATAATAAAAATATGTTAATTGATTCATTTTCAAAATATATTTTTAATATTATAAATTAAATAAACAAGTTTAGTTATTTATCTTTTTTATTAAGTTAACAATTAGTTTTTATACAGTATCAAAATAAATTATTATCTTATTATGCTATTTTAGAAAATTTGACATCTTGTATATATATATATGTAGTTGATTTTATATTTTCTATGATAATATATAATAATAAAAAATATCAATTGAAAAAATAATAAAATTGTAATCAAAATCAATTCTATTTTACTTATTTTGTTATTGATTCTTTAGATTTATACCACACGAGTCCATTAATTAATATTAAGAAATTATTGATGTAAATATATTTTTTTAACAAATAATTTATTAATAAAATAATAAATAAATAAATATTAAAGTTTAAAAAATTAAAATTTAAAACAAAACCAACTTTCTTGTCATTAATTTTTATTATTGATACTTTCATAATTGATTATCAATTTAAAAAATTATTTTTATAACAAAATTATTTCTTTAAACGAGATAGTCTTATCTTTGAAAAATAAATTTTAAAAATAAAAAAATCAACAAATACATATTAATTTAAATAATACATACTGAGTATTAAATGAAATAAAAAAAGTCGATAAATATATATTTAATTTTAATTAAAATTTTATTTTTTTCTTATTTATCTTATCTATCTAGTCCAAAAATATAAAAAAAAATCTAAAATAAAAAACTAAAAGAGTCAAATTAAATTAAAAAAAAGTTAAAAAAAATCACCTTTTCAAGAAGAAGAAGATGAATGTATAAACTAAAAGTAAAAATTAAATACTCTTACAACATAACATGTAGAAGCAGGAGTTGACCTAGAATTGAGAAGGAAGGAAGAGAAAAAATGAGCGTGAAAATACATAAAACATGACACTGTCAATAGTGGCAAAACGTTTGGATCATTAAATGGTCCATAATAAAATATGTTTTTAAAGTTTTTTAATAACTGTTAAATAGTTTTTATCTAATTATTTTAATTACAAATTAATTTTTATATATTATTTAATTATAAAATTTATTTTTTATTTTATAAATTATTTTATCATTCATCTCTATCAAGTTTATTAATAATAAAAAATTAAAACAATAACAAATTAGATCTTCTATCAATCGTAATAAATATTTTACAATCTTAATTGATTAAAATATTATCATTGATCCGTTACATACGTATTGGATTGGAAAAATCGTGTTTGTTAAAAATTCAATCGATTGGAATTGATAAACAATCGATTAAATTTTGCAAGGCATGTAGGATTTTTCTTATTCAATCGATTGAAATCATCAAAGCAATCTGGGTTTAGTTAATTCAATCGACTGATTTACGCTATTAGAATGATATATGAAAGTTTAATCGATTGGTATGATAATACAATTGATTGAAGTTTGTACGCGACTAATGGTATTTTCCACTTCAATCGATTGGTATGAGCATTCAATCGATTTAAATGTGACGTGAATAAGGTTTTTTCCTGCATTCAATCGATTGGTATGATAATACAATCGATTGAATTTTGATATGCACTATATATTATGCCTGATAACCATCTGTGTTCAACCTTTCTCCCCTTTTTAAATTTTACAACTCCATTTCTGCATAACCTCTCTTCTTCTTCTCCAATCTCATCAACATCCACTACAAACTACATACATATTATTAATCCTCATCCAAATCCCTACAAAATCCACCGAACCAATATTCCCAAAATGGCCAGAACTAAAAACGTAAAAAGAGCTAGGGTTGAGGGTAAAAGTTTGCATTCACCAATTTATAACCTTAATATTAAAGAAAAGATAAGATTAGAGTATCTAAATAAAAATAAAAACTTTAAAATTGAAAATAAAATTTTAAAGATAAGATAGATGGATAATAAAATAATAATTTATAAACGCGAGTAAGAAAATTGAGAATGGCGTAAGATATAACGTAGTGCAAAATTCAATTGATTGGATAACACAACCAATCGATTGAATTGTAAAAATTCATATTGCTTTGAAGACTTAAATCGATTGGGTAACACAACCAATCGATTGAATTGTGAGACCTCATATTGCTTTGAAGTCTTCAATCGATTGAGTAACATGAACAATCGATTGAATTAGAAAAAACTCACATTCTAATCATCGTTCAATCGATTGTGTAAAAGTTACAATCAATTGATTTTTGAGAAAACCATACTATCATCCTGATGAGTGAATATTTATACGCTTTTTGACATCATTTTCATATAGTTTTTGTTATGTTTTGTTTAAGTTTCATTATGTTTTCATAGATTTTAGTGCAAAATTCACATTTTTGGATTCTACTTTGAGTTGTTTTGTTTTATGATGATTTCAATAAATTCTGGCTGAAATTGAAGAACTTTGGAAAAATCTGATTCAGAGACAGAGAAAGGACTGCAGATGCTATCAGATTCTGACCTCCATGCACTCGAAGGAGAATTTCTAGAGCTACAGAGGTCCAAATGGCGTGCTCTTAACAGCTATGGAAAGCTAACATTCAGGGCTTTCAAGCAATATATAATAGTTTATACTTTGCTCTAGAAATGAAGGCCCAAAACTGGTGTTTAACGCTAGCTACCAACCCCATTCTTGGCGTTCAACGCCCTAAAGGGAGCAAGTGGTGTCCAACGCCCAAAAAGGAGAGCAAAGCTGGCGTCCAACGCCCCAAAGGGAGTACCAACTCGTGGAGACATCCCAAGCTTAGCCCAAACACTCACTAAGTGGGCCCCATAAGTGGATTTTCGCAGTAAGAGTCTAGTCTATCTTATTTCTATAACCCCTAGTTGTTAGATTAGTATATTTAGGAGAAGATCACCCTTGTTTAGGATCTTCTTCCTCCCCCATTGCCTATTTTTGAATTACACTTTCTCTGTAAGCTATGAGCAACTAAACCTCCTAGGTTAAGGTTAGGAGCTCTGATGATTCTTATGGATTAATAATATCAGTGTTCTATTTCAATCTATGCTTGATTCCACTCTAAGATGTATCTTCGTTCTCCATCCTAATGAATTGGGAGTATAACTTGACCATCATCCCTATTCTACATGGGTTCTTGGGAGTTCTTGACAGGATGGTACTGAACCACAAGCTTGATTATACATCTCTTAGACGGCTAATCCACGATTTCGTTGGGGACTTGGAGACATCAGTTCAGCCGAGGTACGGAGCGATTAGGGCCTTTGTGGTATAAGCTAGAATCATAAAGCAGCATTCTCTGATCCAAAAGATCCAACCTTGTCTGTGGCGTTTTGAGTAGGATCACCAAGGGAATGAACTGCAGGAGCTTCACCCCCGTTCAGATTGGATGACCACTGACCTGGCGTTTGATTTGAAGTAGAAGAAATTAATGACCACTGACCTGGCATTAATCAATTATAACCTGTCATGGAATGAATCATCAGAAGTTGAAATAGACAGTGAGAAAATTTGATCTAGAAGGAGGAAGCATCTTCGAAACCTCAACCGTTCTCTTATCATTGATTTCACACCAATTAAGTAATTCTATCCTTATTCTGTTCTATACGTTTTTCTACAACAACTATATTTTTTATCCGCCTGACTAAGATCTGCAAGATAGCCATTGCTTGTTCAATCCAAAAATCTCCGTGGGATCGACCCTCACTCATATGAGGTATTATTTGGATGACCCGGTGCACTTGCTGGTCTATCTGTGCGAATATTGCGGAGTCATTTCTGTTAACCAACTGGAAGAAGAGAAAGAAAGTCAACAATCAAGTGTCAAGCTAGTGATGGTAAAGAAGCGCTTGTTGGAAGGCAACCCAACCATGAAGTAGAGTATTACTTTTTCTTTTCTTTTTTTAGTTTATTTCTATTTGAGTTATTTCAGTTTATTTCTATAGTTGTTTTCTTTACTTTTTAATATTTGTGATCATGTGCAGTACTTAGAACAGAGACAAAGAAACTCAGAGATAGAAACAGAACACCCTGGAGTACGTCCCTTACTGGCGTTGAACGCTAGACAAGGGGGCAAGAGGGGCATTCAACGCCCTAAAAGAGCAACAAAGATGGCATTGAACACCAAGGGATGAGTCCCTAGTGGGCGTTCAACTCCCAAGAAGAGTAGCATTGTTGGCGTTGAATGCCAGCCAGAAGGCAGAGACCTGGCGTTGAACGCCAGCCAAAGAGCAAGCGTTGGGCATTCAACGCCCACAATGGAGCAAGTAGCTGGCGTTGAACGCCAGTCAGGGAGCAAGAGCTGGGCGTTCAACACCCAACAGGGGCCAGAGATCTCAAAATTTGAGACCCTTTCAGCCAGTGGAGCCCACAGATTCTACACCTACCCTATCTATCATTCACCCCTTCCCTTTCCTCCCTCTATCTCTATCTCTTTCTTCTTCTTCTACTCTCTTCTTCCCAATTGTTCATAATTGCTTGAGAACAAGCAAAACTCTTAAGTTTGGTGTTGTAAAAGCTTTGCTTTTTGACTTCTACCACTCTTAAGTATGGCACCAAAGACTGGTGAAATCTCAAGGAAGAAGAAGGGAAAGGCACTTGCCTCCACTTCCCTCACCTCATTTGTCACCTATGCAATTCAGCTGGAATTCGTCATAGAAGAGGATATGCCCATAACTAAAAGAAGGATGGAGCATGTTAGAGAGCCTACACATGCACCTCAACAAGAGCATGCGGAGCCGCCTCAACAAGAAATCCCTGAGATACCTCAATGGATGTATTTTCCTCCCTAAAATTTTTGGGACCAACTGAACACCTCAATAGGGGAACTAAGCTCAAACGTGGAGCAACTAAGGGTGGAACATCAAGATCAAGCCACTATCCTCCATGAAATAAGAGAAGATCAAAGAGTTATGAGGGAAGAGCAACAGAGGCAAGGACGAGACATAGATGAGTTTAAACGCTCCATTGGATCCACTAGAGGGAGTAGTAGCCGCCATCACTAAGGTGGTCCCGTTCCCTTAAATCCCTTTGCCTATGTCATTTTTCTATTTTCCATTATGTTTTATGTCTTGTTGTCTATTTCTAGTGCATGATCATCTTTACATGTCTTAAGTTATGAAATATTCTATACATCTCTCACCTTACTTGAAAGAAAATTTTATTTGAAAAAGAATAGGGAGATACTTGAATTTCGAGTTATATAATAAGAATAGTTCAATTATTTGATGTGGTGGCATTGCTTTTATTCTCTGAATGCATGAATGAATAGTGCATATTTGATGTTGGAGTTAAGAATGTTGGCTTTTAAAAAAATGATGAAAAAGGAGAAGTATTATTGGTAATATGAAAAATCCAAAAAGATTGATTCTTGAAGCAAGAAAAAGCAGCAAAAAGCAAAAAGTAATAAAAGAAAAAATATACATATACAGAAAAAAAGAGAAAAAGCCAGTAGCTCTTTAAACCAAAAGGCAAGAGCAAAGGCCCAAGGTTTTGAGCATCAATGGTTAGGAAAGCCTAAAAGAAACAAAATCTTGGCCTAACAGTTCAAATGAACTCCTCGCCCTAACCAAATGCTTGTGGTGTGAAGGTGTCAAGTGAAAAGTTTGAGACTGAGCAATTAAAGTCGTGATCTAAAGCAAAAGACTGTGCTTAAGAACTCTGGACACCACTGGCTGGGGATTCTAGCAAAGCTGAATCACAATCCAAAAGGGTTCACCTTGTTAAGTGTCTGTGGCGTTTATGTATCCGGTGGTAATACGGGAAAACAAAGTGCTTATAAGGGTCACGACCAAGACTTAAAAGATGCTGTGTTCAAGAATAAAAAAGAACTAAACTAGGAGAATAAATAGTATCATCTAGATTATGAGTTCCTAAAGATGCCAATCATTCTGAGCTTCAAAGGAAAGTGAGATGCCAAAACTATTCAGAAGTGAATAGCCACTAGTCCCGCTCATCTAATTGAAACTGAGCTTAATTGAAAACTCTGAGATTTATTGTATCCTTTTCTTCTTTTTAATTCTACTTTGTTTTTGGTTGCTTGGGGACAAGCAACAGTTTAAGTTTGGTGTTCTGATTAGCAGATATTTTGTACACTTTTTCGTATTATTTTCATATAGTTTATGTTATGTTTTGTTTAAGTTTCATTATGTTTTCATAGGTTTTTAGTGCAAAATTCATATTTTTGGATTCTACTTTGAGTTGTTGTATTTTATGATGATTTCAGGTAAATTTTGGCTAAAATTGAGGAGCTTTGGAAAAATCTGATTCAAAGATAGAGAAAGGACTGTAGATGCTGTCAGATTCTGACCTCCATGCACCCGAAGGAGCATTTATGGAGCTACAGAGGTTCAAATGGCGCGCTCTTAACGACTATGAAAAGCTAACATCCAGGGCTTTCGAGCAATATATAATAGTCTATACTTTGCTCTGGAAACGAAAGTCCAAAACCGGCGTTCAATGTCTAAAAGGGAGCAGGTGGTGCCCAACACCAAAAAAGGAGAGCAAAGCTAGCGTCCAACACCCCAAAGGGAGTACCAACTCATGGAGACATCCCAAGCTCAGCCCAAACACTCACCAAGTGGGCCCCAAAAGTGGATTTTCGCACTAAGAGTCTAGTCTATCTTATTTTTGTAATCCCTAGTTGTTAGATTAGTATATATAGGAGAAGATCACCCATGTTTATGATCTTCTTCCTCCCCCATTACCTATTTTCGAATTACACTTTCTCTGTAAGCTATGACAACTAAACCTCCTATGTTAAGGTTAGGAGTTCTGCTGATTCTTATGGATTAATAATATCAGTGTTCTATTTCAATTTATGCTCTATTCCACTCTAAGATGTATCTTCGTTCTTCATCCTAATGAATTGGGAGTGTAACTTGACCGTCATCCTTATTCTACATGGGTTCTTGCGAGTTCCTGACGGGATGGTACTGAACCACAAGCTTGATTATACATCTCTTAGACGGCCAATCCGTGACTTCGTTGGAGACTTGGAGACATTAGTTCAGCCGAGGTACGGGGCGATTAGGGCCTTTGTGGTATAGGCTAGAATCATGAAGCAGCGTCCTCTGATCCGGAAGATTCGACCTTGTCTGTGGCGTTTTGAGTAGGATCACCAAGGGAATGGACTGCAGGAGCTTCACCCCGTTCAGATTGGATGACCACTGACTTGGTGTTTAATCTAAAGTAGAGGAGATTAATGACCACTGACCTGGCGTTAATCAATTACAACCTGCCATGGAATGAATTATCAGAAGTTAAAGTAGACAGTAAGAAAAGTTTATCCAGAAGGAGGAAGCATCTCTGAAACCTCAACCGTTCTCTTATCATTGATTTCACACCAATTAAGTAATTCTATCTTTATTCTGTTCTATGCATTTTTCCATAACAACTATATTTTCTATCCGCCTGACTAAGATCTACAAGATAGACATTGCTTGTTCAATCCAACAATCTCCGTAGGATCGACCCTCATTCACCTGAGGTATAACTTGAACGACCTGATGCACTTGCCGGTCTATCTATGCGAATGTTGCAGAGTCAATTTCGTGCACCACATCCAACATTTAATCGATTGTTTTGTGG
The DNA here is from genome assembly GCF_003086295.3 of Arachis hypogaea. Taxonomy (NCBI): domain Eukaryota; kingdom Viridiplantae; phylum Streptophyta; class Magnoliopsida; order Fabales; family Fabaceae; genus Arachis; species Arachis hypogaea. The sequence continues at coordinate 125,795,462 of NC_092048.1, forward strand.
AAACCTGAATTCCAATCGATTGAATTATGGAAAATTTGAAATTCAATCGATTGTTTTATTAATCCAATCGATTGATTTTTATAAGAAACACGATTTCACAACCCTATACTGATGTAACAGATCAAACATAAAATTTTAATCGATCAAGATTGCCAAAAAATCTATTACGATTAATGAAAGATTTAATTCGTTATTGTTTTTGTTTTTGATTATGATAGATGAATGATAAAATAATGATTTATAAAATAAAAAATAGATTTTATAATAATTAAATAATATATAAGAAATTAATTTATAATTAAAATTAGATAAGGACTATTTAGCAGTTATTAAAAAACTTAAAAAATATGTTTTGTTATGGGACCATTTAATAGTCCAAACGTCCTAGGACCATCGAATCCTTTACCATAAAACATATAAAAAAAATGTAGAAAATATTCGAACATTTATTCCAAAACTAAAAATATTAGAAAGATAGAAATAGCATTTTTTATTTTATTCTATTTTTTATTTTTAAAATATTTTTATTAAAAATAATTTTAAGTCAATCATATTTTTATACCTTATTTTTATTTTTATCAAAAATGAAAATGAAAACATAAAAAATTTTAGTATGTTAATGGTTTATTTGGAAACCTTATCAAAATTTTTTTATTAAGTTAACAATTAGTTTTTATACAGTATCAAAATAAATTACTATCTTATTATGCTATTTTAGAAAATTTGGTATCTCTTGTATATATGTAGTTAATTTTATATTTTCTTTGACAATATATAACAATAAAAAATATCAATTAAAAAAAATAAAATTGTAACCAAAATTAATTCCATTTTACTTATTTTGTTATTGATTCATTAGATTTATACCAAACGAATCAATTAATTAATATTAAAAATTTGTTAATGTAAATATATTTTTTTAACAAATAATTTATTAGTAAAATAATAGATAAATAAATATTAAATTTTAAAAATAAAAATTTAAAATAAAACCAATTTGTTGTCAATATTTTTTAATTTTTTATTGATTTTTTTAATTTTTATTATTGATACTTTTATAATTGATTTTCGATTTAAAAAATTATTTTTATAACAAAATTATTTCCTTAAACGAGATGGTCTTGTCTCTAAAAAATAAAAAAAATCAACAAATACATATTAATTTAGATAGTACATACTCAATATTAAATGAAATAAAAGAACTCAACAAATATAAATTTAATTTTAATAAGAGTTTTACTTTTTTTTTTTTCTTACTTACCTTATCTATGTAGCCCAAAAATACAAGGAAAAAAGGTCTAAAATAAAAAACTAAATGAGTCAAATTAAATTAAAAAAAGTTTGAAAAAAATTACTTTTTCAAGAAAATGTATGTATAAACTAAAAATAAAGAATGGATACTCTTACAACATAACATGTTGAAGGAGGAGTTGACATTGAGAACTGAGAAGGAAGGAAAAAAATAAGAGCGTGGAAATACATAAAACATATAAAGAAGAGTAGAAAATGTTGGAACATTTATTCCAAAACTAAATGCCGTGTTTTAAGTTAAAAATATTTTCAAAAGTTAAAATTAAAAATATTAAAAAGATAGAAATAACATTTTTAATTTTGTTCTATTTTTTGTTTTTAAAAATATTTCTATTAAAAATAGTTTGAAGTCAATCATATTTTCATACCTTATTTTTATTCTCATTAACACCCAAACTTTAGTGTGTTAATGGTTTATTTGGAAACCTTAATAAGTTCATGCTTTTTTCCTTTACCCCTATATGAAAAGGAAATAAAAGTTAGTAAAATATTAATGCCAGATTTTATTTTGAGTAAAGTTTAATGCCAAATTAATATATTGGGTTAATAGCATTAATAACTTAACAAATGTTGAAGAAACGTGCTTACTGAGAATTTTTGTGAATATCCAACCTTATCACATTTCTAATGATTATTTAAACAAGTTCACATATATAACATTGAGCATGCGCGACCAGATTCTTCTTGTTCTATCACTATATAGTTCTTAAAAAAAAAAAACAAGATTTGTTTGTTCACTCTCAACAATGCCGCCGGAAGTCGCCCATTTGAACTTGCAACTCTTGCAAACTATTCAAACCATGAAACAAGAGGTTTTTCTCTAAACTCCTCATTGAATTGGAAATAAACTTAAAAAAAATACTGTCAACTTTTCTAGAAGACTTATTATGGTTGATATCATTAGTGTTTGGTTGGCTGTGATGTCCTTTGTTGTTTTAGTTTGAAACTATAGAGGCACCAAGCAGGATGATTTATTTTGGGTTAACCACCAAAACACCTCCGAATTATTCAAACGCTGACAAAAATGCACCCAAATTTTACTATCGACAAAAATGCTTTCAAATAATTTAAAAACACAACAAAAATATCCAAAAGTAAATATATATTTTCAAAAAATGTCTTAGAAATTGAATTTTGATGCAATTTTTTGCAAGTATAATTATAAAATTGAGATATTATTATCCTTAAAATTTGATGATTTTTCGTTAAGTATATATTTTTCTTATAATTTTTTTGTTAATAACCAATAATACTTTTAAAAAATTACAAAAAGAAAAATATGTACTTAACAAAAAATTACCAAATTTTAAAAACAATAATATCTCATTTGTTTAATCATGCTTGCAAAAAATCACATCAAAATTCAATCTCTAATGTATTTTTTGAGAAATACATATTTAATGTTATTTTTTTTTTTTGCAAAATTATCTAACATTAAATATGTATTTCTCAAAAAATAAATTAGAGATTGAATTTTGATGCGATTTTTATCAAGCATGATTAAAAAAATGAGATATTATTATCCATAAAATTTGGTGATTTTTTGTTAAGTATATAATTTTTATGTAATTTTTTTGTTAACAACCAATAATACTTTTAAAAAATCACAAAAAAATACATACTCACCAAAAAATTACCAAATTTTAAGAATAATAAGATTTCATTTTTCTAATCATGCTTACACGAAATTGCATCAAAATTCAATCTCTAAGGTAATTTTTGAAAATACATACTTACTGTCGGGTATTTTTGTTGTATTTTTAAATTATTTAAAGCTATTTTTGTCGATAGTAAAATTCAGGTGCATTTTTGTCGGCGTTTGAATAATTCGGGAGCGTTTTTGGTAGTTAACCCGATTTATTTTTGAAACACAGTTTGATTTATTGATTTATTATTATAGTTGTTGTTCTGATCATTTTCTTTGATGTTATAGGGTTTGGCGGATGACTGTTTTACTTCTATCTATTTACTGAAAGAGAAAATCGAAGATCATTTTTTCCTTGAAGTGATTCCAGCATTTTGCTCTGATACCCGGGACGTCCTTAAAAGCTTGGCAGAAATGATGATGTAGTTTTGATCTTATGAGTTATGATTTTATCCGTTACATCAAAATAATTACATGCGTAATTTTTTGGCTAATCATGTCTTTTTTTTTTTCTTCCCTCTAATGTAGAAAACAAGATGATAATTGGAATTATGATCAGATGCTGGAGTAAGTTTATAAAATTAAAGGCGCTGCCGTAAGGTAACTACCCGATGATATGAATTTTGTATAGAATAAATGAGTAATATATATTATACAATTAATAACAAAATTTATTATTTTTTGTCCATATTTAGTGAACATTCTAAATTCTAAATTTTAAGTACTAAATTTTAAATCTTGAATTTTAAACTCTATATTTTAATAATATAAAAAATAAAATATATTTTTTATTCTTAAAATTTGTCAAAATTAAGGTTTTAAAAATATTTCTAAATTTTATTTTGTTGAGGAAGTATAGGGAGCCAATGGAATATCTGTACAATGTGTACAATAGAGGTTTAGGGATGTCCGATTCATTATTAGAGATATTACTATTAGTGTTACATTTTCCTATCAGCTTAAGCTTAATTTTGTTCCAAAGTTTTTCGATTTATATCAAATATATTCCTAACAACTAAATTTTTAAAAAATTTAAGATCAATCCAACAATAATATATCATAATTATACGTCTAGTTTGCTTGTGTTGAAGGTTGTTTTCGTGAAATTATTACTGAATTGATCCTAAGTTTTTTCAAAAATTAGTCATTAGCTTAGGGTATTTGATGAAATCGAAAATTTTTAAGACAAAATTAAAAAAAAAAATAAAGATAGTTTTATCATTTTTAACAAATTTCAAAAATAAAAAATATATTTTACCCTAATATAAAAATAAGATGTTCGTTAATATTAATAAAAAATATTTATCCCTTAATATTTTTCTTTTGTACATGTATATTACGTTATAGTATAAGATTGAACCTGTATCATATGTGTGTTTAATTTCTTACAAGCTTGGGTGTCATGTATGTTAGGTATACTTTTAAATTTTATTAAAGAAAATGTTAAAGATTAATATTTTAGATCAATATTTTATTTTTATACTATTAAAATTAAAAATTAAAAATTAAAATAGATACTAATTTGGTAAGTCATATAACATTATTCTTTTTAAATAAGATACTAATTTTTTTTATAAATTATGTTGTTATTGATATTGAGGTCAATGTTTTAAGAGCTTGGTGAGATTGCCTATCAAATTAAGTTGACATGATGACGGTTTAAAACTAGATCTTTTTTACAGTATCTAAAATTTACTTGTTGGATTTAAAAATAAAAGGTTAGATCCCACTTTATTCTCACACTATTTTTAGATAAATTAGACAAAATTTTATAAGCTCCAAAAAATTCTCCTTAAAACTATCAATATTTTTTTATTAATATTAAATAATCGAATCCCCTAAAATTATATTTTGAAATTTAGATGATTTGGGATTGTATTTCTTGTTTATAAGTTTGTATGAGTTTTATATTAAAATTTTATTATCTGTTAGCAAACAAAGTGATAGTAGAAGCGTGAAATTTATACAAGTAATACAAAAAAAAAAAATAAAAAAATAAAAAATTTTACTAAAGAAGTATAATTTAAGTATCTAACAAATAAAGTTAAAAACTGGATAACCACTTTATTTTAATTAAATCTCTAATGAAATATAATGTGATAATTAATAATGTTACTCCATCTTAATCAAATTCATTTGAAAAAGATCTTAAATGAATAACTATTTTATCCAAACTAAATTCCTGACACAGAGATATAAAATAATAATTTATGATATTTTACTCAAACCCAAATCTAAATTACATCCAAAATATCAAATCAAATTATGCAAATACTTAACTAAAATATAAAGAGAAAATACTAAAAGTATAAAATTAATCATCTCTAACTAAAAAAGTGACTACTAACTTAGTACATAAAATAAATATAAAAATACAGCACAAAAAAAAATCTTACAATTCCCTCTACAACAACTCCAATTTTAACACATAAAAATGGCATACATTAGTTTAAACCTAATCATCTATTTTATACTACTCCTATAGTAATATACAAGAAAAAAATATCTCTTATTACGTTTATCAACTTGACAACTTATCATATTTATCAGCTTGATATATTATAAGCTATAAATTTGTACAAGTTAAAACTGAGTTGAAATATTTACCTACCCATCACTATCTTTTGACCAAATTAAAGATGAAAAACATACTATAACACTTTTTTCTTTAGTAATATCTACTTATCTAGAGTCGAGTATTATATATTAAATTAGATTAATAACAACCTATTATTAAAACACTATTTATCAGCATAAACCTACTTATCCGCTACTATTAAAAAAGACCTATTAAAACATACACTATTTGATTGTAGACAATGAACAAATCAACAAAATATCTCATGCAAAATGATACAACAACAAACAAAGATGGTTTAGAACTTGAAGTATTGAGTTGGTTTGTGTCAACTGAAATATATGTTAATTGTGAAGATGCTAATGATATTAAAGGATTGTGAATTACTTTCATAGTAACACATCAAGTTCAACTTGGTCATTAAATTAACTAGAGTTTACTTAAGAAGCAATAAGTTTTTATTAATCAGAATCGCTAATAATCAATATTCTATTCCCTGGAATTCATTATTGATGTTGCTTATATTTCGTCTTCTGATCTCGTATAAATCTATGTTGTTGGCTTAACAATGGCATGCATTAATAATTTGTTAGTTATAATTATATTTCTTTGTGTGTTACGTTGCAGCTTATTAGGTCGTACTTCTCGCATGGCCGAAGCATGTGCTGCCATTGAACGCGCTATTATTAATATGACCTCTAAAGAAGAGTATTAATTGCAAACCTAAAACCTATATTTATTTGTTCATCAATGAAATTATTATTCAAGTTCCATGAAAACTTATTAGCAAAATTTCTTCTGTAATCTTTATATATAGGTGTTCGAAGGCACTGCATCAAGCTCAACGTGAATACGAAGCTGTCGAAGCAAAGCTCCACATTTGCCTTACGGTATATTGCATTTAAAACAAATCCATGTGCAGTTGCACATACATAGTTGCTTCCAAGAATATATAATAGTAAAGAATACACGTTTAAAATATATATTAAAAGTATTAGAAATAATATTATATATATATAGTTATTGCATTAAGCTTGTGCCAATTTAATTGCTATTTAATCTAAGTCCTTACAATGATACTCCCTTTTTTTTTTCAGCTTGAAAGAGGAATAGTTCTCTTAGCTTCGATGCACAAGCCCTGAAAGTGGAACTTGCTGTCCTCGACTATCTATGTCATTTTAGCTCTAATTAGGGTTACTATCTACATTCAATATAATTTTCTCTGTTAATTAGGGAAAATTGGTGTTTGAGATATCATCTCTTCGTAATTTATGAAAACCTCCATGTTTGACATATTTGTAGGAATGTGAAGCCAGTTTTGTGCTTAATTATTGTAGTGCAACTTCCATTTGGATTGAGTTAGCTAAACTAAATCTTATAATAAATTGCTTGAAGTAAATTTAAGTGATAATAGTATATTATTGTTATGATAGGCGGCTTTCGTTTATAAATATAGGACATTAAAATAAAGATACAGAGACAAAATTATATTTTATAAAAAAATATAGATATAAATATTATATTTTAAAATATTAAATTAGTATATTTTATATTTTTTTTTATAAAAAATATAAAGACATAATTTATTTTTTTATTATTTTTATCAATTTTCATAATAAAACAATAATTTCTTATCATTATATTTTTTCTAAATTTTTTTATAAAAAATAAAATAATAATTTTTTATCAGTATCTTTTAGATCTTATTTTTAATATTTTATTTTATTCTATTTTTAAAATCAAACGCAATCATATGAATGCTTATAATTTTATGGTTTATGATTTTTTTAATTATTTAAATTCAATTTGAATGCTAATAAATTTTAATTCAAATGGTATAATCTCTTCATTCTCATAAAAAATCTTAGATTCAACTCTCACTCTTAACTTTAGAAAAAAATTTCAATTTCAACGGCTTAAGTTTTAAAGATAAACTAAACATTAATAATGTTAGGAAGAAGTTGAATTTGTAATTTTGTATATGTAAAAATAGGTTGGTAAAATTTGAGACATAAGGACGAAAAAAATATGAGTAACGTATACTTGTGTTTTCATAAATAATATAAAATAAAGCTCTAAAACTCAAGGTTGTGAGAACTAAATCAGTGAATAAATGGATAGAGTGACAGATTTAGTGGTTCAGAGATTTAATAAAAAATTTAACCAAAATTTAATCGGAATTCAATTAATTTAATTAAATATAAAATAAAATTATTAAAAATTTAATATACAAATTTTAAATATTTAAATTTAATAATTTTTAAATTAATAAAATTCACAATTTTATAATTTTACATAATAATTTGTTCATATTTTATTATTAAAAATTACAAAATAAAATTTTTTTAAATAACTTCTAAATTCTAATGAACTAGTCACTAATAAAGTAATGAGTAATCATCAATATTCATCAATCAAAAACAAAAGTATAGAATAAGAAAACTTTTAAAAATAATTTCTAATAATTTAAAAATAGAAAAATCAAAAAATTCAAAAACAAAAAAATTAAACAATTAATCCAAACTCAACATTACACCACCATTAACTCCAACTCAAAACACGACAAACAGATAAAAACAACAACGTAAGATGTAAGATTTAAGATTTTAAATTTTAGATTTTAGATTTCAGTAACTCAATAAAATTAACAAAATAAACAACCATAAATTAAAGCAAATATAGATTTTAGATTTGAGAGCTCTAAGGTGTTCATCTATACTGGAGAATGGAAATCGTATTCCTATGTTGCAATCTATGGATCCTCCATGGCTCTTGCAGGTTGAAGTTTGCAGCGCACAATCCTGATTGTTTAGGCACATAACTTTAGAGTTATCTGAGCACTTAGCACACCCATCTCTTTTCCAATATAAATTTTGTAGCCTGCCTTTCTGAAACTCAAGGACTTGCATAACGGCATTTCAATTGGTTCTTAATGAGGATCTATGATCATGGAAATCAAATAAAACCCGCAGAAAAAATAAGCCTCAAAATGAATCTCCTTACAAGAGTGAAATTGGTTACGGTGAATGAGCTGTTTGCAATAAAAGCAGGAGGAGACCTTGCCACGTATTTTCGGCCAGAAATGCAACCATATAGTCATAAGAATCCTAGACCGAGAAAACTAGTATGAGATTCGAGACAACAAAATCAACAAGAAGCTTGCGCAGGCGGATGAGAAAGGGGTTTAGGGTTGGGTTGGAGTCACATAGAGAGTCAGAGAGAAAAAGGTGGGGTGGGGCGACGAGCTTACGCAGGCGAAAGGAAGGAGACGACGATGGAGAGGGGAATGCGGTGGCTGGGTAGGAGGAGAACAAAGCTGGGAGACGGTTGGGGGACGAAGAAAATGATTTTAGAAGGGGGAAGGTTACATGTTTAGAGTTGGATTTGGAAATTGGGACTATGTTAGTGGGTTTTTTTCCTGGCATCAAAACAATACCGTTTCTGAGACAAATGACAAAATCGGACCTTAAAAAAATCCGTACGATTCGACTGATTCACCGGTTAACTATCGATTTAGCTAATTTTTTAATCGATTTTTTGCAAGGCGGTTTCGGGAGTCAACCAGACCGGTCAAATGATTAGTTCTTGGTTAATCTAGTCGACTGACTGGTTTTCAGAACCTTGCTAAAACCAAGTAAAATACTTAACTAAATCCAATCAAGTTGTTATCAAGGATTTTAAATTCATGTGCATACTTTACTTCACCCATATTGCTGCTGCATCATCATCATTCTTCCTTTTCTTCTTCTTTTTCACTCCTGATGCTGCTGTTTTTTTTCTCCTCCTTTTTTTCATCTTTCTATTTTGTTATCGTTGTCATAACCACCACCACCACTTCCTCCTCCTTCTCCTCCTCCTCCTCCTCCTCCTCCTCCTCCTCCTCCTCCTTCTTTTTCCTTCTCATCCTTCTCCATCATCATCATTATCATCATATTTTAGCTAACCGCTGGAATAACCGCCGCTAAACGTCTATCAATTTTGCGGTGGTTGCTAAATAGCAAATAAACGAAAATAGCATTTATTTTGTGGCGGTTCTAAACCGCCGCCAAATTTTAGTATTTCCATTCATAGTTATTAGAATCGGACCGGACCGTCCGGTGGTCCAACCGACTCAATTATTAAACCCGCGCTTCTACCAATAGACCTACAACGTGTGGATCACGGTAGAATATCAACTATGTAAAAGGAAAAGTTTTAACAATGTCATATTACCACCAAGCCAAATATCTCTTCAATGTATATAGCGCTAATAATTATATATATCATATGAACACATTTGATTGCCACACAATTTTTTGTTGTATACTTTATATCTGATCATAGTTATTATAGGCACCTTATATATTGGGTAAAATACACAATTAAATCAAATGGAGGACCAAATTACACAATTCTACCAAATTGAAAAATATTACCAGGATCTCCCAAAAGTACATTCTTATGTAATTCGAATCAGTCTCATTCAAATTAGACAAACCAACACTAATTCGAATTAGTCCTATTTGAATTAGTAGTAATGCTTGTAATTCGAATTTGTCCAATTTGAACTATGCATACATGTAGTCTTAGAATAGTTCGAATCAGGGTGATTCGAATTATGCACACTAGGATGTCCCTAGTAATTCAAATGGGTCTACTTCGAATTAATTTTGGACCATAGTAGATCGAATTAATTTACATCTATTTATATATGATCCAATCTTATATAAAGAGTATAATAAAGAGTACATTTAATAATATCCATAATGAATTCAATAAAGAGTACATTCAATCATAAATAAAAAATAATAATTATAAATATTTTTTATAAATTATTAAAAATCAAATATTTTCTAAAAATATTTATTAAGATTTAGAATTTACTCTTTAATATTTAAAATTAGTGAAATATTTGCCAAAAACATTATATTTTGTTGGTCAGTTAGCATTATTGAATCTATTAACCATGATAATATGCAGATGATTGATTGGTTTTCATATAAAAATATTTTTATTCTATTTAGTATTTAATTTTCATAAAACATGAATTAATTTTGAATTTAGTTATTATAAATTCTTATATTTAAGAATACAAGTTAAGATTGTTATTAAAAAAATTTAAATTTTTTATTTTAATAAATACTCAACAAATTATTAAAATAAAAAAATTAAAATTTAAAATTATAATTTTGGTAAAATTATAAAGTTTTGAATTTTTAAGGTTTAATTACTCTGCAGGTCCCTATAGTTTCACCAAATTTTCAATTAGGTCCCTATAGTCTTTTTCTTTTCAATTGGTTCCCTATACGTTAAATTTTTTTCAATTAAGTCCCTACCGTCAGAATAACGTTAAAGATAACAGAATATTCTTGGTAAAAAACGAATATTCTAATGATTTAGTTGTAATAACTAGTTAAACAAGCATGTATTTTTCTAAAATACCAAAAGAGCCCCTGCATCTTATCCCAAAGAAAAAAAAAACCTAACTAGCCCTCAGTTGCTCTGTGGAGATCGTGTTCATTGTCATCTCCTGCATCTGTCCGTCGTTTTCATCCCTTTGTGGCGTCGTCTGCAACGGACGCTTGGTGGTCGGCCGTCCGTCGCCTCCTTCTCTCTGCGTTGGTCTGTTCTGCGTTATTCTGTTCGGAAGTATTTTGCGCTATTTTTCCATCCAAGCCGTCGCCGTCCCTCGCGGTGCTTCGCCTCGCCTGACGTCGCTGCGCCGCACTGCACCACGCCGAGCCTCGCCGCGCCTGACCTCCCGTCTGGCCTCTCGTCCCCGCGCTGCGCCTCTCCTTGATCTCCCTGTACTCGATCTGTCACAAAACAGGTAACATATAAAAATTTGATTTTTTTTTTCAGTTTTTAAAACTTGATGTAACAAGTTTATGCTAATTTTAATTTTCAAAAAATATGGCATTGGTTGAGTATCTATTTTTTGAATTGATTTCTGGATTGTTTTGATATAGTAATTTAGAATTTACAATATGAATATTTATGTAAAGAAATTTTGTTAATTGGTGAATTGACATATAAATTAATTTTTTGCTAAATTTGGGTTTGGTTGGTGATGCAAAAACTGTTGTGGATATTCTGAATAAGGAGATTAAGGATGATCCTTTTTATTTGGTCAAGAACCACCTTGGGTGGAAGCTGTATGAATGAAGTCTAAGAATAATGTGGTGAAGATGGAGGCTCAGATTGACTAGGTTGGATGCAGGACTTGCGACTACAGTGGCTTGTTCCGATTGACTTATTGCAGTTGAAGAAAATTTTGGATTCGAATTTAGTACCATGGATCTTCATCTTCACCATAGTGATGCAAAGATGATAGAATTATGCTTCTTTATCAAATTTCAGTCACAGGCATTGACTGTGTACATAGGTATTTATAAATATCTATGTTGGGTGTAGTAGTAACTACTATTTGGATTCATATTTCAGAAATAAGGGAACGTTATTTGGTTATGTTGTGATGTAGTAGTTGTATTCTCAAAGTTTCAATCAAACAAAGGACTACTTGATTATTGCACTTTCCAACTTTGCAATTTGTTAGATTATATAGCGATAATTGGGAAATTTCTTTTTATTTGCATCTGATTAGTAATTCTGAGAGTGATTTTTTTGGTTTTAAGATCTATATGTGGTTTCATTTTGTGATTTTGATCACATTATCTAAGATTTAACACAAGGTATATACTGCTGAACTATACTTATATTTATCTATTTAATGGTTCTTTTATTGTGTTATGTGGATTGATATTCTTATCTTTAGTTATATTTTCATCATCATATAATGGAATGGTTTTTATTTTAGTCTATACATTATTGTTAACTAACAACTAGAATTAAGATCTTATATGAGTGTCTTGCCATGTCGGAGTGTTCTTTTACTATGAATGTCTTGCCAGGATCCATCCAAAGGAGGTGGAACTTGTGGATTTGATACCCAGACAGAGAGTTTCATGTGCCTTTGTGAGAATAAAAATTTCACTACTCATTGCAAAGGTATCTTACAACCTCAATAATATAATTCTGCCCTTTTAGTAAAGTAATGATCATGAATTGAATTTTGTATGTTATTTTATAGATTATAATATTACACTGCACAATACAAGGGCACATGTAATTGCAGGTAGTTATTGCTAATTGAAGTAGTGTATTGATTATTATTCATAGCAAACTTTTTCAAGTTGAAAATGAGGGTAATGTGTTGTGTCTGTAAGAACAGTAATTGGCATTTTGGTTGCTGGGACATTTGGAATTAGAGCAGGTATTTGGTACTTGAAGAAAGTGAGAGCTAAAGCATCACTAATATGTGGAGTCCAAAATAATGAGAATAGACTCTTTTATCTGATATATAATTCTTTCTTTAGAAAAAAGTTACGTTAATAAATTCTTTATCTTGTTGTATTATATAAAATTTGATTTGTTACATTTTTTGGGGATAATTTTGACAATTCATTTCATATATACTTATTATTATTATTTCTATTTCATTTTATCTGATCCTTTTTTTTGTATGTTTTTAATATAAGATATTTTGAAAGTTAAAAAAAAGGAGGTATTTTTGTTACAATTTATATATAAATAAGCAAAAGAATGATAGTGACAAAATAAAAAGGATTATAGGAATATCTTTCATTGAATATTTATAATTTTATCGAATTTTTAATTAGGTCCCTATACTTTTTTTCTTTTCAATTAGGTCCCTAAGGGTATACAAGTAATTTCACAATTCACTAACATTTTTTTGACGTTTAACGTTAACATGGACTAAATTGAAAAAAAAAAATAATGTATAGGGACCCAATTGAAAAGAAAAAAAGTATAGGGACCTAATTGAAAATTCGGTGAAACTATAGGGACCTGCAGAGTAATTAAACCAATTTTTAATGAGTTGTAGAAAATATTTTTAATTAGTTCAGAGTATGATTTTATTTTCTTCTTTTACATCCATGTTTGAATGTAAATTTAAATTCCAATAAAGTAAAGAAGAAAATCTTATTGGTAAATTTGTTCACATGAGTTAACATATATAACTTATTTAACTTGTGAATTTTTTTTACGTAAAACGAATGTAGAAAAAGTGTTACGAGTTTAAGTAACAATGATTTAAACATATGTAGTTTAACATAGTAGTGTTTACTTAACTAGATTATACCCAGATGGTTATTACTAAAGAAAATATTGCAATATGTGGTAATACGCATTTTGCGACGGTTTAAACAAAACCGCCGCAAAATATAAAACAATAACTCATCCGACGGTACATATAGCGGCGGTTTTCAAAAAGATGCCGCTAAATGTAGTCCTGATTGTAACCCCAACAAATGACCGCCGCTATATGTGCCACAGGTTGCTGTTTTGCAGTAGTTTTATAAAACCGCTGCAAAATTTCTGCCGCTATTTGCCGGAATTGTTGTAGTGGTTATCGTCAAGTTTTTGCACTTTTTCTGATTAATTTCACTGCGTTATCTACAAAATTTTTCACTTATTTTTTTTCTATAAAAACTTTTAAATTTGCAACTCAAGTTTTCATGAAATAATTTCTTAGTTCCATCACCTCATTTTGTTGTGTTCGGTTGCTTGTCACAGTGAGGGGTCAATTGGGTGCCACGTCAAGAGCAACGGGTGAAAGTGGGAGGAATCAGGAGCTGGGCGCGAGCTCTACGAGGAGTGATGTTGTCCCGATCGTCGGTGGCTCCGCAGGTGGGGCCACCTGCAAGGACACTCCGATGCTAAAGTAAGCGTCCGTACGATGAGGTGGCTAATTAGGGTAAATGTTACATGCCTCTGGAGAAGAGTAGGTCCCTCCCCTTTTATACCTTGTGCTCGGGTGGGCCTTCTTCTGGCTTGGACCCGTTTGCCTAGAAGCTTTTGCCAGCTGTCCAGGTCTTTGTTGAGAGGAGGAGTGACGCGCGGATCACTTTGCCGATATGGGTCATGGACCCGTCGGGTCAGTAGTCCATAACTTGGACCCCCGACCCTTATTGGGCCTGGTCGGAACAAGTTGAAAATTTTAGTATTAGAGTAAAGATATTTTCGGTGTTAGAGTGAACACATTTTGGTGATAATGTTGTTTCTGCAGAATTCAATTCAATAAGAATGAACACATAGAGAGTCAGAGAGAAAGGGGGTGGGGGTGGGGGTGGGGCGACGAGCTTGCGCAGGCGAAGGGAAGGGGATGACGACGGAGAGGGGGAATGCGGTGGCTGGGTAGGAGGAAAACAAAGCTGGGAGATGGTTGGGAGACGAAGAAAATGATTTCAGAATGGAGAGGGTTACACGTTTAGGGTTGGATTTGAGAACTGGGACTAGGTTAGTGGGTTTTCTTTTTTTTTTTCTGGCATCAAAACAACGCTGTTTCTGAGACAAATGACAAAATCGAACCTTAAAAAAATCCGTCCAATTCGACTGATTCACCGGTTAACTATCGGTTCAGCCAGTTTTTTAACCGATTTTTTACAAGGCAGTTTTGGGGATCAATCAGATCGGCCAAATGATTGGTTCTTGATTAATTCAGTCGACCAACCAGTTTTCAGAACCTTGCTAAAACCAAGTAAAATACTTAACCAAATCCAATCAAGTTGTTATCAAGGATTTTAAATTCACGTGCGTACTTTACTTCACCAATATTACTGCTGCATCATCATCATTCTTCTTCTTCTTCTTTTTCACTCCTGATGCTGCTGTTTTTTTTTCTTTTTTTCCTCATTTTTTTCATCTTTCTATTTTGTTATCGTCATCGTAACCGCCACCACTACTTCCTCCTCCTCATCCTCCTTATTTTTTTGTTTGAATTTATTCTCCCCCTTCTTTTTCCTTCTTATCTTTCTTCATCATCATCATTATCATCATTATCGTTATCGTTATCGTCATTATTGTCTTCTTCTTATACGTATTGTCATTATCATTATCATTATTGTTATCGTCAAATTTTTGCACTTTTTCTAATTAATTTTTTTGCATTATCAACAAAAATTTTCACTTATTTTTTCTATAAAAACTTGTAAATTTGCAACTCAAGTTTTCATGAAATAATTTCTTAGTTCCATCACCTCATTTAGTTGTGTTCGGTTGCTCGTCACAGTGAGAGGTCGATTGGGTGCCACGTCAAGAGCAACGGGTGAAAGAGGGAGGAATCAGGACCTGGGCGCAAGCTCTATGAGGACTGGTGTTGTCCCGATCGTCGGTGAGTCGGCGGGTGGGGCCACCTATAAGGACACTCTGATGCTAAAGTAAGCGTCTGTACGATGAGACAGCTAATTAGGATAAATGTGATGTACCTCTGGAGAGGAGTAGATCTCTCCCCTTTTATACCTTGTGCTTGGGTGGGCCTTCTTCTGGCTTAGACCCGTCTTCCTAGAAGCTTCTGCCAGCTGTCCAGGTCTTTGTTGAGATGATGAGAAGTGACGCGTGGATCACTTTGTCGATATGGGTCATGGATCCGTCGGGTCGGACCTCCGACGCTTATTGGGCCGGGCCAGAACAAGTTAAAAGTTTCGGTGTTAGAGTGAAGACATTTCAGTGTTAGAGTGAACACATTTTGGTGCTAATTTTGTTTCTGCAAGAATTCAATTCAATAAGTATGAACCTATATTCATTCAACTAAATCAGACATTTTAGTATTATTTTTTAAATTTTTATGTGTTGTTTTATATATGAGATAAACATTCAATTCATTGAATGTGTAATGTTTTTTTAGAAAGATTCAAATTTTTTGTGTCATGTTACTAAATTTCTCGTGTCAATTTTAAGTAATTTTGGTGCTATCTTGTTTCATTTTACAGAGTTAATGTGATATTTTAGTATGCGATTTACATTTTACATATGTATTGTTGCATTTAAATTTCAGTGTCAATTTAAATAAAGTTTGGTGCTATTTTTGTTTCTGATAAGAATTCAATCCAATAAATATGAACATACATTCATTCAACTGAATAAAATTGTAATATAGTACAGATATGTTCATTCAAGTCTAATATGAGAAATAATACTCTTAAAAGAAGAAGTAAGAGCAACGCACTACAAGATTCTTACTAATTGATAGAGGTTTTATAGTGGAGGTTTTTAAAAACCTCCCCAACATGATCTATTTGTGACAATTTACAAAACTCCCAAAAATAAAAATCTCAGTATTTTAAAGGCCTAAATAAACTTTCAAAGCCCATAGTAAAGATGCAAACAAAATTTAGCTTCGAGTAGCTTCGAGTGAGATGGAGAGTGAGCAAGACCTAATCGTAACCGTCGCCGTCGCCGTCGCCGTGCCGTTTCTACCGCCACTGCCACCGCCACCGCTACAGCCATTCATCTTCCAGCGGCGAAGAAAGCGACAAAAAGAAAATCTTCTCCTCCAAAAACAAATTCTCTTCCCGCAATGCTTCTTCCAAGTACAATTTCGTTAAGGTCCGTTTCGAAACCTCAATTTCAATATAGATATTGAAAATTTTCTTCATTGCATGAATGCACATAATCAATCATTTTGGAATCTATTTTCTGTTCAGTTTCAATTGGTTTATTTTCTTCTATAGTACGAATATCGATTCCTTTGTGTTTTATGCTTATAGGTGACGGTGCGGTTGGGTGATAATGCGGATCACTACTATGTTCTGTCCAGATTTTTGCTCAGTAGGATGCTAACTGTAACCAAGGTATGAAAATTCACTCTTCAATTGTTCATTCTGCTTATGAGTTACTTTAGATGGATAGGACTGAGATTGGATTGTGTTGAAAAGTGTTGTGCTTGCCCTTATAGACTGGATTTAATGCTGCAATGTGGATTCGATTTGGTTAGTATCATTTGTGATTTGCTTGTTGGTTGCAGATTCCAAATCATGTAGCTATTAAAATTGCTCTTGAACTGAAGAAGCTGCTCATTGACAATAGCCTTCAAGATGTGTATGCATTATTCGGTAACTATTTCAGTGGGTCAATTCCAGAGTGGATAGGCCAAAAGAAAAACCTGCAGTTTCTTGATTTCTCTCAAAACTTGTTCTACAAAACCATTCCTTCAAATTTAGGTGACGTCGTTAGAATGACTAGATATTGGGAAAAATTCATTTCTCTATCTTTCTAAACCATCCACTGTATTCTAATGATACTGATCTTTGTTGCTGGTGGTAACTTTCTGCCTTTGGTAGGGAAATGGTCAGTGCTGGTTTATCTGGAACTCTTTCGTCAGGAATTGGAAATTTGAGCCATCTCCGAACATTGTGAGTGTCTCTCTTATTCTTCACATAAATTGCCTATACTTTTCAAACTTAATGGTGAATTGTGGTGTATTGTTGACTCAGATGCTATTGAGTTTATAACTATGATTTTATATACATAATAATTGTAAAAAAATTAACCTATCTTTTTTTTGGGTCTATTAGCTTTTGAAGTCAAGGCTTTGAAGTGTAGAAACATATAGATATAGACTTTTTTTACTTAAGCTGTTGTGTAACACTGCTTAAGCTTTTGAAGTCAATAGCAGAATCCACTTTTGTTGTTCCAACTTAGTTGACACATGCTTGCTTTGATTATTTATTGGTAAGAGTAGTTATTCTTGACTAAAAATTAATCCATCCAAATTTTGAAAAGGAAAAGTAAACTAGTTGGTTTAGATTGTTAGAAAAATAAATTAAATTTTGACTAAGTATTTTATTTATTTATTTATATATTGTGTGCTACAAAAGAATTTCAGGTTTTTATGATGGCTGAGTCAGGGGTGAAAAAATTTAGCCCAAACATCAAGAAGACTGGAAAAGGTGTGCTCCCTAAAAATGAAAAAGGTACGATCCCTAACAAGCTTCAGAATGTTCTTAAGGTAGGTCAATCAATTATATATTTTCAGCTCATGGACATGTTATTGTTAATTAGCATTTCATTTCACTTTATGGACATGTTCTATCTTATAGAAAATCTTATTTTTGTACATGAAATTTTTTTGGATCTTAATGGTGTATTGTTTTTAAGCCAATAGTGAGACAATAATATAAACCATGCATTTCAGGTCCATATTACTAATGCTAAAATATGGAATGCATAGGATCCAAGTATCAAGGAACTGGCTGAACAGATCAGCTTGAGGAGAGAATGGCACGCATAAAAGAAGATCCATCTTTGAAGCATATTTTAAATGAGATAGAGACTGGTGGTCCTACTGCTATGATGAGGTTTGGATGGCAAAATTTCTTATCTTTTTGACCATTTCAAAATTTCTTTCAGTTCAATGTTTTCCAAATTTTAAATAATTTCTAAAGTGTTTCAGGTTGTTTGTGCAATTTGTAACACTGAGCAGCCGGTAAGTATTTTCTTCCAACTTATTTATTGGAGATGGACTAGGCTGAATTTGATGCATAATTCCAGCTAGGAATTGTTAATATTCTTGCTTCTTCAATGATGCTGAATTTTTTTTAATCAATTTGCAGATAGGAAAACAACAGTTTCATTGTGATGATTGTAGAATCTGTAGGTGCGGTTCACTTAGCTGTATTTGAGTATATCCATATCTTATGTCACCTGAATTTATGACATACAAGCTAATTTTTTATGATCTAATTTGAAAACAGGGTTGGTGGTCAAGAGAACTATTTCCACTGCGAAAAGTGTGGTATGCATTCATCATTCAATCAGCATTGTGCATTTTTTTCTTTACCTTTTGTTTGTTTTTTCTAAGCTTGTCTATACTTTGTTTTTCTGTGAATAATTAGAAGAATTTACTGCTTTCAGGCTTTGGTTTATCAGTATCATTGAATAATTTTTAAATTTAGTCCTTGATCAATGGCATGTAAGGTCATGTTATTCATAAAATAATTTTTTGTGAATAATCTGCAGGGTCATGATATTTACTTACACTACGTAATAATCATTTGTGTGAAGAACTCTATAGACATGTGCATTACTGAAGTTGCTGTTATTACAATTATGTAAGTATATGATATTGAAAAATTGAAGTTATTTTATTTTATTTTTTTAATAAAAAACAAGTAATAGTTATGAAGAACAATAGCATATGTAATTATGTTTGGAATTATTGACATTGAGAACTTTTATATAGAGAGAGTTATCTTATATTGAGAAATTATTATTTTTTTGGTGTCATTGAGGAATTATTGTGCTATAAAAGATTTAGTTTTTAAATTTTAAATGTTAAAAAAACTTTTAATTTGAGTAGTGCGTAAATGAGAAAATTAATTTGTGGGGGTTTTAAACTGCCACAAAAGTGATTTAAAACTGCCACAAAACACCAGTATAAAACTCCCACTAAACACACACAAAACCCCCCACTGAATAGATCGTGGAGGTTTTTAAAAACCCCCACAAAAGACCTCGTGGCACCTCAAATTTTGGAGGTTTTAGAAACCCCCAAAAACCATTTGGTGGGGGTTATAAACCTCCACAAATAAGAAAAAAAATCTTCACAAATAAAAAAAATCTTGTAGTGAACAGAAAAAAAAAAGAAAAAATAATCATAAGAAAAAATGCATCATTAAAAAATATATTTTTTGTGTTTTTTAAGCAAAATTTTGGTATTAAAATTCAGAAATTTCTGTGCCACAATTAAAAAATTCGGTGTTATTTTTCGATAAATTATGCATAATTCAAAACTCTCCTCCTCCTCTTCCTCCTCGTCATCATCCTTCTCTCCCTCATTATCATTATCATTATCATCTTGTTTCACATTTCCATGATTCTTGTTTTACCCTCTTAACAAGAACTTGTGTCACAATTAAAAAATTTTGAT
The DNA here is from genome assembly GCF_003086295.3 of Arachis hypogaea. NCBI lineage: Eukaryota > Viridiplantae > Streptophyta > Magnoliopsida > Fabales > Fabaceae > Arachis > Arachis hypogaea. Next base: position 125,815,706 of record NC_092048.1, read on the forward strand.
GTCAAAATTGAGAAACTTCTATATTATGCTTAAAAAATTTCGATATTATTTCTGATAAATTTTGTATAACTCAAAACTCCTCATTTTCTTCTTCATCATCATGATCTTTTTCTTTTCTTGTTCATCTTCTCCTTCTTGTTTTATTTTCTCATAATTCTTCTTATTTTACCCCTTAACAAGAATAAAAAAAAAATCAATATATATATATATATATATATATATATATATATATATATATATATAATGCTACAAAATCACCCAAAAGGGAAGGAGGAAAAAAAAGTGCAATAACAACAACAAAAGAACGATGATGAAGAGGAAACATACGAAGAACGTAAAGAGGTTGAGAAGTTTGAGCGTGTAGACACACTCTCAAGAAATTGAAGCGTGTAGACACACTCTCACTAATAAAACTAATTTTTATTAAGATTGGATCAATCTTGATTGTCAAAAAAATTTAAATGTGTAGTAAAATTAAGCACTATATAAATATAATAGTAGATATATTACGAAAAATCTGATATAAAATCTCGGTGTACACTTATTAAAAACTATTAATATTAGAGTACTCTATTCTCATTTTTCTATTTCATATCTATTTTATCTTTTTTATTTATTATTTTAAAACAAATATTATAATCTAAATATTTTTGTTACGTCAAAACCCTAATTATGATTGAAATGAAATTCCTAAATCAAGATCCAACGTCCAATCTCCATTGCCATTATTGATTTTGGAAAATCAGTAAAGGACCGCGTATGCATTTTCTCCGATCGATCATTTTGAAACACGGTGGCTCTCCTACTCCACTACCTACACCTTCCAGAAGATTCTAGAAACTCCGCCCGCGAGAGCGTCCTTCACTGCATTCGACGTGTGTAAGTTTAACACGCATTTAACTGCGTTGATTCTGCTTCACGTGTGTGTTTTGGTTTTTGATATATTACTATTTTAATTTGGAATCATGTTTAGATTAATTGATGTTGATTCTGAAACTAAGAACTAATCACTACTACTTTGTTTATTTTCTCCTAAAATTTTTTAATTAGGGAAGATTTGAAGATTATAAATGTAGCTTTGGCTGAAATAAGAAAAAAGGAAATGCTGCAGCCTCTCGACTATGCATGGCTTCCATAGCTACCTTCTCAAGTGTCATATGTCTTGCCATATTGATCTTGATTTGTGTCATTTACGTCATATGAGGAAAAGAATTTCAAAACCTGTTAGTACCCTTTTCTAGGATCAGGTTTGAGCTACGATATTTTATCTATATTTCAGTTCCATCCGTAGCAAGACATTTTAATAGAGTTACATAATAATAAAGTTAAGGGTTATACTAACTAACTAATAACTTTTTTAAACAACTACTAATTAAATCAAAACACATTACATTTTTAAATTACTTATCTAAATCTTAATACTAGAATAACCATCTGCACACCTAGTAAAATGAACATCCGATATATCTATTATTCACATTTTTAATATTTTCATTGTCTACTTATACTTTTTTTAAAATTAATTAATAGGTATTTCATCTTTCAAGTACTTTCATGGAACATGGCTGTTTCAAGGAGCAAAAGGTTTTCATGTTAATTTTGTAGTTTAGTAATATTTTGAAAGACCCAAAAATCCTCCAAATTAAACAATAAATGACATAAATGGATAGCTATAAATGGTCTGCTACGCTAGGGTTGTTGGCTTTCCATGTGAGCTAATTTAGACTTAATTTGTTCATGCCCTTACTTTTTTAAATTAATTTATAAAAACTAATTTTAAAAAAATATTTTTTTAAAAATTATAACATATATGTTTGGTAAATTAAATTAAAAATAATTTTTAATAAATATAAATAACAAGTACATTTGGTAAAATATTTGCAAAAATTTTAAAAATTTGTTTAAACTTTTAATAATGAATTCTATTTAAAGGTCTGTCGGCCAGTAAATTATTGCATGTATAAAACGAGATTCAAACACTTAATACTTACTTAAGTGAATAAATAAGCTTATCACTCGAACAACTCAAATTAATTACATGTATGTTATTATTAATACTTGCGAAAATTTCAAAGACTCGTTTAAGCTTTGGCTCGCATAAATTTTTTACCAATGGCTGGACTAAGAAGCCTCAGAAGCCTTTCCACCAGTGTCAATTTCACTAGAGACAAATTGGACATCTATGAACCACCCAAATTGCACACTTACAATAGTTTTCTACCTCAATATTAACCGTTAACGTTTTTATATTAAATCTGAATGATTAAATACATTGGAACAAAAAAATTTTAGAATTGTACAATAGAATAGGTGATAAGCTTCCTAAATTTTATTATTCTGTCGGTGATCATACTGCTGAGATGCTTAATCTATTAGAAGTGTTACAAAAAAATAAGTTCAATTCCAGATTTTATGTTGTTGCTGCTACTGATAATATGAGTCTTTAAAAGGCTCAATTGCTGGAGAATTTCTTGACAGATCAGGTGAATTTTTGTTTGACTCTGATCCAGAACCTCCGTTTATTTTATTTTATTTTTTATGAACTTTGTGCCATGTGTGTGTTCCGAGTTTTGGTCAACTTTTTCTTTTTTTGATGGGCAAGAGTTTTGAAATTGTTCAATGTATACTGTATGTTTAGTCAAATTGTATTGCTGATATATACAGAGAGAGTGCTATCCTGCAATACCAGATGGCCAATCTTTGGTGCAGTGGCGGAACTTGAAACAAAATTTTGGAGGGCAGATAGAAGATAATTGTCAATATGCTTTTGATATAGACCCCATTTAAGATAAACTCGTCTAACCTCATCTCTCTGATTTGAGTGATATTGTCAAATTTAAAGTCATATTTTAGGGTCTCGTTCTAAAGAATTAAGGTCAAACTCATCAGATTCAACACTTTAAACTTTTGAAGGTTGTATCTCATTTTTTCCGTGATTCATTAAAGTAGAAGAACTATCTACAAGTGTTGATATTGTAAAAGTTATATGTTATCCTTCTTGAATATTAGCCTTTCTCTTAAAAATGCATCAATTCTTTGATTTTTCATGATTATTTTACATAAAAATTTAAATATATATCCTGTAAAATATGTAAAAAAGAAGTTAGAAGGACAAATATTAAAATTTATAATATTTATTGAATTTTTTTTATCAATTTATACAAATACAATAATATCAATACTTATTGAATATTCTAATATTTTTTATCATATAAAAAATTATATTAAATAAATAGTAAAATATAAAATAATATTAAACTAAAAACTATTGTGCAATAAAATAAAGAGATGAAGATTGAACTTTGGTATTTTAAGTCATAGTAAAATATTTGAGCCAACTAAACTATTTTTTATTTTTTGAAAAAGTACTATTAATTTTTTTAACAAAAGTTTGGGGGGCATGGCCCCTTATCTTAACTAAGCTCCGCCACTACTTTGGTGTCTTTGGATTTTGATGCTAAATTTGTGGAACTTAAAAAAGGTAAATATTAAATATTTAAAAATATTTATTTTTATATTTCTTAAATTAAATATTATTTTTTATTTTTAACCTTTTTTGCAAATTAGGCACTAAACTTTAGACAGCATAGTGATCACCTTCCACAATTTGTGACTTTGTGCATCTTTGTTGTTGTTTTCTGATTGTATGTTTTAAATATTAATGGACTAAAAGAAAGATTCCAGAGGACTAAGAACTGAGAGAGTTTTCATGAACATGGATCAGCAATATGGTTGGGTTAGAGACACAGCGACTGTTGAATTTCATAGCGCAGGTGTAATATATGAATTTACCAAAATAGCTTGTTTCTGAGTTTTACATTTGCCCTGCATCAGTGGTTTACAGATTCTTATCGTAAATAATTTTTGTTTTAGTGCAGAACGGAACAAGGATCGCTAATACTGCTCAGTTCATGAAGATTTATAGTAGGGAAGTCAGTCAATCATATATAACCTCAGTTTGGACTACGATATTTGCAATGGTGCATGGCATGCCCTATGGCTAATGATTAAGATTAGACCTGAAGTGGTATTATGTTATCCTTAATTGCTTTTGTCAATAATTTCTGCTACTCTGTAACATATTCAGTACTTTTGTGTTGCTACAATCCAGATACTTTGCAATGGGCCTGGAACTTGCATTCCCATATGTGCAATTGCTTTCTTATTTAAGGTTCTTATATCCTTCATTTCCATTATACTATTAACCCAATCTATTCCATTATACCTATGTTGGCCGTCTCATGTAACTCATCGGTAACTTCATTAACATTTTAGAGAAACTTTTTTTACTGATTACTGAATTCAAATCTACAATCATATTGCACCGTACAAAAGAGAGAGAGAGAAAAAGAGGGGAGGGGGGGGGGATAGTATTCTTCTTTATTATGTTTTTATGTTAGGTTTACACGCCAGGTACACACTACCTACTAATTTGAGGTATGTGAATCCCTCTTTTGCAAACTACTAACAGCATTTAAGGGAGACTCTCTCTAGCTCTTTTTCCTTTTTAGGCTGCCCGTCTGAGATGGGTTAAATTTGTGTATTAACTCGCTAAATAACAAGCTGGCATAGAGATTCTCTATTTTCTATTTATTAGCTTCCCATAAAGAATAAAGAAAATGAAAACAAAGCGGTGCATAAGATTGCACTTAAAGGTTTGTCTACCTATTTCTTTAGGGAAGGACCAAAAATATGGACCACGCATTGGAGTATTAGACTCAAGTTTGCTTCCAATTTCTGTTTTAGCATATAAATCTTTATCAGTTTGGTTTCGGAACCCCTTTATTAATCTAATCCTTTTCACCATGACCTACAATAATTGATAGAGGAATGACATGTAGTTATGAACATACACAGTAGATTTTATAGTGGTCCCTATTCTATTGATTATTATGATCTTTAAATGCTAACCATTTATTGATTAAAATTATTGAAAGTGTTCATCATAGATCCACAATATGTTAAAGACCACAATATGTTAAAGAGAGAATTTTTAACCGATACTTTATTTTGTCATTATATATACCAATTCACTTATATATATATATATATATAATATATGAGTAAAGTGTTGTTTTTGTCCCCAACGTTTGGGGTAAATCCTATTTGTATCCCTAACGTTTGTAAAAGTGATTCAATGTTATCCTGCCATCAATTATATATTATGTGCGCTTTAGTTTGAGTTTTAAAAATATCTTCTTGTAGTTAAAATACAAATGTCTGGGATAGAATCGATGATCTACTTCGAAAAATAGCTCATCAAATGTTGAAACTAATTCCTACAACATTTACATAATTCACTTTTCTAGGACATAATTGAATCTAAACACAAATAGTGGGTATAATATTAAAATCGAACACATCCAAGTGAGACCTAATTGAGAATGAATACATCCAAGTGAGAATAATTGAAAAATATAATCTGATTTGTTAATATAATTGATAGTATGATAACATTGAATCACTTTTATAAACGTTAAGAATACAAATAGGACGATTTAAACGTTATGGACACAAATAGGACTTACCCCAAACGTTGGGACAGAAACGATACTTTACTCTCTATATATATATATATGATAAGTTGTTTATTATATGATAAAAATAGAATAGTACAGGTGAGATGATAAGTTGTTTATAACTTAACAAAAAAAAATTTGCGTTCAAGTCTTTGATACAACAAATTTTTTTTTTACAAGTTATATATAATAAAAAATATTTTATTATTTAAAAAAAAATTGACATCAACCCTGTTGTCCATTACTCCATTAGTGCCACCATGCGATTACTAGCGTGTTTTGCGCTTAGGGATAACAATGGATTTCGTGGGAGCGGCGGATACCTCTTCCTTGCCTCCTATTTTCGTTGAGAAAACAGAAAAATGTTTCCCGTCTACTTTTCATTTTCATAATGAGTTTCTATTTATGGTTTTCTAAAGCAAGATGAATCCTCGTAAATATTTATAAGTATTTGTCGAAAAAAAAAATAAAAAGCTGTTTAAAAAATAAAAAATAATAAACATAACGTAATATAGACATATAGTCCAACATAATATAATTTAAATAAAAGATAAATATTCACAATGTATTCATTAAACAATACAACATAAAAAAAATTATAACACAAAAATCTATCCATATCATTTTAAGATCAAATAATTTAAAAAATATAAGATTATTCATATATTGCTAAGTTAAATCTCACTTTACCATCTCAGATTGACAAAATACATTAGTTTAGTCATTATGATTCTAATTGTTATAAATTAGTCTCCAAATTTATAAAAATGCACAACGTTAATCCTACGCTCATTTTCTGTCTCCAAAGTACCGATGTTGTGAGTGATGTGGCCAATGCATGCCACAATGGACATAATAAGGATTAGATGGGCTAGTAAAAAAAATTGGAGTTGCTCCAATTTAGTCATTTTCCTCATTTATAACTTAAATCAAATTCATGTGGTTGTTCTTCTTCTTATTCTTATTCTGTTTCGTCTCTTCTTTTTTTATGTACATCTTTCAATTTTAGAATTATGATTGCAAGTGGAAGCTAGAGTTCTTTGCAGTCAACCACAAAAAACCCTAGTCGAAGTAGAACATCGAGAATTTCAGAGTGATGTGAGTGTAGCTACTGTCCTGTTCTCTAGTGGTGCAAAATAGAATCTAATCCTACCAAGCTATTTTTTGAGTGTCCTAACTACAATGTGAAAAATGTGCTTAATTGTTTAATGTTTGTTAATAAGTTTTGCCTGAAGGCCAATTCCCTTGTTACAGGTCATTGGAAAGTGATAGTGCGATTTGTTTGTGTGGCTGACAATGGACAAAAAGAGATGAATTCTATAGAGGACATTGACCAAGTGAAGGTCAATTTTTCTTGGAGAATTAGAATGTTAGAAACTGAAGTTAAAATCCAAAAAACATATATGTTATAGTTGGCTGTGTTTATAATGTTTGTTGCTGGTTTCATGTTAGTTTTAAGGTTTAAGGAGTATAACGTTTTAGTATTGTTCAAACTCTCAAACGACATCGTTTAGCGCCTTCTTTAGCACCAAAAGGCATACGACGTCGTTTTAATATGTGCAACGTGGCAAGGATTGAGCCACATCACTAACGATATTGAGCTCCGGTAATGGAAGATACACGAAGATCTACATTGGTATACTTTTTGAATCTAGAGGATCAAATTGTAGTAATTGAGAAGTCAGAGACCAAATAGTACAACTCACAAATCTCAGAGACTAAAATGAGACTTAACTCATTTAAAGTGTATGTATGGTGTAAGAAAGAAAAATTTTTCTTGTCAAATGTTCGAGTTATTACCCCTGTTATAAACAAGAAGTAAGTTTTTTCTTTGTGATACAAGAAAATTATAGAAAAATTGTTGCAGACAACATAAGAGTAGCATAATTAAAGGAAAGTAAGATAATAATAATAATAATAATAATAATAATAATAATAATAATAATAATAATTGATCTGTTTGTTATAACCTGACCTAATTATATAGTAGTAATAGTAGTAGTAGTAGTGATACAAGAAAATTATAGAAAAATTGTTGCAGACAACATAAGAGTAGCATAATTAAAGGAAAGTAAGATAATAATAATAATAATAATAATAATAATAATAATAATAATAATAATAATAATAATAATTGATCTGTTTGTTATAACCTGACCTAGTAGTAGTAGTAATTGATTTGTTTGTTATAACCTGACCTAATTATACTTATAAATTAGAATCTAAATAAAATGCGACCTACTTCATTTAGAAAGAATCTCGGTTATAACGGAACCATTTCGAACCAGATTAAGAATGGTTATCAAAATATCAGAAAACCACTCTGAAGATGTAACACTCTATAAATACAAAACCCTAAGTACGTAAAAGGTACGTTATGCATTCTGAATATACTCAATACTCAACTTTTTCTCTTATTGACTTGAACGTCGGAGTGTCTTTACAGGTGCTCGTCGTTGTTGTTCCTCTTGAAGCCGACGTATACCTCATCCATCCCAGATGAAGACAAGTTTAACTCCAGATAGGATGAGCTATACATCCTCTTAGGCTTACTACGTAGGAATATCTGGCGCCTGGTGCGAAATTCAAAGTCCACAAACTTACCAGCAAGTGCACCGAGTCGTACCAAATAATACCTCAAGTGAGTGAGGGTCGATCCCACGAGGATTGATGGACCAAGCAACAATAGTTGAGCGATTCACTTAGTCAGACAAGCAGAAAAGAGTGTTTTAGGGTTCAAATGCATTAAACAGTAAATCAGGAGAACTAAGAAAGCAAGCAGTGAATGGATTGTGAAGATTATATGAGAGAACAGTTAAGGTTTTAGAGTTGTTTAGTTTTCAGATTTCTTTTTCTTACCAACTATTTTAATCATTCAAGATTCAATTCATGGCAAATTGTAATTGACTAAACCCTAATTCTTTAGTAATTTAGTCTCCTCTAACCTAGTTAACCGTCAATTCATTGGTCACTTAATTTCAATTAGAGGTTCAAGTCCAATTCTAGTTTATTAACCACAAAAACCCTAATTACTCAAATATAAGAGGATTATATGTCACGTATCCTGTTAAGTCCAAGCAATTAGTGTTCGGGCGGAATTACTTTCAAGCTTTTAACCAAGTAAATTACTTTTTCAAGATTTAACAAGAACTCAAGTGGAAAAAGGATTATCTCCCAATATACACTAATTCCTAAGATGAAGAACGAAAGCAAATCCTTGAAATTGAAATCAATACATTAATTAAAATAGAATGGCAATAATATTAATCCATAGAATAAACAGAGCTCCTAACCTTAATAGGGGATGTTTAGTTGCTCATGACTCAGAGAAAAACTAGGGTTTCAAATATGTGAAAACTAGAATGAGGTAGAGAAAAAAGGTCTAGCCCATAAGGCTAAATCTTTTTCCTTTTATATCTAACTTAATTTGATTTGAAAATAAAATAGAATAATAAATTCTAAACTTAAAAGATTTCAATAATAATAATAATAATAATAATAATAATAAAGTAAAATAAAATAATTATTAACTAAATCTTCAGCCATGGAGCCCTTCTTTATGATCCAGATCCGCACTACTGGCGTTAAACACCAGTTTCGGCATTTAGCACCCCTAAGGCAGAGAAGTTTTTGTCTTCCTGGCACTAAACGCCAGGCTCAGTGTTTAGCACTGACAGCTTTTGATCCTGGGCACAAATTACGACATCTCTCATGCTAAACGCCAGCAGCGGCGTTTAGCGCCAACTCAGCAGAGAGCTTGCACACGGTACGAGGCATCTGGTGCCAAACGCCCAGTAGTGGCGTTTAGCGCCAGCTTGACAGCAACGAACTTCTTCCTTTTTCTTCTATACGAACTCTGCCAAACTTGTCTGGATTTGTCCTGAAATAAATAAAACCACAACGTGCCTCAAAGTAGCTTCCAAATAGGCTTCAAACACTAAAAACTCAACAAAACTCACTAAATTCATATTCAAAATAACAAGAAAATAAAGAAAAGATGCTCACGCATCACAACACCAAACTTGAACTGTTGCTTGTCCTCAAGCAACTAAAAATAATTCAAGGCTGAGAAGAGAAATTGCCTAAGACTTGAGTGTTCATTTAAGCTCCTGACCATTTACTGAGTGGGGTTGATGACACTGTGACTCTGAATAGGTTTGGCATCTCACTATCCTTTGAAGCTCAGAAATATTGATGCCCTTCAAAACTAGAACTCAGATGACATTATGGATTCTCTTCTTCTTTAAGCTCTGATTAATCCTTGAATACAACCTTTTTGTATGTTTTCTTTGGTGCTTTGCACCTTGAGCCTAGCTGTGACTCTAAATATTTTGTCTTAAACTTAACTTGACACAAAAATACCACAAGCACTTAACTGGGGAACTCTCTTTGAGTTCTAATTTCTTTTCTTTTAATTTCTCCCAGTCAGTGGTGCTCAGAGCCTTTGGCATACTCTGTAATTGCATTTGGTCTCGACTCTTAGTGCTTTGTCTCAAGGATTACTTGACACATTTACACCACAAGCATATTGCTAGGAAAATAACTCTTTGAGCTTTTAATCATATTTTACCTTCCTAGCCATTGATGCTTAGAGCCTTGGACCTTGCTTTTTATATTTTTTTCCTTTTTGTTGTTTATTTGCTTCAAGGATTAACTCCCTGTTTATTTTAGAGAATCCATAATATTTTTTTAAGTTCCTGTACCTCAAGAATCAACATTCTTAACTCCAATCTCAATTATTCTCTATTCATCTCTTACGTTTAGATTCGCAGATAATACCACTACATCAAAGTAAAAAGGACAACTTAGAATATATAGCTCAAGTCTCATGCATTATACTACTTCTTTTCTTTTTCTTTTGATTTTTCAAGCTCGGTGAGTAATACATGAGATATTTTTCAAAATATACATAAAATACCAAACTCATCATCTGAACTAGAAAAACTAAAGATACTACTACTAATCATGCAAAGACTTCAAACAGATAACAGAAAATAAGACATAATACAGAAAAATAGAAAAACAGAAAATAAGGAAAATAGCATATAAGAAACTCAACCACCTCAGTTATGGTGGTTGCTCCCTCTCAGATATCCTCTCCAAGCTCCAAAGTTGTGCCTCAGCTCATCTATATCCCGCCTCTGGCTCTGCTGCTCCTTCACTAGCTGCTGGAGAAGGGCAGAGTGGCCTTCATGATCGATCCTCAGCTAATCAACAGATGATGTCAGCTATCCAACAGATGCTGTCAGCTGATCCCAGTAATCTCGTAGAGGAAAATAATACCCTTGAGGCATCTCAAGGTGCTCTGGCTGAGGTGGGGGAATCGGCTCCTCCCTCAGAACTCTTGCATACTCACGAGCATACTCCATGCTCCTCTTGGTGATGGGCCTCTCAATGCGGATGAGAGTGTCATGATCGATCCGCACCCTAGTAGCCTCACATAGGCGGTGGATCAAGTGCGGGAATGCCTGTTTGCCACTGATGGAGGTATTCGAGGCAATGCTGTATATCTCTTGTGGAATCACCTACTCCACTTCCACCATCTGATCGAGCATGATACAATGAATCATCACGGCTCAGTCTATAGTCACCTCTGAGCGGTTGCTCATAGAGATGATGGAATACTGAATGAACTCCAGCCATCCCCTAGCAACCGGCTTCAGGTCGTGCCGGCCCAGCTGGTAGGATAAACTCTTGGAATTGAGCCTCCACTGAGCTCCTGGGAGGCAGATGTCAGCTAATATATGCTCTGGCCTCTTATCTCTGTTGACCCTCGTGGTATATGACTCATTCTCGTCATCCTTTAGCTGTGGCAGGCAGAGTGCCTCTCTCACGCTCTGCGGGATAAAATCATTGACTCACCCTCGCACCATGGTCTTCCAGTTCTTGGTACTGGGGTTTACACCCTTCATATGCTTGTAAGTCACCCAAGCATTGGTGTAAAACTCTTGGATCATCAACTGGCCCATCTCTATAACTGGGTTGCACAATGTGCCCTAGCCCCTCCTCTGAATCTTACCCTGGATTTTTGGGTACTCGTCCGGTTTCAAATCAAATCAAACCTCCGGAATCACCTTCTTACCCCCAGTGAACTCATGAAAGTGGTCCTCATGGACCTTAGAACTGAACCAGTTCACATCAAAGGGACCAGTTGCTGGAGCTTTCTCCTTTATCTTCCTAGAGGAGGACTCTCCAGCCTTGGGTGCCATATGTAATATTAAAAAAAAAATAATAAAAGCGAAGCGCTCCAATACCAAACTTAAAACTTTTGCTCATCCCTGAGTAAAGAAAAGAATAGAAAATAAAGAAGAGAGTAGGTGGACGGTGGCAAAAGGGGAAGAAAGAAAAGGATGAAAGAAAGTAGTTGAGTGAAAAGAAAATGTGGAAGGGATATTTAGTGGAAAAAAGAAAATAATGGGGATAGTAAAATAAAAGAGATGAGGGGTTGTGAATATAGAAAAGGGGAAGGTTGTAAGAGGGGTTGAAGATGTAAGAAGGAGATGAAAAATTGTTGTGGTGAAAGTGTGTGGTAAAAGGTTGTATTTATAGGAAGGGAAGGGGGTGGGTAGGTAGAAAAAATTAAGGGGAGGGTTAATGGGGGAGGGGGTAACCGTTAGGAGGGGAGGGGATTTGCGGAAGGGGGATGAAATTTGATTGGTGGGTTTGGGTGGTGGTGGGGTCCACAAAGATTTTCATCCAAATTTTGAAAGTCCTCCTTGAAGGACCTGTCCAGGCGCTGCTGGCGCTAAACGCCAGCTTCGACGTTTAGCGCCACAAGCGTGGTAAAATTTTATTTTATTTTATTTTATTTTGGGATGAGGTGATCACGCATACGCACACAGGTCCGTGTGTACGTGTGTCTTGAGATCTTCCTCCCGCGCTAAACGCTGCTCCTGGCGTTTAGCGCCACTGAGATAGTGGAATCTTCTTGTAATGCGTGCATTTTGGCGCTAAAAGCCCAGTCTGGTGTCTAGCACCACCCAAATAGAGTTCTCTCCTCAAAATTTGTGTCTCCTGGCATCAAACGCCAGGTTTCGGCATTTAGCGCCAAGGCACCCAAATCCATTTTCCTCCAGGGTGTTCTGTTTTCCCTTCTGATTCCTTCTATTCTTGTTTTAAACACCTTGCATGACCAAAACACATGTAAAACAAAAGAAAATTGAACTTAAATATAATACTTAAATTTAAACTAGAATACTGTGAAATCAAAGGATACGGATTATTGGGTTACCTCCCAACAAGTGCTTCTTTAACGTCAATAGCTTCGTTCATCTCTGCTAAGGTGAGGGTTGATCATAGTGCTTCAACTCCTCACCTCTCACTCTAAATTGTGTTCATGTGTTATCATGGATTAACTCTATATGCTCAAGAGAAAGGATCCTATTCACTGTATGAGGTAACACTAGGCTTTGAGCCAACACCACTTTCATCCTAGGTAAGAAATCTTCAGTGGGGATTTTCCTATTTCTCCATTCCTTAGGTATTTTCTTCTTGGAGTTTCCTCCTTAGTGGATGATGCACCCCCAACACCAAACTTAGGTTTGAAGGGGGTTTTGTATTGATTCCCACTAAAGGAGGCTTGGACGGCAAACTCTATTTCACCTCATTAAGGGATTCTTGGAGATATGGGTTAGTGGATTCATTCTTAATGCACTTGTCTCCTTCACTTGAGTGTTGTATTGTTCTAAAGATCTTGAAAATCAAAAGCTCCTCATGCACCCTCAGAAAAAATTCACTCTTTTTCACATCGATCAGAGCTCTCCCAGTAGCTGGGAATGGTCTTCCCAGGATTATAGAGGCATTTTCATCCTCTCCCATGTCAAGGATCACAAAATCTGTTAGGAGGAAGAATTTCTCCACCTTGACCAAGACATTCTCCACTATTCCATGTGCATATTTCAGAGACTTGTCTTCCATTTGTAATGTTATCCTTAGTGGTTGTGCCTCTTTGATTTACAACTTCTTTATCACAAATAATAGCATTAAATTAATACTTGCACCCATATCACATAGGCTCTTGCTAAAGGTTGTGCTCCCAATGGTGCATGAAATCTGAAAGCTCCCTGGATCTGGCATCTTCCTTAGCAAGTTGCTCTGGATTATTTCACTACATTCTTTGGTCAGGATTACAGTTTCATCTCCCTTCAAAGCTTTCTTCTTGGAGAGTAGATCCTTCATGAACTTGACATAGAGAGGCATTCGCTCCAAAACCTCAGTAAAAGGAATATTAATTTACCACTTTCTGAAGACTTTCAAGAACTTATGGCATTGTCGACTTGTACTCCGGTGCCTTAGGCAATGCCGGATATGTGGTGCACAAAATTGTGATTCACACTTTTCACAACTCCACACAACTAACCAGCAAGTGCACTGGGTCGTCCAAGTAATACCTTACGTGAGTAAGGGTCGATCCCACGGAGATTGTCGGCTTGAAGCAAGCTATGGTCATCTTGTAAATCTCAGTCAGACGGATTCAAATGGTTATGAGATTTTGATAATTAAAAGATAAATAAAACATAAAATAAAATAAAGTTACTTATGTAATTCATTGGTGGAAATTTCAGATAAGCGTTTGGAGATGCTTTGTTGCTTCTGAACCTCTGCTTTCCTATTGTCTTCTTCCAATCATGCGTGCTCCCTTCCATGACAAGCTGTATGATCCTCTCGGGTGAAAAATATCAGGTACGATCTCTGCACGGCTAATCAACTGTCGGATTTCTCGTCTCGGATGAAAAATACCAGGTACAGCTACCGCACGGCTAATCATCTGTCGGTTCTCACTAGCGTTAGAATAGGATCTCTCTATCCTTTTGCACACTGTCACTGCGCCCAACATTCACAAGTTTGAAGCTCTTCACAGTCATCCCTTTCCAGATCCTACTCGGAATACCACAGACAAGGTTTAGACTTTTCGGATCTCGGAATGCTGCCAATGGTTCTAGCCTATACCACGAAGGTTCTAATCCTCCGGATTCGGTCCGTAGATTAGAAACCCAAGAGACTATACTCCGACTGTCGTCTAATGACTACGTTGAACATCATGTAGATCACTTGTGGTTGTCAGGCACGCGGATCTTGGCTAAGCGAGTAACGAAGATAGTGGGTGATTGTCACGGGTCACCCCTTCATTCTGACTTAACTGAATTAAGTACGAGAGTATATCTTGGAGAAGAAGTAGGCGTGAATTGAAAGAAAAACAATAGTACTTGTATTAATTCATGAAGAACAGCAGAGCTCCACACCTTAATCTATGAGGTGTAGAAACTCCACCGTAGAAAATACATAAGAGAAAAAGGTCTAGGCATGGCCGTGTGGCCAGCCTCCAAACGTAACATCAAAGTCTTCAGCTCCATAAAGTCAACAGTAAAAAGTGCTATTTATACTAAACTAGTGACTTAGGTTTTACAGAAATTGAGTAACTAAGTGCAGATAGTGCAGAAATCCACTTCTGGGGCCCACTTGGTGTGTGCTTGGGCTGAGCATTGAAGCTTTCACGTGCATAGGACATTCTTGGAGTTAAACGCCAACTTGGGTGCCAGTTTGGGCGTTTAACTCCAATTTTGGTGCCAGTTCTGGTGTTTTACTCCAGAAAAGGGTTTCTGGTAGGCGTTTGAACGCCAGTTTGGGCCATCAAATCTCGGGCAAAGTATGAACTATTATACATTGATGGAAATCCCAAGATGTCTAATTTCCAACGCAATTGAGAGCGCACCAATTGGGCTTCTGTAGCTCTAGAAAATTCACTTCGAGTGCAAAAGGGTCAGAATCCAACAGAATCTGTAGTTCTTTCTCAGCCTCTGAATTAGATTTTTGCTCAGGTCCCTCAATTTCAACCAGAAAATACCTGAAATCACAGAAAAATACACAAACTCATAGTAAAGTCAAGAAATGTGATTTTTGAATAAAAAGTAATAAAAATATAATAAAAAGTAACTAAAACATACTAAAAACTATGTAAAAACAATGCCAAAAAGGGTATAAATTATCCGCTCATCACAACACCAAACTTAAATTGTTGCTTGTCCCCAAGCAACTAAAAACAAAATAGGATAAAAAGAAGAGAGAATACAATAAATTCCAAAATTATCATTGAAGATTAGTTTTAATTAGATGAGCGGGGCTAGTGGCTTTTTGCTTTTGAATAGTTTTGGCATCTCACTTTATCCTTTGAAGTTCAGAATGATTGGCTTCCATAGGAACTCAGAATTCAGATAGTGTTATTGATTCTCCTAGTTCAGTATGTTGATTCTTGAACACAGCTACTTTATGAGTCTTGGCCGTGACCCTAAGCATTTTGTTTTCTAGTATTACCACAGGATACATAACTGCCACAGACACATGACTGGGTGAACCTTTTCAGATTGTGACTCAGCTTTGCTAGAGTCCCCAGTTAGAGGTTCCCAGAACTTTTAAGCACACTCTTTTTGCTTTGGACCACGACTTTAACCGCTCAGTCTCAAGCTTTTCACTTGACACCTTCACGCCACAAGCACATGGTTAGGGACAATATGGTTTAGCCGCTTAGGCCAGGATCTTATTTCCTTTGGGCCCTCCTATCCATTAATGTTCAAAGCCTTGGATCCTTTTTACCCTTGCCTTTTAGTTTAAAGGGTTATTGACTTTTTCTGCTTGCTTTTTCTTTTTCTTTCTTTTTCTTTATTTTTTTGCCATTTTTTTCGCAAGCTTTGTTTTTTCACTGCTTTTTCTTGCTTCAAGAATCAATTTTTATGATTTTTCAGATTATCAATAACATTTTTCCTTTTTCATTATTCTTTCAAGAGCCAACAATTTTAACATTCATAAACAACAATATCAAAAATATACACTGTTCAAGCATTCATTCAGAAAACAAACATTATTGCCACCACATCAACATAATTAAACTAATAAAGACAAAAACATAGACAAAACATAGAGCATAAAAACCGAAAAATAGAAAAATAAGAACAAGGAAATTAAAGAATGGGTCCACCTTAGTGATGGTGGCTAGTTCTTCCTCTTGAGGATCCTATGGAGTGCTTGAGCTCCTCTATGTCTCTTCCTTGCGTTTGTTACTCCTCTCTCATGGCCTTTTGGTCCTCTCTAATTTCATGGAGGATGATGGAGTGCTCTTGGTGCTCCATTCTTAGTTGTTCCATGTTGAAACTCAAATCTCCTAAAGAGGTGTTGAGTTGCTCCCAATAATTTTGTGGAGGAAAATGTATCCCTTGAGGCATCTCAGGGATTTCTTGATGAGAAATTTCCTCATGCTCTTGTTGAGGTCCATGAGTGGGCTCTCTTATTTGCTCCATCCTTTTCTTAGTGATGGGCTTGTCCTCTTCAATGAGGGTGTCTTCCTCTATGACAATTTCTGCTGAATTGCATAGGTGACAGATGAGATGAGGAAAGGCTAACCTTGCCAAAGTGGAGGGCTTGTCAGCCACCTTGTATAGTTCTAGAGATATGATCTCATGAACTTCTACTTCCTCTCCAATCATGATACTATGGATCATGATAGCCTAGTCTACAGTAACTTCAGACCGGTTGCTAGTAGGAATGATAGAGCGTTGGATGAACTCCAGTCATCCCCTAGCCATGGGTTTGAGGTTAGGCCTTCTTAATTGAACCGGCTTGCCTTTTGAGTCTCTCTTCCATTGAGCTCCTTCCACACAGATGTCCATGAGGACTTGGTCCAACCTTTGATCAAAGTTGACTCTTCTAGTGAAAGGATGAGGATCTCCTCTCATTATTGGCAAGTTGAATGCCAACCTTACAGTTTCCAGACTGAAATCCAAGTATTTTCTCCGAACCATTGTGAGCCAATTCTTTGGGTTCGGGTTCACACTTTGATCATGGTTCTTAGTGATCCATGCATTAGCATAGAACTCTTGAACCATTAAGATTCTGACTTGTTGGATGGGGTTGGTGAGAGCTTTCCAACCTCTTCTTCGAATCTCACGTCGGATCTCCGGATATTCATTCTTTTTTAGCATGAAGGGGACCTCAGGGATCACCTTTTTCTTGGCCACAACTTCATAAAAGTGGTCTTGATGGACTTTTGAGATAAATCTCTCCATCTCCTATGACTCGGAGGTGGAAGCAATTGCCTTCCCTTTCCTCTTTCTAGAGGTTTCTCCGGCCTTAGGTGCCATTAATGGTTATGGAAAAACAAAAAGTAGAGCTTTTTTCACATCAAATTTAAAAGGTTTGCTCGTCCTCAAGCAAAAGAAGAAAGAAAGGAGGAGAAGAAGAAGAAATGGAGGAGATGGAGGGGTGTGATGGATTCGGCCAAAGGGGGTGTAATTGTTTATGATGTGTGAAATTGAAGGTGGTGAGGAGGGGTATTTATAGGGTAAGAGAGAGAGAGGGAAGTCGTGTATGAGGGTTTGGGTTTGGGAGGGAAATGTTTTTAATTTGAATGGTGAGGTAGGTGGGGTTTTATGATGGATGGATGTGGGTGGTGAAGAGATTATGGGGAAGAGGGTAGGATTTGATAGGTGAATGGTATTTGGGAAAGAGGTATTGATGGGATTGGTCAAGGGTATTTGGGGAAGAGTGTTATGGAGAGGTGTGAAGAGGTGAGAGAGTGAGTTGGGGTAGGTGGGGATCCTGTGGGGTCCACAGATCCTGAGGTGTCAAGGAATTCTGCTCCCTGCACCTTTCTGGCGTTTAAACGCCCTCTGTGTGCCATTCCTGGCATTTAACGGCAACTCTACTACCTTTTCTGGCGTTAAACGCCAGGCTGATGCCCCTTTCTGGCGTTTAACGCCCATCAGACACCCTTTTCTGGCGTTAAACGCCAGTCTGTCTGCCAATTCTGCCAATTCTGCCATTTAACGCCAGCCAGACGCCAGACACCCTTTTCTGGCGTTAAACACCAGTCTGGCTGCCAATTTTGGCGTTTAACGCCCAGAATGCTGCCAGACTGGGCGTTAAACGCCCATTATGCTATCCTTACTGGCGTTTAAATGCCAGGAAGCCTGTCCTCCAGGGTGTTCTATTTTTAATGCTATTTTTTTATTCCGCTTTAATTCTGCAGCTATTTTTGTGACTCCACATGATCATCTATCTAAAGAAAACATAACATGACAATGGAAAACAAATATATAAATATAATTAAATAACATTGGGTTGCCTCCTAATAAGCGCTTCTTTAATGTCAATAGCTTGACAATGAGCTCTTAGAGAGCTTCACAGAGACTCAGAGCTTAATGGTGGCCTCCCAACACCAAACTTAGAAGTTGAGTGTGGGGCTCTGTTTGACTCTGTATTGAGAGAAGCTTTTCATGCTTCCTCTCCATGGTTACAGAAGAAGATCCTTGAGCCTTAAACACAAGGTAGTCCTCATTCAAATGAAGGATTAACTCTCCTCTGTCCACATCAATCATAGCTCTTGCTGTGGCTAGGAAGGGTCTTCCAAGGATAATGGATTCATCCTCTTCCTTCCTAGTGTCTAGGATTATGAAATCAATAGGGATGTACAAGCCTTCAACCTTCACTAAGACATCCTCTACAAGTCCATAAGCCTGTTTCCTTGATTTGTCTGCCATCTCTAGTGAGATTCTTGTAGCTTGTACCTCAAAGATCCCTAGTTTCTCCATTACAGAGAGTGGCATAAGGTTTATACCTGACCCCAGGTCACACAGAGCCTTCTTAAAGGTCATGGTGCCTATGGTACAGGGTATTAAGAACTTTTCGGGATCTGGTTTCTTCTGAGGTAATTTCTGTTAAACCAAAGCATTTAGTTCATTGATGAGCAATGGAGGTTCATCCTCCCAAGTCTCATTACCAAATAACTTGACATTTAGCTTTATGACTGCTCCTAGATACTGAGCAACTTGCTCTTCAATAATATCTTCATCCTTTTCAGAGGAAGAATACTCATCAGAGCTCATGAATGGCAACAGTAAGTTTAGTGAAATCTCTATGGTCTCTGTATGAGCCTCAGATTCCCTTGGTTCCTCATTAGGGAACTCCTTAGTGGTCAGTGGACGTCCATTGAGGTCTTCCTCACTGGAATTCACTGCCTCTCCCTCCTCTATAGGTTCAGCCATTTTGGGTATATTGATGGCCTTGGACTTTCTCTTTGGATTCTCTTCTGTATTGCTTGGGAGAGTACTTGGAGGGATTTCAGTAACTCTTTTACTCAGCTGACCCACTTGTGCCTCTAAATTTCTGATGGAGGACCTTGTTTCAGTCATGAAACTATGAGTGGTCTTACTTAGATCAGAGACTATGTTTGCTAAGTCAGAGAGGCTCTGCTTAGAATTCTCTGTCTGTTGCTGAGAATATGATGGAAAAGGCTTGCTATTGCTAAACCTATTTCTCCCACCATTATTATTATTGAAGCCTTGATTAGGCTTCTGCTGATCCTTCCATGAGAAATTAGGATGATTCTTCCATGAAGGATTGTAAGTGTTTCCATAGGATTCTCCCATGTAATTCACCTCTTCCATCCCAGGATTCTCAGGGTCATAAGCTTCTCCTTCAGAGGAAGCTTCTTTAGTACTGCCGGATGCAGCTTGCATTCCAGTCAGATTATGAGAAATCATATTGACTTGCTGAGTCAATATTTTATTCTGAGCCAATATGGCGTTTAGAGTATCAATCTCAAGAACTCCTTTCTTCTGAGTCATCCCATTATTCACAGAATTTCTTTCAGAAGTATACATGAACTGGTTATTTGCAACCATTTCAATGAGTTTCTGGGCTTTTGCAGGCGTCTTCTTCAGATGAAGAGATCCACCAGCAGAGTGATCCAAGGACATCTTGGACAATTCAGACAGACCATTATAGAATATATATAGGATGCTCCATTCTGAAAGCATGTCAGAAAGACATCTTCTGATCAATTTCTTGTATCTTTCCCAAGCTTCATAGAGGGATTCACCTTTCTTCTGTCTGAAGGTTTGGTCTTCCACTCTGAGCTTGCTCAACTTTTGAGGTGAAAAAAATTTGGCCAAGAAAGCATTGACCAACTTTTCCCAAGAGTTCAGGCTTTCTTTAGGTTGTGAGTCCAACCATATCCTAGCTCTGTCTCTTACAGCAAAAGGGAAAAGCATAAGTCTGTAGACCTCAGGATTAACCCCATTGGTCTTAACAGTGTCACAGATCTGCAAGAATTCAGCTAAGAACTGATGAGGATCTTCCAATGGAAGTCTATGAAACTTGTAATTTTGCTGCATTAGAGAAACTAATTGAGGCTTAAGCTCAAAGTTGTTTGCTCCAATTGCAAGAATTGAGATGCTTCTTCCATAGAAGTCGGAAGTTGGTGTAGTAAAGTCACCAAGCATCTTCTTGGCATCTCCACCATTGTTGTTGTTTTCGGCTACCATGTCTTCTTCTTTTTCGAAAATTTCTGAAAGGTCCTCTCCAGAGTGTTGTGCTTTAGCTTCTCTTAGCTTCCTCTTCAGAGTCCTCTCAGGTTCAGGATCAGTTACAACAAGAATGTCTTTATCTCTATTTCTACTCATATGAAAAAGAAGAGAATAGAAAAGAAGAGGAATCCTCTATGTCACAGTATAGAGATTCCTTTATGTGAGTAGAAGAATAGAAGAATGAGGTAAAGATAGAATGAGAAGAATTCGAACACAGAGAGAGGGAGTATTCGAAAATTAATTTGAAGAAAAGAAAAATATTTTTGTTTTTATTTTAATTATAAGTTAGAATTTGAAAATATTAAAAGAAAAAAGGAAAAATTGGCAAATTAAAAACTAAATAAATTAATTAATTACAAAGATTTTTAAAAAATTATATTTTAAGTTAATTATTTTAAATTCTAATTTTATTTTATTTCTTTTCTTACTATTTGATTTTTGAAATTAATGAGAGAGAAAAGTAGTTAGGTGGTTTTGAAAAAGATAAGAAATAGTAAACTTTTTAAAATTAAAACAAACAAATTAAGTGGTTAATTGAAAAAGATTTGAAAAGCAATTTTTAAAAGATGAAAAGTTAGAAAAGGATTTTGAAATTAAATTTTGAAAAATATATGATTGAAATTTATTTTGAAAAAGATTTGAAAAATAAATTTAAAAAGATTTGATTTTGAAAATTAAAGTTGATGACTTAACTAACAAGAAACTAAAAGATATGATTCTAGAATTTAAAGATTGAACCATTCTTAACAGGAAAGTAACAAACTTGAAATTTTTGAATCAAAACATTAATTATCAGTAAAGTTTTCAAAAATATGGAATAAAATTAAGAAAAAGATTTTGAAAAAAAAATTATTTTGAAGAATTTTTGAAAAACATGAAAGAAAAATGAAAAAGATTTGATTTTGAAAAAGATTTGAAAAGATAGAATTTTTAAATTGAAATTTTGACTTGACCAATAAGAAACAACTAAATTTTGAAAATTTTTGACTAAGTCAACCCAAAATTTTGAAATTTATGAGTGAAATAAAGGAAAGATATTATTTTTTATTTTTTTGAATTAATGAAAAAAGAGAAAAACAACAAAATGACACAAGACATAAAAATTTAAGATCAAAACAAATAATGCATGCAAGAACACTTTGAATGTCAAGATGAATACCAAGAACACTTTAAAGATCATGATGAACATCAAGAACATATTTTTGAAAATTTTTAAGAAAAGAAAGACATGCAAGACACTAAACTTAGAAATTTTTATTGTTTAGACTCTATGAATTCGAAAATGTATATGAAAAATACGAAAAGACACAAAACAAGAAAATCACACGATTAAACAAAGAAAGTCAACAAGAACAACTTGAAGATTAAGAAAGAACACAATGCATATATTTTCAAAAATTAAAAAAAATTAAAACATGCAATTGACACTAGACTTAAAATTTGACACTAGACTCAGACAAGAAACACAAAATTTTTTTGGTTTTATGATTTTATTATTTTTTTTTGTATTTTTCGAAATTATTTTGGAAAAAGAAAATAAAGAAATTCAAAATTTTTAATAAGAATTCCAGGATTCCTGTAATGTTAGTCTAAAGCTTCGGTCCAAAAGATTAGACATGACCAAATGGCCAGCCAAGCTTTAACATAACACATACAAGCATGTCCTTTCTACAATGGAAAGTGGAAACCTCAGTCCAAAAGATTAGACATGGCTTAACAGCCAGCCAGGTTTCAACATATCTCATGAAGCTCTAGCATTCATTCTTAAAAATTTTTATGAATTTTTTTTCGAAAACACATATTTTTTTGTATTTTTATATTTTTTTTTGAAAATAAAAATAAAAGCTTAAACATAAAATAAAATTACCTAATCTAAGCAACAATATGAACCGTCAGTTGTTCAAACTCGAACAATCTCCGGCAACGGCGCCAAAAACTTGGTGCACGAAATTGTGATTCACACTTTTCACAACTCCGCACAATTAACCAGCAAGTGCACTGGGTCGTCCAAGTAATACCTTACGTGAGTAAGGGTCGATCCCACGGAGATTGTCAGTTGAAGCAAGCTATGGTCATCTTGCAAATCTCAATCAGGCGGATTCAAATGGTTATGAGGTTTTGATAATTAAAAGATAAATAAAACATAAAATAAAATAAAGTTACTTATGTAATTCATTGGTGGGAATTTCAGATAAGCGTTTGGAGATGCTTTGTTGCTTCTGAACCTCTGCTTTCTTATTATCTTCTTCCAATCATGCGTGCTTCCTTCCATGGCAAGCTGTATGATCCTCTCGGATGAAAAATACCAGGTACGATCTCTGCACGGCTAATCAACTGTCAGATTTCTCGTCTCGGATGAAAAATACCAGGTACAGCTACCACACGGCTAATCATCTGTCGGTTCTCACTAGCGTCAGAATAGGATCTTTCTATCCTTTTGCACACTGTCACTGCGCCCAACATTCGCAAGTTTGAAAATCTTCACAGTCATCCCTTCCCAGATCCTACTTGGAATACCACAGACAAGGTTTAGACTTTCCGGATCTCAAGAATGCTGCCAATGGTTCTAGCCTATACCACGAAGGTTCTAATCCTCCGGACTCGGTCCATAGATTAGAAACCCAAGAGACTATTCTCCGGCTGTCGTCCAATGACTACGTTGAACATCATGTAGACCGCTTGTGGTTGTCAGGCACGCGGATCTTGGCCTAGCGAGTAACGAAGATAGTGGGTGATTGTCACGGGTCACCCCTTCATTCTGACTTAACTGAATTAAGTACGAGAGTATATCTTGGAGAAGAAGTAGGCGTGAATTGAAAGAAAAATAATAGTACTTGCATTAATTCATGAAGAACAGCAGAGCTCCACACCTTAATCTATGAGGTGTAGAAACTCCACCGTAGAAAATACATAAGAGAAAAAGGTCTAGGCATGGCCGTGTGGCCAGCCTTCAAACGTAACATCAAAGTCTTCAGCTCCCTAAAGTCAACAGTAAAAAGTGCTATTTTTACTAAACTAGTGACTTAGGTTTTACAGAAATTGAGTAACTAAGTGCAGATAGTGCAGAAATCCACTTCTGGGGCCCACTTGGTGTGTGCTTGGGCTGAGCATTGAAGCTTTCACGTGCATAGGACATTCTTGGAGTTAAATGCCAACTTGGGTGCCAGTTTGGGCGTTTAACTCCAGTTTTGGTGCCAGTTCTGGTGTTTTACTCCAGAAAAGGGTTTCTGGTGGGCGTATGAACGCCAGTTTGGGCCATGAAATCTCAGGCAAAGTATGGACTATTATACATTGCTGGAAATCCCAAGATGTCTAATTTCCAACGCAATTGAGAGCGCGCCAATTGGGCTTCTGTAGCTCCAGAAAGTTCACTTCGAGTGCAGGAGGGTCAGAATCCAACAGCATCTGCAGTCCTTTCTTAGCCTCTGAATCAGATTTTTGCTCAGGTCCCTCAATTTCAGCCAGAAAATACCTAAAATCACAGAAAAACACACAAACTCATAGTAAAGTCCATAAATGTGATTTTTGAATAAAAACTAATAAAAATATAATAAAAAGTAACTAAAACATACTAAAAATTATGTAAAAACAATGCCAAAAAGGGTATAAATTATCCGCTCATCAATATGTCTCATGATCAACTGGAAAGGGGTTATCCGAATGCCTTGAAGGGGCATGTGCTACAACATCCTCAGTCTTTTTTGGAGCTTTTTTTTCAATTGGCTCTTCAGTAACCTTTGCCTCCTCATTTGTCACTGATTCGCCCACCAATGTGATAGCCTTGCACTCTTCTCTTGGATTAGGCATTGTGTCACTAGGAAGAGTGTTGGGAGGACTCTCAGGTATATAATAATTGATCTGTTAGCTATAACCTGGCCCAATTATACTTATAAATTAGAATCTGAATAAAATAAATAAAATGCGACCTACTTCAATTAGAGAAAATCTCGGTTATAACGAAACCATTTCGAAACAGATTAAGAGTGCTTAGCAAAATATCAAGAAAATATCTCAACCACTCTGAAGATGTAACACTCTATAAGTACAAAGTCGGAGTGTCTTTACAGGTGTTCGTCGTCGCTGTTCCTCTTCAAGTCAACGTATACCTCATCCATCCCAGGCGAAGACAAGTTTAACTCTGGATAGGATGAGCTATACATCCTCTGAGGCTTACTATGTAGGAACATCTGGCACCTGGTGCGGAATTCAAAGTTCACAAACTTACCGGCAAGTGCACCGGGTCGTACCAAGTCATACCTCAGGTGAGTGAGGGTCGATCACACGAGGGTTAATGGACCAAGCAACAATGGTTGAGTAATTCACTTAGTCAGACAAGCAGAAAAGAGTGTTTTAGGGTTAATATGCATTAAACAGTAAATCAGGAGAACTAAAAAAGCAAGCAGTGAACGGATTGTAAAGATTATATGAGAGAATAGTTAAGGTTTCAGAGTTGTTTAGTTTCCGGATTTCTATTTCTTACCAACTATTTTAATCATGCAAGATTCAATTCATGCCAAACTGTAATTGACTAAACCCTAATTCTTTAGTAATTTAGTCTACTCTAACCTAGTTAACCGCCAATTCCTTGGTCACTTAATTTCGATTAGAGGTTCAAGTCTAATTCTAGTTTATTAACCACAAAAACCCTAATTACTCAAATATAAGAGGATATATATCACGTATTCCATTAAGTTCAAGCAATTAGTGTTCAGGAGGAATTACTTTCAAGCTTTTGTCCAAGTAAATTACTTTTCCAAGGTTTAACAAGAACTCAAGTAGAAAAAGGGTTATCTCCCAATATACCCTAATTCCTAAGATGAAGAACGAAAGCAAATCCTTGAATTTGAAATCAATATATTAATTAAAATAGAATGACAATAGTATTAATCCATAGAATAAACAGAGCTCCTAACTTTAACAGGGGAGGTTTAGTTGCTCATGACTTAGAGAAAAACTAAGGTTCCAAAATCTGTGAAAACTAGAATGAGGTAGAGAAAAAAGGTCTAGGCCAAAGGGCTAAAACTTTTTCCTTTTATATTTAACCTAATTTGATTTGAAAATAAAATAGAATAATAAATTCTAAACCTAAAAGATTGTGTTTTGAAATAATAATAATAATAATAATAATAATAATAATAATAATAATAATAATAATAATAATAATAATCATAAGAAAGTAAAATAAAATAATTATTAACAAAATCTTCAGCCATGAATCCCTTCTTTATGATCTAGATCCGCGCTACTAGCGCCAAACGCCAATTTCGGCATTTAGCGCCCTTGAGGCAGAGATGTTTTTGTCTTTCTGGCGCTAAACGCCAAGCTCGGCATTTAGTGTTGATAGCTTCTGATTTTGGGCATGAATTACGACGTCTTTCGCGTTTAGTGCCAGCTCAGCAAAAAGCTTGCACGCGGTACGTGGCATCTGGAGCCAAATGCCCAGTAGTGGCGTTTAGCCCCATCTTGGCAGCTACGAACTTCTTCATTTTTCTTCTGTACGAACTCTGCCAAACATGTCTGGATTTTTCCTGAAATAAATAAAACCATAACGCGTCTCAAAGTAGCATCCAAATAGGCTTTAAATACTAAAAACTCAACAAAACTCACTAAATTCATATTCAAAATAACAAGAAAATAAAAAAAAGATGCTCACGCATCAGCTCCCACGGGGCCGAGTTTTATCTAACCCCACCACTACCTCTTCTACTTGCCTTTACCTCTTTTTTCAGGTCTTTAACAAATGGCGGAAGAGCAAAACATTCCCCCTCCTTCTATTCCAGCCGAGCTACTGGCTATAAATGAATCATTATGGGCCGAGGTCCAGAGAGTGACTGAACTACTGAATCTAAGCAGAATGGACGAAGTGAGGAGGAGAACCAGAAAAATGTTAAAATGGTGACAACGGTGACGACCACACCTCGGAAGTAAAGACCGCGGTAGTAATCACTCCAAAGTCATCAACAAAAAGAACAAATTCTTTTTCGAAGGATATTATAAGTTTCCATAAGCTAAAAAACTTTACTCTGCCAATAACGTTGAACCCCTATGAGGGAATCAACGACTCTAATATCCATGTCACAAAATTCTACCCGATGATGTTCATGAATGGTGCATCCAATCCAATACTTTGTCGTGCATTTTCTATTTTTTTTTTACGGTGCTGCCTTGATCTGGTTTTCTGGTTTACTTGCAGGTTGTATATCAAGTTTCAATGAGCTGGTCGGCCCATTTTTCAATAACTTTGCAGCTTCGAAGATCTATGTGCACGACTTAAACTATCTCAGTACCATAAGGTAAGGACAACACAAGAGTCTCAAGGACTATATGACATGATTCGCTAAAGTGTCTATGGAGATCCCAAACATCAACCCAGATGTCCATCTACATGCATTGAAGAGTGAACATTGTCCTGAAAAATTCCAGGAGACAATAACAATGACAAAACTAAAGACACTAGGCGAGTTCTGAGAGAACACAACAGGCCAAATAGAGATAGAAGATCTTTGACAAGTTCAAAGAGGGGAAAAACAAACTCTTAGCCGAGAAGATGACAAACAAAATAAACATCAAAACAATAGGGAGGACCATTCAGAATAGCTAAGGTTATTGGATGAGACACACTCCCTGCACCTTCAACTATGAATGTTTCACATTCATATCACATCATTTTATTTTTTTCATCTCATTATTATTATTATTATTATTATTATTATTATTATTATTATTATTATTATTATTATTATTATTATTATTATTATTATTATTTCTCTCCCCTTCACAACAAGCAAAACCATATTGACTTATAAGTCGGCTTATTTACTATCACACATCAAATAATGCACCAAACCAAATGCCTATTTAATCGATTATTCAACGAAAAGAACACTCAAACATACCCATCCAAATAACCAAATCATGCAATATACTTAAGTTATGTTCATTCAAATACTTTACAAATTAAAATTGTTCCCAACATAAGAAGACATTATACTTGACCGAGCTATCCTTATGTCATCAATTACCAAACTATTACAATTGAAGTTATTAAAACAACTTCCATCCAAATAAAACAAAAGGCAAATTTTCTTAAATAAAAAGCAGGTGTCATGGCGTAGCCATGTTCTCATCATCACCCTCTTGATCCTGGTTATCATCAATAAAATTTTCCATTCACAATCACTTTGTAGAAGTCCATAGCAAAAATGTTAGTGTCTGGCGCCCTAAACTTGACTTGCTCTACAGCCCTCTCGAACCGTGGCAAACATCTCCGATCCATACCCATCTTTATTCGTTTCTAAGCTTTCCTTCTCTAAAGACAACTCCACAATAATTACAACTCATTGTAAGTGGGGTAGTTTCTCTTTCCAACACCTTTTAAATTTATCACATTTTTAATATTTAATTCATTCAATTTCCTTCATCAAATTACCAATCTTAACATACTTTTTCTATAATACCAGTTAAGCTTAAGGACTCACATATTATCAATATTCATAATAACTCTTAGTTTTATTTTACTTTATTATTATTTAACTTAGACTTTTCTCTCTAACATGACTGTTATTTTTCAAGTACAACAAATTGAGCTTGGGGCTATTATTATTACCACGATTTTGATTTATAGGTCGAAAACTCAACATGTCTTATTGAAACATATCACAGGTCAAGTTTGGGGACTGTGAGCCTTTAGCTATAACTCGACCCAATTATACCTATAAATCAGAATCTGAATAAAATAAATAAAACATGACATACTTTAGTTAGAGAAAATCTCGGTTATAACAGAAATGTTTCACAACAGATTGAGAGTGGTTACCAAAATATCAGAAAAATATTTGGGATAAGTACGATTTTGCTCCCTATGGTTTAGCCTGAAAATCAAAATCGTCCGTAACCTTTTTTTTGGGTTCAAAATCATTCTCAACGTTTCATTTAGAGTTAAAATCGTCCTTTTGGATAGATTAATTTTTAAATGACAAAAATAATCCCTATCTTTTTTTTTACTACCTTCACCCCTTGGCGACTCCTTGTTCTCAATGGCCTTCAAACCCTAAAGCTCCATCATAAATCGCGAAACCATAACCGCTCCATCCCCTTTCTTGACCACCACTATCTTTGGGTCCTTCTCCACATGTGCCCACCTCGGCATCCCCACCACAGTCACGTGCAACCATAGCGTCATCCCGCACGGCAACACCATCACACCCTTCTTGAATTCTGGTCCAGAAATCAAAACCAAATTCTGATTTTGCGAGTGGGACTGTGAATGTGTCATTGAGGAAGGTGAAGGTGGTGTCTTTTTTGGCAAAGGAGACCGTGGCTTCTCTAAATACGAGTGGGATTTCGAAGGTCATAAAAAGGAGATCGCCCTCAACATTCCAAAAATGTCGTTGCGAGTGGCACAAAGGTCAGCGACAATGTTGAGTAGGGAGTTGGAGAGGGAGAGGAGGCGATGGAAGAAGAAGAAGAGAGTGAAGGAGAAGGATTGGGAGGGAGAGGTGTGGGTATAATGGTCCGAATGACGGTTTTAAAACCAATACAAACCTTAGAGACGAATTCGAATGCAAAAAAATCAGGGACAAATTCGATTTTTGAGTTAAACTACCTTACCAAAATCGTACTTAACTCAAAATATCTCAACCACTCAGAAGAGGTAACACTCTATAAATACAAAACCCTAAGTACGTAAAAGGTACGTTATTCATTTTGAATATACTCAATATTCAACTTTTACTCTTATTGACTTGAGTGTCGGAGTGCCTTTGCAAGTGCTCTCCGTCGTCGTTCCTCTTGAAGCCGACGTATACCTCATCCATCCCAGGTAAAGACAAGTTTAACTTCGGACAAGACAAGCTATACATCCTCTGAGGCTTACTACGCAATAATAATAATAATAATAATAATAATAATAATAATAATAATAATAATAATAATAATAATAATAATAATAATAATAATAATAATTACCATAATAACGAGTTTCAAGAAAGTAACCAGTTTTCAATAAAATAAAACAATGCCATATTAGTGAGAACTTTTCCACAAAATAAAATATAAGTTCTAAACCCAAAATACACCAATAATAGGAACACAGAGTTTCATCAAAGTATGTAATGTATCCAACAAAATAAAAGGCCTACTATCATAAACTTAAACCACAAAATATTATTATCATTTACAAAATATTAGGATTAGATTTGGAAGTGATAGTGGGTTCATTGTTGTGGGGCAAAGAGTTATTAACAGCATGGGGTTGGTTCATTGTTGTTAGCGAATAGGATATTATTAGCAGAGGTGTGGGCTTATGATTGTTATTAGCAGCAGGGATAATAGGTTGATTGTTGTTGGGCAGGGGACTTGAAGTGGAGACATGACTATGATTTGGGTCATTGTTTTACAGGGATTCATTGTTGGGCATAGTTGCATCTTTGTCATTAGGTTTGGGAGGGCTATTTTAAGTAGGGAATTCACCATTGGGTTTTCTCTTCATATTTCCATTAGAGTCACCACCCACTATGAGCTCATCATCATCATCATCATCATTATAAATAACAATCCCTTTTTTCTCAAGAATTTTTAGTAATGACACTCCAAGCTCAAAGTAAACATCAATTAGTCCATCATTCTTTTGAGCCATAAAACACATTTTTCTTAGCTCATTGTCAGAATTTGGAGCTCTTAAACCATTGTTTAAACTCCTCCCAAGAATATGATACCAGCATTCTTCTATCTTGTCATATCCCGTTTTTTATAATAATTTGTCACGAAAAATACATCCAATGTATCTTTATCAAGGTCACTAACACAGACCTTCTTATTAGGTGAATACACATGTATTCTTTTTTCATTTTTCTAAAACTTTTTTTTATTATGGAACATAATGTCTAACAATAGACCTTTTTGTTAGGAGAATAAATAGTTATTCACTTATTCTTTTTTCATCTTTCTAAAATTTTTCTCCATCATGGAACATAATGTCCAACAACACATCCATCTACATGGTTGAAAAAAAAAGTTTCGTACACAGACAAATCACACTGAGATAGAATTCACCAGTATCATTCACAGATAGCACAAAAATACCTATACAAATTACTAAGCCAAATTTAATCCCTCATGAAAAGACACACACACACACATACAAATCACATTGAGATAGAGTTCACTAATATCATTTACAGATAGCACAAAAATACCTATACAAATTACTAGGACACCGTTAATCTCTCATGAAAAGACACACAGACACACACAAATCACATTTAGATAGAATTCACCAGTATCATTCATAGATAGCACAAAAATACCTATACAAATTACTAGACCACCTTTAATCACTCATGAAAAGACACCCATTATTTCACCATGGAAATATAGCATAAAAAAATCCTTAAACACACTCATTAATCACATTGAGATAGAATTCACTAGTATCATTCACAGATAGCACAAAAATATCTATAGAATAACAAGCATCAAAATAAAATTCTAATAGAGACTCCACTTCAAAAAGGATAGAATAACAATATACAAAACAAGCAACGATGATTAACAAACATCAAAGCATTGCATAAAATTTGAAAAAAAAATCATCACTAACCTCAGTGACAAAACAAAAAACCCTTTGCAGTGACAAAAGAACTCTCCGCATGACTATATAAACTAGGCGATGTTCCTACAGCTTTCAAAAACCCTAACGCAGTTACCAATTGCTAATTTCTATCACCCATGGAAGAAAGAAATTTTTTTATCTCTGCAATTCTCGTGGAGAAGTAGAAGACGAAGAGTGATGGAAAAAGAGGGGGTAACATTTTATTTCTCTTCACCAACAAACGATGTCATTTCAAAGTGTATTTAGAGCTAAAACACAAAACAACGTCATTTCTCTGTGTCCAGTGTGGCAAGCATTGGCCACATCACTCACGGTGGTGCTCTAGTGGCGGAGAATGAGGGTGGGACTAACGTGGTGCATTTTTTTGAATATAGGGGGATTAATTTAGAGCAGGCAATTGGGATCTCGAAAACTAAATCAATGCAACTCGCCAATCTCATGGATCAAAGTTGGGCTTAACTCTATATTGTTTATCACACTTTTATGATAATAATATCTAGATATCATATTAACAAAATCATTTATTACTAGGATTTTACTTTTAGATTTCTTTTCTATAAATAGAATAAAAAATATTGTAATTTTAATTCATGGAAATTTTAGGGGCATCCGGGGATAGGGATCTCTTTCCCTATTTATTTGTGGGACGGGTCTCCATTCTTATAAAAATTTGGCAAATCTTCATTTTTGTCCCTATAGTAGGTAATCCCCACTTATGTTCATTTTAATGAGTTTCTTTTAAGTTTTTGAAAACTAAATCGGTGGAATTAAAGATTCAAAAATTTCAATGATTAATTGAGGTTAAATTGAATATAATAAAATAATATATTTATCTATAAAGTATATATTTATTTGCAAAATATTTTTTGTATTATATTATTTTAAATCGGTTAATCATTAAGAAATTAGTCCGGTTCAACCATTTTATTGATTTTTAATTGATTTTTTCAATTTTTGACTGATTGTTTTACAACAAATTTTTATCATGACGCAAACTAATTTTCAATTAACATGGTCAAACAGATTAATTTGGTCTAATTTTTAGAATTATTGTTTTTTGTCATTCTTATTTGTACTACAGCTCCTAGTAAACCCGAAATAATGAAATATAACATATTGAAAAGAAAATATGTTATATAAAAAATATAAAATATTAAAAGAAAAAATTATTTTGCATTTGATATATTAACTTATAAGAATAACAAAATTGAATGACATTAATTATCATATGTTAGCTAAAATAAAAAGAAAAAATATCGATCACAAACGATAATAAAATGAGAGTATTTCATTGTAGATTATTTTTCATATGAAAAAGTGAGTGGTGTATTTATAGAATATTAACATCTAGAGTGTTTTGCAATGGAGATGTTCAAAGTTGCGGAAGGGAATCCTGACAACACACAGGTAGTGTGTTGAGCAACATGCAGATGGCGTACTGGTCTTGTCCAGATGGTATGACGTCCTCTGAGCAACACGCAGGCCACGCACTATTGTTGTCTTGGGACTAGCTTTGACCAGCTTTTCTCAACACGAGAGCAGTGAACTGAAAACACGTGGGCTGTGTACTACTGCTGCATGCATGCAGCGATCAGGACTTGTGCATAGGGAACAGGAGATGCATGCTTTGGCTCTTTAAATTGGCACTCTCTCAACGTCACATCCACAATAATTGGAAGAAGAGTTTATTCTGCTTGAAGAAGCACTACAACATTTTAGAGTTGAGACAACATTTAAGAAGTGTTGCCTAAAGGTTCATAAAATGTTACCTTTGATCTATAGCAACATTTTTGGACTTGAGGCAACGTTTTTGGGGGGGCCTTGCAGATGCGGCCATTGCCTTAGGTTGAGGCAACGCTTTTTTGGCTCAAAAGTAACAGTTTTGAAGACAACTCTTTAAAAGCGTTGCTTATTCTTTAAAATAGACAACACTTCTGAACTGTGTTTTAGACAACACTTTACACCTGTTTCTTTGGCTGTCATGCTTCAGCTACTAGTAAGAAGCGTTGCCTTTTCTTCTGAGTATGCAACACGTTAAAGTGTTGCCTATTGTTTAGAATATGCAACCCGTTAAAAATATTGCCTATTTATTTGAATTCGCAACTTGTTAAAAGTGTTGCCTATCAGTTTGATATGCAACCCTTGGAAGCATTGCCTATTCTTCTAAATATGCAACCCATGAGTGTTGCCTTTAAACTAAATATGCAACAATTGAAAGGTTGCCTTTTTGGCTAAAAATAAAGATTGTTTTTGCAGTGAAAATACAAAAGAAACATGTATAATCATTTAGTTATTAAATAAATTTGTACAAATAAAATTTAGAAAAGAGATAAAACCTCAAGTAAAATTCTTAAGAATTATAGGGACTTGAGACAAGGCATAAATAAACAAATAAATAAAACTCCTACAATTGCACAAATTCAGACAGCAGAAATTTTTTGCTTAAGTTATAAAGTTCACTCAAGTCCTTGCCACAGAAAATTACAAGTGTAGCTTGCTTGGTAAGGAGTTCGAAAATTATTTTTCCTTCTTGGTAACTGCTTCCAAAGGCTGTTCTAGAAATAACATCGCAAGCCAAATTTTGGATGGAAGGCCATACATTAGTGTCGCATTTACCCTCTGAAGGCAGCATCTCCTCCCATTTAGTAATCACATCATCGCAACATTGGATCATTGTAGATGTTAGAACCTATATACATAGTTAGTAGCAGAGTCAGCAATGCTTAACATACATAAATATAAGAGAATTTATTGGAATAAAAAGCAAATTAAACCAACTTTTAATTTGTCATGATGGAAAGTAGGGTTGATGATCTTTCGATATGTGTGCCATTGTTGGTCCTCATAGTTTGGAAGTCCAGAGCCCATTAACGTGGCAAGACGCATCAGATTAGGCTTTTCTTTCATGAAGTAACAGTTATTGGTAAGAACTTTTTTAATATGCTCAGGGTTTGTGATATTCACCTTTAGTGTCTGACCTTCCCAAAAGAATGAATTCTTCCCTGTCCATCACGAGTTTTTGATGTTATCAACACCAGAAGCAAAAACATTATACGATTTGAAAATCATATAAGTGGGAGCGGACCAAATTTGATGATAGCACATATAAGAAGGGAAGGCAAAAGACAACGTATCCACTTATTACCTTAGCTACTACCACAAGTAACCTACACATATATCAATGAAGCTTAGTTTTTATTATTGAGATGCATAAAATCTCTTTACTGTAACAGAATTATCTTAAAGCTATATTGTTACATTAGAAAATCAAATCACTAATGATCTGACACTTGAGAATCACACCCATCGCCTCTCTGTGAATCAAATTCTACCTTTGCTGCTTAGTCTTGTTCATATTGAGACGATAAAGATGCTTTCATGATCCTGATAACACCAAAAACTATCTTTATGCCTAAGATCAGAATTTCAAAACAGACGCACAATCACAAAATATAAAGGGGAAAATAAAAACCTTGGTGCTGGATGGAAACAAATAGTGAACACTATATTAGTTGTTCTCTCGTGAAACCAATCTTTTCTTCTGTGAAGTTCACATAGTGTCACAAGCGCTTTCTTAACTCATGCTTCATCCTCTACCTGTTGAAAAAAGACAAAGAACAAACACATACACAAACATTCATTCAAATTGTTCAATAAGCACAGCCATCTGAGGAAATCACACAGCCAACATAACCAAAAGGTTCAATTGAAATTAAATGAGACCTATAGCATTGAAAACAAGACACTTTCAAAGCATGGTTCTTCGCTTTTTTCTTATGCTTCTAGTTCACTTAATACTATGAGTTAGGTGATCAAATGCCAGCTTCTTCATGTCCTGTCACCCAAGGTTTGAAGCTCTATGAACAACAGCAGAGTTTTGCCATTATCAGCAATCTGCCAAAATTCAAATAAAAAATCACTACAGCATCACATTTTTCACAATTGCAACAATTCAATTGGCTCCACATTTATGTTTTGACCACTAACATGAATTCAAGTATATTGAGAGTTGAAGAACTTGGCAAGAAACTCTCTTGAACTTTGCAGAATCTATCAACCTCTTCCTCTATAAAAAAAATAGCTTACTTACATCCTGAAGCATTAAATAAAAAGAATAGC
The DNA here is from genome assembly GCF_003086295.3 of Arachis hypogaea. NCBI lineage: Eukaryota > Viridiplantae > Streptophyta > Magnoliopsida > Fabales > Fabaceae > Arachis > Arachis hypogaea. The sequence goes on from NC_092048.1 coordinate 125,851,312, forward strand.
TACATTTTGGCATTCTATAAAGCCTGTGCTGTCCAAATCATAGAGCTTAAATGAAACTGCAAAAGAATTGCAAAGCCTATGCTGTCCAAATTATAGATCTGCATGCAGTAAAATTCTAATGTTAAAAGGACATCCAATTAACTAAAATGACTAGTACTTGGCCTCTCAAGAGTGGATTACATAATTAACAGTGGATAATTTGTTAATTACCATATTTAAATGGGAGACACAATTTAGCTAAAAAAGGAAACAGAACAAGACTTGATCCTACAACTACTCAGCTAATCAAATAATATATAGATTACAAAATACTAAACAACAGCATATTTGTAAATTTCAAACTAATCAGTGATCACATTGAGCATCCTTCAGGTTGAAGTTAAATTAGTTTTTATAAGTTGAAGTAGTAAAACAAGTTTTTCATTGAAATAGATATTGCACACAAAATCCATCAAGCAGCCAAACCATTGTTTACAACTTTACAAGATAAAACCATTGAAATAGCTATTGCACACAAAAACCATCAAATGTTTAAGCGCTTGAGGCAGCTGTAACCAAAACAAAGCTTCCAAGAATTTTCCAAATATTGTAGCTATGAAAGCAAACCTAATTTGCAAATAGAGAAGCAGAAAAAAAGAAGTGAACGTAATTGGAAGCATGGCGAAAAACATAGTGCTAACTCAATTGAACTAAAAGAATTCCTAGCCAACTCTAACACCTACAATAACAATGAATCCATGGTTAAATTCCCAATTGAGATTCCACCAACAATAATTAAATTTCAAGCCCTAAAATTGCCATCATTTAGTGATTAAAGTAGCGGCAGATAAATATATCATAACAATGAAACATTGTAGTGATTTTACATTACCAGAATTAATTAAGCAGTAGGCAATGAACAGATAGCGACGTGAGGAAGGACGAACCCAACGGCGAGGCGAGGCGAGCAGCGATGAACACGACGGAGACGCCAACAATGACGCCAGCAATGAGGAACACAGGCAATGACGAGGAAATTGAATAGAGAAGAGTAAATCGCGAGCAGTGACAAGGAACGCGAAGAGAAAAGAGTAAATCACACATCAATCAAAATTCAAAGTAGTTGGAGTTGTTTTGTTATTTCAACAATTCAACCAAATTAACCACTAGTAAGTAAAGTTTGAGAGAAATTGTTGTCATGCCTGAGAGACTTGAGAGGAAGATGTGGACGACACCACGGCGGAGCAAAGCGAATGTTTCAGAATGACACGAGCTGAAGATCGAACATGGCGGAGCAGAGCAAAACACGATGCGAGAAGAAGCACATGACACGAACAGAGCAGAGCAGAGCAGAATGTTATGCGAGCAGCGGAGCAGAACACAACACGAGCAGAGCAGTGAAGAACACCACGACGGCGAGAGAAAAGAACGCAGAACACGAGTCAATGTCGTGAAATTGTGGAAATTGAGCTAGGGTTGGGGTTAGGATTTTGATTCTAAAATGGTAGGAATTGAGTTCTGTTTCTACGTATACTTGAATTCATGTTAGTGAGGAAGGTGATGAATCAATTATTGCTCGTGTTTCCTTTCTTGTTTTTGGTTTAGGAGGGAAAGTAAGTTCTATTAAAATATTTGGAGGGAATTAAAATTTTGATGAAAAAGATTTAAACAATGTTTACTACCAGAAGTTTATTATATATTTAAAAGCAACGTTTTTCATATGTTCTTTAAATCTATCAAAGAGAACCCTTATTAACAAAGAGTTGTAATAGTCTTATTTTTTGCAATAAATTTTAAGTGTTGCTTTTGACTATTTTAAACAACATTTTTTAAGTGTTGTTTATAGCATATGTTGCAATAGCTCAAAAATGTTGTAGTGAAGAGATGGAGAGTGTTGAGAGTGTTAAGAGATTCAAATAAAAGAGAGAGGTTAAGAGTGATTTTTCTTAAATTTTAGGGTAAGTAGTGTTAGTTTTATTTACTAGAAAATGGTACATGATTAGACATTGAGAGCGAAACATATTATTAATCATTTGGATCGTCTAAATTATGTTAAAAAAAATTGTTTAGAACTCAAAATTTGATTAATGCTATTTTTAGTGTTTTCATTCATAATTATTTTATTCATTTTAAGTAGTCATAAATTATATAACTATTTCTTGTGTAATTTGTAATATTTTTCTTTGTGAATATTAATTATATTGATAAATTATAATTTCTGTAAACATTATAATTAAGTAAGAATGATTATATTCTTTAATTTATTTTAATTTGCAAATATTATAAATAATAAATAATTAGAAATTTTTTATTATTAATTATTTTTTGAGAGTATTACAAAAATATAGTTCGGTTGTTTTTCTTGGGAAAATTTTTATCATAATATTATACTATTTTAACTAAACTAGTTGTAATGTACATTGTATTATTATAATTTGCTATTAGTGTAATTAATAATAATTAGAATTTGGGTTTTTTACTTATTTAAACTGAAAAAAATAGCTAATAATGTATGAACCTAATACAACATTATTTATGCAAATGTCTTTTTTATTATTATTATTATTAGTACATCACACTGACTAATTTATTTTTAACACATAAAATGTAAATCGCAACAAAGACTTGGAATTTAATGCATTTTAAATATCTGGTAAATCGTACTAGTCATTTAAAAATTTAAAAAACAAGTAAAGTCATCAAAACTAGTTGTGAATTACACATGCATATTTGTAAAAATTTTGGATTGTATATTCAAGTAAATTGTAATAGGTAAGCAGAATTTACAAGAAATTAACAAAAAGATATAATCCCACTGCAATTTACATGTTTAAAAAAAAAAAGGCCCAAAGCCACTGCGATTTACTTGTACAAAACCAAAGAGATAATCCACAAAAGGCATTGCGATTTACTTGTAAAATAAAGCTAAAAAAATGTGCAATCACTTGGTGTAACACTCTACCATACAAAGTCTTATGCTTAAGTCATAATTTTGAGATGGTAAGGTATTACGACCTCTAGAATTAAAATTTAGTACGTATAGTAGTATGAATAATTGATTATAACTAGGAGCCTTTGTAGAAAAAGGGGTAAACAAAAACCGTAACTCGAAAGCGCGACACTCCGATCGATAACGTAACGAACAGGGATAAGCTAACGCGAGATTATATATATACAAAAGAGTGTCAAAAACGGAAATATCAAAACTCAAATCCGGATGCGAAGATAACCGGTCCGAGCATAGCAATATATACATATAATAAAATAAGGAAACCCCAAAGGAAACCCAAAGGGACACAAAAACAAAGAACCTAGTCTCCAAAATCCCCTCTAAGAGGAGTCATCACAGTTTGTATTATTCAATGGAGATAAAAGTATCTAAGAGAAATCATAAAATCAAAACAGAGTCTCGAAAACAAGGATCTTCGCTAATCCAGAAGTCTCCAGCATGCCTCAACGAGAAGCTTCGCGTCCTGCATTTGAAAACCACGAAATCCGCATGGGTGAGAACCAGAGGTCCCCAGCATGGTAACAGTTCCCCATATATAACATGTAATAATAGAGGAAAGCCGAAGGCAATCCTAGGACTTCCTCCAGATAATATCAAAGCTTATAAACAAGCTAAACCATAAGTGGTAACTGACTAAAGATCCTTCAGTCTAACTAATACTTTCCTTTCCAATTCCTTCAGACCTCCCAACCACTAGAAGGAGTATAATGTAGCAAACACAGCTAAATCAAACAAGAGATATACAAATAGGAACAGATAAAGCATTTAGACAATTAGCAAGTAATATGCAGTCAAATAGGCAATCTCAAACAATTCATATAGTATGCATATGATAAATGCCTGTCCCTAGTGGCTGATGATATCATCTGTCGGTTATAGAGCCAACCCGACAAGTCCTGGTAGCTAACCATTGCACTGTCCCTCTGTCGCGCATCCCCAACTCGAGTTATACTCATCATAAACTTGATCATAATCATGATCCATATCCATCACCCTCACTGGTGAATATTTACGGGGGCGAGCTCATCCGGGGCTTTTACAGTGCCCAGCCACACTTACGACATAGAGTCAAAAGAGCTTCGAGTCTCAACCTGGAGCACGTGGTGGCTAGCCACTGCTTCCTCCCAGGGAAACCCTCATCTCCGATGGTGGAAGTGCAAACATTCACAATTCATTCAACAGCATATATGCATTTATACTTAGCCATAATCATGGCTCCGCCGTAGCACGGCAATAATCCAGCCATCCGGCTCACGGTTAAATCCATAACTAGCCAATTCATTAGCAATTACGGCCCTTCGGACCATGGCATAACAAGCACTTCCACCGCCATCCTCCGCATCTCACATAATCATCTTTGATCCTCATTGATCATTCATTTTTCCTTGCTTTATTCGCAAGTTACCACATTCACTAGCTTCTTGTCTCATTGCTAGGCATATTATAATGATTTAAGACATAAGTGGTGAGATCGGAGGCTTAGAAGTATGAAATTTGGCTTTTAAAACTCAAAAATCAACTTTGGGATGAAAACAGGGCCACGCGTACGCGCACTCCACGCGCACGCATGGATGGCCACAAAACTCATCGACGCGCAAGCATCATACGCGCGGACGCGCGGGTTGAAAAATAGCCAAACGACGCACACGCGTCAGCCACGCGTACGCGTGGGTGCTCTTGCGCCCCAGGCACAAAACTGGCACAATTATGGCACAACTCTCGGGAAAATAGCTGGGCATTTGGTGCAGCGCATCGACGCGCCCGCGCACACCACGCGCACATGTGGATGGTGCTTTCTTGAAGAACAACGCGTACGCGCGGAGGGTCATTCTGCTAAAAATTTTCTAAGTTAAAAACTGCAGAATTTACAGATTCAACCTCCAATCTTCCGACGGACATAACTTTCTCATTTTAAATCGTTTTTTGCCCGTTCTTTCAACGGCATGGACATCCCAGATCCAATTTCATTTCTAAACAAGCTTGGTACAAAACGGGGATTCGTAGTCCAAGTTATGTCCCGTCAAAACATGCCCAAAAACTATGTTTTCATACAAAACCACAAGGTGCCATTTTCAAAACAAACCATATTCAACTCTTTTCAAAATCAACCAAAACATGCCAAATTTCAACCCTTTTTGAAATCAATCAAAATGTATCAAAATCAACATCAAGCCATCCTCAACTCACACATTGACACTTTACCAAAATTTCCAAAACCACCATCCAACCATTTTAACACTTTTCAGTCAAATGGCTAAAGGACAAACACAATATCATGTCATACATCCTTCCTCATCACAATTTTCAATAATACCATTTCTAATCAAACATCATTATACATACTCATCATCATACTCACCATCAACATGGTACCACCCACCAATTCAACCTCAATCATTCATCAAGCATATATCACAACATGCATTTTCTCATATATCACACAATCAAGGCATCAATATTCATAGTCACATATATGATCACATCATATATCTCAACCATTCAACAACATCATCAATTCAATGCCTATCTTAGGGCCTCTAGCCTAAGTATTTCCTACCACATTACATATTAGATACGAGAAACCGAGACCATACCTTAGCCGATTTTCCAAGCTCAACCGGAGCACTTCCAAATCACTTTTCCTCAAGCTCTCAAGGTCTCAACACCTCCAAGAACAGATTTTATCACACAAAACTCCCTTTTCAAGCTTTCCAAAGTCACCAATCAAGCTCCAATATTCACATATACACAACCTAAGCCACAATCATCATACCCATACACAACATCTCAATACCCAATCATCATAGAACAATAAATTACACTAGGGTTGAGAATCTTACCACACCCAAGGTCCAAGGAGACAAGATTAACCTTCTCCTTCAAGAGAGTTGGGTCCTATAACATCAAAGAGCCCAAAATCTCAACATTTCACCCATGAAACTCGAAAACAAGGGCTGGAATTTCGAAGAGAAAAACGTGACTTACCTCAAGATTGGTTGTATGGGTTTTGTAGAGCTCTTCGCGGTGAACGCGTGGCTGCAAACGGTGCGGCAATCGGAGCTCTAGATCAAAAGTTATGGTGGTTTGAAGATCAAGTGAGAGATAGAAGTTTGAGAGTGTTCTTCCCCTCCCTCACTCCATTTCAGTGTGTGTGTGTAACAAATGAGGAGAGAGAGTGCTGAAAACTAGGGTTTTGGTTTAGTTTAGTTGGGCCAAGGGCCCACTTTGGGCCCGGTTGGACCGGTTTGGCCCTTTCGGTCCAATCTTGGTCCGATTTCTATAAAATTGGTACCGAATTTCTCGTCTCAATCTCCTCTATCATATTAAGCCATAAAAATCACATTTTTGGCTTTCTAGAATAAATTCTCATTTTATGGGTTAATTAGCCGTTAATTAACTGGTTTTTTTACATTCTACCCACCTAATTGGGAATTTTGCCCACAAAATTCAAATTCAATTACCTGAGAATAAGTGCGGATAATCCGATCGCATCTCCGACTCAAGTTCCCAAGTGTGTTCCTCAACACCGCCTCAACTCCATACCACCTTGACTAATGAAACCTCTTTCCCACGCAACCGTTTGATACTAGTATCATTAATTCTGACTGGAGCCACTGGAAGCGTCAAATCTTCTCTTAACTGAACCGATTCAGGTTCTAACACATGGCTAGCATCAGGAGTGTACTTCCGAAGTTGCGACACGTGAAACACGTCGTACAAGTTCGAAAGATGAAGTGGTAGAGCCATCCGATATGCCACCGGTCTAACCCTTTCCAGGATCTGAAATGGACCGATGTACCGAGAATTCAACTTCCTTGCTTTAATCGCCCTACCAACTCCCGTGGTTGGAGTAACCTTAAGGAAAACATGATCTCTTTCCTCAAATTCCAAGGGCTTCCGTCTTTGATCGGCGTAACTCTTCTGGCAACTCTGCGCCATAAGCATCCTATCTCGGATTTTCTTAACTTCTTCAGTGGTCTCAGCTATCATCTCCGGCCCCAACAAGCCTTTCTCTCCAGCTTCATACCAACATAGCGGAGATTGACATTTCCTCCCATATAATGCCTCATACGGAGCCATTCCGATACTCGCATGGTAACTATTATTGTATACAGGGCTAGCTTTCTTATTCTTTCTGATTCCCTTATTCATTAAATAACATTATTGATGATTCCACTTTCATTTTGCAATTTTTTTCTATAATTATCATCAATAATATGCAATATTTACTTGAATGTGAGTTACTTGTTATTCAAGTTTCTGCGATTTTTGTTAACTAGGAACCACATTACCATGCCACTTACTTTAACTTCACTTTTAACTCCTAACTTCTTTAACTTTCTAACTTCTCTTTTGGTTTTTACCTAACTACCTTCAAACCATTTCAAGGCATGATTATTGTTTTTCCTAATTAACAAGAATTTCACATATCATAGATTTTGGATTGTGATTTTTATTCTCCAACTTTTAACTTACATACAATCCAACATTTTACATATATTTAACTCAATCCATGATTATATTGCTACTTTATTCCTCTTTCGCCACTCTATTGCTTATATTGATAAAATCCTATTTACTTACCTGTTTTCCTACTTTAGTTTTTTAAACTGTATCCTGAAACTTCTGCTTTTCAGGATGTCTGACCCTAAAAGAAAAGGAAAGGGCAAAGCAACCACTGGCAAAAGGAAAAGAGGCGAATCCTCTACCTCTATATTGGATATCCTCCATGATGATTCCTGGCGGGAGAAGAATTATACCCTGCAGGAAAAGGCTGATCAGTTGGTGCCTGCCACAGACCCAGTAAAGTTTGCCAACAGATACTATGAACTCAAGTATCCGGTCTTTCAAACTTCAAGGAATTTATACCTGGAAAAGACCCTCAAAATTCCAAAAGAACTCAAACAATACACCTCAGAACAAATTAAACAGTGAGGCTGGTTCTTCTTGGAGAGGAACTTGACTGAGGTCAACTCATCCTGGGTCAGAGAATTCTAGTGTAACTATTTCAAAACGACCCTGGATGCAGTACAGCTCCGAGACAAACAGATACTGGTTATTGAGGAAGCAATAGAAGATATCCTCCAGCTCCTACCTAAATCAGATAAACCAGATGGTTATCAGCAGGCTGAAGAGGATATGAGATTCATGAGGTTTGACTGGGACGCAGTAAAGCGGACCATAGCTCTTGATCCTACTGTCCCATGGGTCATGAGCAAGTCCACAGTGGCCCCAAAGGGAATAAAGCTTATCTACCTGAATGATGAGGCTCAGCTTTGGCAGCAGATTCTGAGTAACTACGTGATGCCGAGCACTCATGAGACAGAGGTGCCAGCTGCCATGATTACCCTCATTCGGTGTGTGATGGAGGGTAAGGACCTGTACCTTCCCAGATTTATTAGGTATTATATGTCCAGGGTCCATGTCCGAGGCACTCTGCCACTTCCATACTTGATTACTCAGATGGGACGCCGAACTGAGGTACCCTGGGAGATTGCTGATAAAAAGCCACCTGCCGCCGAATGCAAGAAGATTATTCCACACAGCAGGAAGTTCCAGGCTTTGGGCTACTGACCACCCTTTCTCACTGACTCTGCTGAGGCAGCCACATCTTCTGCTACCCCTTCAGCTCTTGCTGCACCAGCCACCACCACAGTACCTCCACCTGCTTCAGAGCCTATCTACCACCTAGTGCGCCAACTCTTCGAGCGCCTGGATCGGATGGAGCGCTGCAACAAGCGGCATTATGAGCATCTGAAGCTAATGATCCGGTCCGGCACCCCTGACATCCCCTCCGAGCCTGACACACCATCAGAGCTATCTGAGGAGGAGGCGGATGATCATGCGACAGAGGCACGTGAGGAGCATCAGCAGGCAGAGTCCCAGCATGAGGAGCCTTCGCAGGCACAGCCATCAAACCCACAGGCACCGATCCAAGAAGAGCCTCATGCACTATCCCTACCAGAGCCCACAGAGACACCAGCAGTACATCCTTCCAGAGATGCCATTTCTTCACACCCAGCTTGATTGAGCATCGAGGACAATGCTATTATTTAAGTGTGGGGAGGTCGCCATCTCTGGCAAACTTTATTTTTGGTGAACCACTTTCAGACTCTCTTTATCCTATTTTTATTTCTTTTCCTGTATTTTATTTTATTTTATTTGTCTTTCAGTACTTGTGCATTTTCTTTTGCTGTATTTCTGTTTACTTTATTATATTTCTCGCTTTGTTTTATATATATCTTAGATATTTAGTTTAGTTTGCACTTTTAGCTTATTAAGTTGTGATATAGAAAATATGGATTAATTAGTTTAGTTTACCCTTTTAGCATACGATAACTTAGTTTAATTGAAAATAAAAAGAGTAAACTAGAAACTTTAGCCTTTCAAGAATCACAACAATCCACACACTATATATATATAGCAATAACTGTTAGTTAATTGACAACATTTTTCAAGGAAAATACTAAATTTTATAAGAGTCATTCTAAGATTCACATTGAGTTGAATGGAAACTCTTGATCTCTACTTACATGATATACATAACTGATATATAGTTTTTGAGCCAAAGAACACACAACTCGTGAGTTTTTTAGCCTAATTGTATGGTTACATTTAACCATAAATTTCAATCCTGTGTGTTTCACACTTCTTTTCTATGCTTGCAATCTTTACTTTGTTTCAGTCTATATGTCCAATATAGAATGTATTTACATACTTGCATGTGATTGAGGCCATTACTTATTTTTGCTCACTTATCCCAAATAAGCCTACCCTTTTATGTCACCCTTGTTAGCCCCCTTGAGCCTTTTAATCTCCTTCTGTTCTATAACTACATTACTAGCCTTAAGCAGAAAAATAAATTAAAAATTCCAAATTGAATCTTTGGTTAGCTTAAGATAGAGATTGTGTATCCACTAAGTGTGGGAAAACGTGGGAACATGGGTTAATAGGAAAGGATTAAATTAATAAAATAATCAGAAATTTGGGAGCATGCTCATGTGAAACCAAAGTAAATTAAAATACCATGTGCATTGAAATAAATTGTGTTTATATTTCAGATTAAAAAAATTCTTTTTAATTAAATAAATAAATAAGGGGAGAAAATTACCCCTATTATTAAGTTTAATAGAAAAACCAATGCACATGGGATAAAAATAAAAAAAAAATAAAATTGGTACATGAGTATGTGACACAAAAATGGAAAAATTGGGAAGCTAGGCAAAATTTAAAATTGTATAGAGTATGTATATGTTAGGTGAGATCTTAGACTAATCAAGGATTCAATTTATAGCTCACTTAGCCTTATATATATACCCTCACCTTTACCTTAGCCCCATTACAACCTTGAAAAAGGCCTCATGATGTTTGCATGTATACATTATATATTTGTTGATTGGTTAGATGAAGAACAAAATTTTAGAAAGCATGACTAGAAAAGAATAGAGTGATTAACCCCAAACACTGAGTGATTAGAGAGTAAACACAAATCCAGTGAGGGTTCAATATCTCAATTCCATATATCCATGTTTAATTATCTCTTGTCTTGCAAGTTTGTCAATCTTTTGGTTAATTCAACTCAATTGTGAACATATTCTAATATGGCTTGACCCTTTTATTGTGCATAAATGATTCTTTGAAAAATTTAACTCAATTTAACCACATGTAAGCTTTATATATATAGATGGATAATAATTAGAATTGCATGATTCATTTAGGTAGCTTGCATTTAGAATAGACTGCATTGCATAAGATTCCACCATTCTACCTTCATTCTTTTCTCTTGGATTTGGCATGAGGACATGCTATTGTTTAAGTGAGGGGAGGTTGATAAACCCCTATTTTATGATTCATCTTGTGCTCAAATAAGTGTTTTTATCAATTCTTCACCCAATTATTCATAAGATTTGCATGGTTTTATAATTCCTTTCTTATTTTATGTTATATGTGAAAACATGTTTCCTATGCTTTAAAAATATTAATTTTAATTATCCTTTATTACCATTCGATGCTGTAATTTGTGTGTTAAGTATTTTCAGGCTTCATAGGGCAGGAATGGCTTAGAGGACAGAAAGGAAACATACAAAAATGGAAGGAAAGCACAAAAATGGAGTTTTAAAGAAAAGGCAGCGACGCGAACGCATGGATAACGCGGACGCGTGATTGACGCGTACGCGTGACAAGGAAAAACTCCAAATGACGCGAACGCGTGACCCACGCACACGCGTGACGGACGCCACGTGCAGTAAATTGCAGAAGTCGCCCCCAGCGATTTCTAGGTCCCTTTTTGGCCCAAATCCAAGTCCAGAAACGCAGAATAAAAGCCAGAGAATGGGGGAATCGATCATGACATGGAACAATTCATACAACATTCATTATTCACAATTATTAGATTTTAGATGTAGTTTTTAGAGAGAGGGGCTCTCTCCTCTCTCTTAGGATTTAGGATTTATGATTTCTCTTATGATTAGGCTACTTCTCTTCATTCCAAGTTCAATGTTCCTTTAATTTATTTTCTACTTTTATTTATTCTATTACTTTGATTGTTATTTATCTTTTCAATTTGGCTTATGAATCTTTTCATGTTAGATTTGAATATTCTATTTAATATAATTTGAGATATTTCAGATTTATGATTGTTTTATTCTATTTGTGATGCTTTCAATTTAATTTAGATTTTCCCCTTTTGGTTTTGGTTAAGTAATTGGTAACACTTGAGTTATCAAACTCAGCAGTTGATTAAAAATTGGAATTCTCGCTAATTGATTTGGATCGCTCTAAAGCTAGTCTTTCCACAGGAGTTGACTAGGACTTGAGGATCAAATTGATTGGTCCACTTGACTTTCCTTTATTTAGTAAGAGTTAACTAAGTGGGAGCGATAAACAATTCTCATCACACCTGATAAGGATAACTAGGATGGGATTTCTAGTTCTTATACCTTGCCAAGAGCTTTCATAACTATTAATTTATTTCTCTTGTCATTTAATTTGCTTGTTCTTTAATTCAAAAAAACCCAAAAACACCTTTTTCCATAACCAATAATAATTCATACTTCCCTGCAATTCCTTGAGAAGACGACCCGAGGTTTCAATACTTCGGTTATAAATTTTATTGGGTTTTGTTACTTGTGACAACCAAACTTTTGTACGAAAGGATTCTCTGTTGATTTAGAAACTATACTTACAACGCGATTATTTTTATAAAATTTCTTTACCGACAGAAATCCTGTTCGTCAGTGTGTGTCATTAACCTAAACCAAAGACTTGCAATATTGGAATGCTCTAATACATAAATTGAAAGTCCAGAATATCCAGTAAAGTATCCTAACAACGTCCACCTCTTCACTCTCATTATATAGGGGTCATGTTTCTATTTAGACAACTAACCCAAGCATCTTCTGAACCATTACCGTGCACCACAATGGCAAATGTTAGTAAAATTATTTCCAACCATCGAAGATCTTTTTGATCGACTTTTGCTTTGCTAACCATGTCTTCCGATAACTAAGGTGTAGTTAAACCTTGACTAGACTTCCGCAATTGTAGATTTCACCTTCAGGGATGGGTCGATTTCAAGCAATGGCCTTATAGTCTTCGCAACCATGTCTGAGTCCAACTTGGAATAATCCTGTGAAATTGTTCCCATGGTGCACGTATGCCTCCCATTGTATCTCCGTATCTCCCAACAATCTTTCTTCTCTATCAAGCTTGCTTGAATAAGCCAATTGCAACCACTACCATATGTCTTATATTTTGCATAAAACATCTGTGACTCAGACTTATACATAGTGTAATCGACTCCTCTAGAGATAGTGTAACTCCAAATTGCCGCGACGAGCAACTTTCTAGAACTGTATTTTATTTCGATCCTGAACTCCCCGTTCTCAGGTTCATCAACACCTACAAAAAAAGAAAATTGTCCCTCGTCAATTTATCCAAAATATAAATTAAGAAAAATGTATTACTCACTCCTCATGTACCTATGTTCACATATTCAAGGAACTTTCGTGCATGTATAGCGTCAAGATCCAAACTACAAATATATAAAAGGTGGGACATCCACAGGTTGACTGGTTGCAGGTGGAACCACTATATTTTCCACGACTGCCTTACCTTTCCCATCACGAATTCACCATCCTCGTTCTCGTCACCGACTTTATAGTTAGCTTCGAAGTCCTCTTCGTTGTCACTGTTCATTCCTTCCTACACTTTAGCTCTATCATTCTCCATGTCTGAGTCAAATTGGAACCCATCCGCAGCTATATGTTCAAACTTTACATACAACTCAATCTTTGGTTATTGCACCTAAATTGAAACATATGCTGCATACTTGCTTTGTTAATAATTGGCATAATATCAAACTGGATTATACCGCAATACGATAATGGAATTTCTGTACAGAATATCGCTCACTCTCTTTAAGATATTACTCTCTATGCTTTGACAGAGACCATATTGTAGCTTCACAAAAGTCATAATGCCTGAAATCACAAACAAAAACAGATTCTCACACATAAAACTCACATTCTTATGTGTATTTTCTATAATCTCACTGTTATAATATACCAATATATTTGCAAAATTCTCCATTACAGCACCAACACACTAAAATAACTCCTCACAATAAAATAAAATAATAACGAATTTTATATTTATAGACAGAATTTTCGGATAAATAAAAAAATACTCCATATATGACCTGCGTATTGAAATAACTTTCAACTAATATCTTACTCATAATAACATATCGCTTGCTATATCTTTTAACCCATTTTTAGTGTGTATTTCACTAACAAATTTTATATTAAAAAAATGAGCCTATTTTAATATTTTATTGAGTAAAAAAAAATAGTGCTCTCAAAAAAATAATTAAAGACAATATATGCCGAGAGGTAAAAAAAATGGAGTCAAATGTCAGCTTGTCCATTCTCTCTCGAACAGAAGAATGATTTCACCAAATAAAAGGAGAGTGAAACTGGATACACTTTTCCTTTGCATTTATTTTCGTGCCTCGCTTTAAGAAAAAACCTTAGTGCCCCGCTTTTCCCTCTCCAAAGTAAACGAGAAGTTTTAATTAGAGAGAAAAATAACATCAGCAACAATGATAGTTATATTTTGAGGAAGGAGCACTATAAGGAAGACAGGAACCACTATCAATCTTGGGAAAAGATTATTGAAAGTGATCCGATATATTCAAAGATAAGCTATAACTTTTATTATACAAGATGAGGTATAATTCGATCTTAATTGTTATTCATTAAAATTGATGAATTCAATGATAATTAGAATTTAACTAACTTATTTTTCAAAGATATATATTAATAATATATAATTTTTTGCTAAATTTTTAATATATTTAATGCATTATAAATATATAAAAAAATGTAATAATTTCTAGTCAAATATTACTTTTTATAGTATTTAAAATATGCTTTTAGAATATAGAATAACAAAACACTGATAATTATTATTACCTTAATGACCAAACGATTATAATATTATTAGTAAAAAAAGGTTATAAATTAAAATTAATATCATGATTAATCTTGTGTCTATAAAAACTACCTTTTATGCCGAACCCTAATCATTAAAGAGTTTCGACAAAAAAAACCTAACAAATTATAACTCGAAATCACCATCTTATTTTAATTAGGTACTCTATAAACAAAACTTTAAATAATAAATCACATTTTCTTATCACTCCAGAAATGTTACCACAGTTATTAACGCCATAATAGAAAAGATTTTCTAATTTTTATAATAGATTTTGTAATAGTCTTTTTCTAATTATTAATTTTACGATAGACATGAAAAAATACTATTATATGATTAATAAAAATTTTATTTTTAATTAATATTTAACTAAATTTTTAATATCAAAATTTAAATTCTAAATTCTAATAAAAAAGTAAAGTGTTGATAATTATTTTTGATATGTTAACTAGAGTAGTGTAATACGCAAAAATAAAATTTTCGGTGTGTAATATCTAGATATGGGATTTATAATTAATGTCAAAGAAATTGTTAGCATCGATTTGTAAGAAATTGTTATTAACAATCTGAGTGGAGAAAAAGAATAATCGGCTCAGACTCATAAACCCGATAATAATTAACACCTCTGTAAATAGTATAATCTTTAACTGTCTTTATCACGACTTCTCTAAAATTAAATTTTATTCTTATGACAAATTTACCACTTATGACCACAGGTAGATCTGCAATACCACCGCAAATTAAACATATTTAGACCATGCAATATATTAATATACAAATATAATATTTAAATAACTAATTCAGATGTGGTGCTCACGACTACAAACCTGCATTGGCATACTCTAAAAATTCTAGAGTATTCCAAAGCGCGCATGAAAGATGGATCTTCGAATGGTGCTTACTTACTAGTGCATTAGCCACGTGCTCTACGTCTAACTCAACGGTGCAGTTCGTTTGTTCTTCATCTGCATTGGAATCAACAAAATCGTAGTTGCCTTCATATTTCTCTTCGCTTTTACTGTTATAACTCTCCCAATCGAAATCATAGTCAGGTTCTGTGATCTTATTAGGTAATTGTTCGAACTCCACATACAACTCAATTATAGACACCAATGATTAGACTTGATAATAGATTGAGAACATCTCTTACAAACTTGTGTCATCATTTATGGACATTGTCTGAAATTGTACGAACCCACCAAATACTAATATAGGTCGTCTATATAAAATATTTGTCACTCTTTTTAGTATATGAGTAGGGCTGGTAATGGGTAGGGTAGGGTAGGGTTTGGACTCTATCCTAACCCTACCCGTGGGATGAAAATTTCATTAAAACTCTATCCTACCCTACTCACGGGTTGAGAATCTCTCAACCTTAACCCTACTCGCACCCTAAAATTTTAAACCCTATCCTACCTTACTGTACCCGCAGAAATATCAAATTTTTCAAAACAAATATAAAATTCAATAATTTTAAATTTCATACATATTAATAAAATAAAAAATAAAAAATAAAAAATAAAAATTAATACTCTAAATTACTAAATTAACTAACCAGTTTAGCGGTTGTTCACTTATTGCAAGTCTATTACATAAAGGAGGTTGTTGGTTCAACTCTCACCTCCTTCACATACCTGGACCGATCTCTACCCTACCCGCAGCAAGTCGGGTAGCCTATCCTATCCGAACGGATTGGGTCGGATTGGGTACCCGTGGATAAGATATCTATTGCCAGCAGCCCTATATATGAGGATCTATATTTTGACAAATATAATTCTTAAATTCATCGAACGAAACTGTAAAAAAAAAAAACAACTATACAAAAATTATTACACATAAATATTACACCTTCAAATATTTCTAATAAAATTTGACCATTATAATAAACTTTAAAACTAATATTATTATTCATTTGTTGATTATAAAAATCAAATTTTTATTTTGATAAATAAAATGAATTAATTAAACATTATATTCATAAAAAAAATCCATACATTTAAAATGGATAAAAAAAAGCAACGTTCAAAAAGAAGAAAAACAACAAGAATAGGTTCATAAAGAAAGAGAAAGAAAAGGAGGAGAAGAGATAGACAATCACTATAGGATTCACGAACTTTTTTTACATACAGAGGAGATTATAGAAATCGTTACTCATGTTTACAAATTAAATTTTTTTTAAATCTTGATAAAACAAATCGGCATTACCGATTTTATGGGGCTAATTTTTTTTTTTTTATATGACAGGAGTGTGTGAGTTGTGCTTGGTTATAGTGTATATAGGTGTGGGATAGAGAGAAATCGGACTGTCCAATTAATTTTTTTTTCTTAAAATCAAATCGGACCCTCCGTTTATACTTTTTATTTTTTTTTCTTAAACTGAACCGAACCCTCCGTTTACAATTTTTATTTTTTTTATTTTTTCTTAAAATGAAGAACGAACCCTACAAATTTTATTAAAAAATTATTTTTTTGTAAATCCCTTCTAATCGGACCGTCCAAATTCTTTGCTCTAAATTCTTCGGTCCGATTTCAGCCTCCTAACATCATATACAGAGAAAACATTCCTATTCTCCACAACGCTGTATCACCCTACACTTTCCTCCATATTAAAAATAAAAAGCGATTTTATGGTTGCAGAGATTTTAAAAAAATTTTGTCCTACTTCAAATTATTAGTCTCATTTTTTTTTTTGTCTTATTTTAAATTATTAGTCTTATTTTCAAAAATTTTTGGTCTTTACCTAAAATTATTAGTCACCATATTTTATGATATTAAAAACTTTTATATCAATGCATTATACTAAATTAATATAACATCAATATATTACACTCATCTGGTTGTAATATTCCAAAAAATTAGCCGTAAAGTGTTCATTAAAAATATTAATTAATATTACTGAATTATGTTGCCCCTGCCATTTCTTAAAAATAAATAAATAAATAAATATTCTTATAAGAGAAAAAGAAGAGCCTAAAATTGATAGGATTAGATATGTCACTGCATCACTGTATCTATGAAAGTGACATTGCATGTGACATGTGTCCACTCTTCAACTTGATAAATAACGAAATTTGGTAAGTGTTTCGGAAAAGAAGAGGCAAAGTTTAATGGTGCTGCTACTGCACTACAGCAACAGTCAAAGGTGCATTATCTCATGTTTGTTTATTTCCGTTTCACACGACGACGATATAAATTTAAAATTGCCTGTATATTTGCTATTAAATTATTATACCATGAATTATATTTTTAATTATCTAATATTAATTAATTTTAATATTTAAATTTATGATTTAGAATTAATAATATATAGTATAAAAAATTAAAATATAATTCAAAATTAAAAATAAATAAATAAATTTTAAAAAATAGTTAATATTAATAAAAAATAATTTCCGAACATTAGTCGTCATAATTTTTTATATATCCTCTCTTGCCAGTGAATTTTAATTTTCTGAGACCAGTTAATTTAATTAACTCACACAAGAGTATAGTTACCTTTTTCGTTCTTCCCTTTCTCTGAGTCTCTCAAAAGTGACTTTTCTCTCTCTCACTCTCTCTCAGCCCCTGAACCTGAAGCTCCCAGGCTCAGTCTCCAATGGCACACCTCATACCCTGAAACCAAAGAAAAAGTTGTCTCTGCCCACTCTCACACAGCCACATACTTACCACTCACACCCTCCATACACATAAAAGAAACCACCATACACCACCATGAACGGTCACCACCACCACTACTCACTCTTCTTCTTAACAACCACAATCACCTTCCTTTCCCTCCATTATCACCCCTCTGTTTCTTCTTCTTCAGAGGTGGAACAACTCATCAGGTTCAAAACCTCTCTCCCAAACCCATCACTCCTCCAAACGTGGCTCCCCTCCAACAACCCATGCTCCTTCACCGGAATCACCTGCACCCATTCCCACGTGACTTCCATAGACCTCAGCTCCCTCCCACTCTCCACCAACCTCACACTCGTCTCCGCCACCCTCCTCACCCTCCACAGCCTCATCTCTCTCACCCTCTCCTCCACCAAACTCTCCGCCTCCCTCCTCTCTCCACTTCCAACCTGCACCGCTTCCTTAACCACACTCGACCTCTCCCATAACGGCCTCAACGTCCAACTCAACCAACTCTTCAACTTCTTCGCTCCATGTTCCAACTTGCACCACCTCAACCTCTCCAACAACAACATCGTATCCACCGAAACCGTTACCAAGTCGTTGCAAAGTTCTTTGAATCTTTGGGTGTTGGACCTCTCTTACAACCAGCTTTCTGGTCCCGACGTTATGCCATGGATCGTCTCGTCCGGTTGCGATCCGATTCGTTACTTGGCTCTGAAAGGAAACAGGCTCACGGGAGAACTTGATTTTTCTGCTTGCCGGAACTTGCAGCGTTTGGACATTTCAGCAAACAACTTCTCTTCTCTTGTTCCTTCATTTCGGGAGTGCTCTGCTTTGGAGTACCTCGATATATCAGCAAACAAGTTTTCCGGCGACGTTGCCGGTGCTCTCTCCGGTTGCGGGAACCTCACCTACTTAAACGTTTCGAATAACCAGTTTTCCGGCGCGGTTCCGTTGCTTCCCGCCGGGAGCTTGCAGTTCCTCTATCTCTCTGGAAACAGTTTCTGGGGGGAGATCCCGGTGAAGGTCGCCGGGCTGTGTTCGAGCCTCGTGGAGCTTGATATCTCGTCGAACAACCTCACCGGCACAATTCCGATTGAACTTAGCGATTGTTCTTTGTTGAATTCACTTGTTCTATCCCGGAACAAGCTTTCCGGCGAGTTTCCGGTGGAGACCTTCGCCGGTATGAGTAACCTGAAGAAGCTCTCTGTTTCTTTCAACGAGTTTTCAGGTCCCTTGCCACAGTCACTGTCGAAATTGGCGAGTTTGGAGTCGCTGCATATGAGTTCTAACAACTTTTCAGGTTCAATTCCAAGAGGACTTTGCGATTATCCTGGGAATATTTTGAAGGAACTGTTCTTGCCAAATAACATGTTATCAGGTTCTATTCCATCCACAATCAGCAATTGTTCTCAGCTTGTTTCGTTGGATTTGAGTTTTAACTACTTTAAGGGCACCATCCCTTCAAGTTTAGGATCCCTCTCGGAACTCCGCGATTTGATCCTTTGGATGAACATGCTCACTGGGGAGATACCACAAGAGTTAACGAATGTTAAGCCTCTTGAGAATTTAATTCTTGATTTCAATGAGTTGAGTGGTGAGATTCCTTCTGGCCTAAGCAACTGTGGTAACTTGAGTTGGCTCTCTCTTTCAAATAACCGTCTGACAGGGGAGATTCCGGCCTCTATTGGCCGGCTCTCGAAGCTCGCTATACTTAAGCTGAGTAATAACTCGTTGTCTGGGAGGATTCCGCCGGAGCTTGGTGATTGTCACAGCTTGATATGGTTGGATTTGAATACTAATTCGCTGACCGGTTCGGTTCCTGCCGAGTTGTTCAAACAATCTGGCAAGATAGCCGTTAACTTCATCAGCGGGAAGACTTTTGTGTACATAAAGAACGATGGCAGTAAGATGTTCCACGGGGCAGGGAGTTTGCTGGAATTTGCAGGGATCAGGCAGGAGCAGCTGAACCGGATTTCGAGTAGGAACTCGTGGAATGTGACCAGGGTTTATCAAGGTAGCTTAGGTAAGCTCTTGCCACCAACTTTTAACAACAACGGTTCAATGATTTTCTTGGATGTTTCGCACAATATGCTCTCTGGTAGTATTCCTAAGGAGATTGGTAGCATGAACTACTTATACATTTTATATATGGGTCACAACAATATATCCGGGAACATCCCACAAGATCTTGGAATGTTGAAGAATCTTGGCATTCTTGATCTCTCTAGTAACAGGCTTGAAGGACGGATTCCTGAAAGCTTGGCAGGCCTCTCGTTTCTCACGGAGATAGATTTGTCCAACAACTTTCTCTCCGGACTGGTTCCCTCGTCGGGACAATTCTATACTTTCCCGGCTAGCAGATTCCTCAACAATTCCGGACTCTGCGGTGTTCCTCTGGCTCCGTGTAAGGACGACTCTGCATCCGGCGCCAATGGACAGCGGCACAAGTCTCATAGAAGACAGGTTACACTTGTAGGGAATGTGGCCATGGGATTGCTATCCTCGCTCTTCTGCCTCTTTGTTTTGGTTATAATCGCCATCGAGACGCGAAAAAGGAGGAAGAAGAAGGAGCCTGCGCTTGATTTCTACGTTGACAGTCGATCTCATTCGGGGACGGCCAATGCAGGGTGGAAGATGATTACCGCTCGCGAAGCACTCAGCATAAATCTTGAAACATTTGAGCAGCGGCCGCTTCGGAAGCTCACATTCGCGGATCTTTTAGAAGCTACCAATGGATTCCATGATGACAGCATCATCGGCTCGGGAGGTTTCGGCGTGGTGTATAAGGCCCAATTGAAGGATGGAAGTGTTGTGGCCATCAAGAAACTGATCCATATCAGTGGACAAGGGGACAGAGAATTCACTGCGGAAATGGAAACAATAGGGAGAATTAAACACAAGAATCTGGTTCCTCTACTCGGTTACTGCAAGGTCGGGGAGGAGAGGCTATTGGTTTATGAATACATGAAGTATGGGAGCCTGGATATTTTGCATGACCAGAAGAAAGCAGGGATCAAGCTGAATTGGGCGGCCAGGAAGAAAATTGCGGTGGGAGCAGCCAGAGGATTAGCTTTTCTTCACCATACTTGTAACCCAAACATCATTCATAGAGACATGAAATCAAGCAATGTGTTGCTTGATGAAAATTTGGAAGCCAGAGTTGCTGATTTTGGAATGGCTAGGCTTATGAGTAACGTGGATACACATTTGAGTGTCAGCACACTGGCCGGAACACCCGGCTATGTTCCACCCGAATACTATCACAGCTTTCGCTGTTCCACTCATGGCGATGTCTATAGCTTTGGCGTGGTTCTGTTGGAGCTTCTTACGGGGAAGAAGGCCACGGATTCAACTGATTTTGGCGATGACAACCTTGTGGGGTGGGTTAAACAGCATGCCAAACTCAAGAAAAGTGATGTGTTTGATCCTGAACTCAGGAAAGAGGATCCTTGCCCTGAACTTGAGCTTGTGCAGTATTTAAACGTTGCCTTTGCTTGCTTGGATTATCGGCCGCGGCGGCGTCCCAATATGATTCAAGTCTTGGTTATGTTTAAAGAAATCCAAGCAGGGTCAGGTATGGATTCACAGTCTACTATAGGTACTGAAGATGTGTGCTTTGATTCAGTTGAAATGGTAGATATGAGCATAAAAGAAGCTCCTGATTCCTGAATTAAGCAAAGCTTTTTAGCTTTAGGCAACAACAAATATAATTCAGTAACATTCAAGAGAGGATTCTTTATGGGGGGCAAATGAAAAAAGAAGGAATGAAGATGATGCAACTCCCCAAGATTTTTTTCCTTCTTTCCCGCTTCAAATTTTTAAGGGATAGAAGGGAATTAGCTTGAGTCTCTACCATTTGATGTGTGTTATTATGTTATTACTTCATGGGAAAAGGTGATTAATTAACCTCTGATAAGTATTGTATTTGTATATAGTTAGCTTCATGACTGTTTCATTGATCTTTTGGCCCTTCCTTGAAATGTTACATCTGGTTTCACTAACTTTTCTTCAACTAAAACGTTTGCTCCAGTGTGCATTCTGATTTGCTAGGTCACAACATTTCTTCAAATAAGAAAAACACAAAATAAATAATAACAAAATGTTTTAGCTACTTTCCAAAACAGATTTGTATCTTTTACAAAGTTGAACTTCCCTTAAACATACTGATTGAACCATCTTTGAACAGAGTCAATCCTCATTCAGTCATATATCTGAAAACCTTTTACATAAATTATTTAGATCTTTTTTCTCTCTCATAAGTATAAAGAATCTTCAACTGACACATGAAATTAAAAAAAAAAAGAATAAGAAAAAAAACATTCAGCTGATGAATGATTGCTTGTTTTTGATTCAAAGAGAAAGATGAAAATGGCAGAAATGAATAGATTTTGTCTGTTCTCATGCACGTACTATGCTTTCCACGTGAATATGGACCACATATGCTGTAAATTATTTACTTTCCCAGTGACTGAGACAATGCGTCCTTGTAGGACTAGTGGCGACCCACCTCCTATTGTGTTTGAAAAATCTTATCCCAGAATGTCCTCATATTGTAACACAACCTTCTTCTATCATTACGTATGAATTATGTGCTTCATTATTATGAATATTATCCCATCACACACTCATTAAGTCATTATACATCCAACTTTTCAGTATAATTACTGTTATTATCTAGAAAAACCTTATTTTAATAAAGCCTAGATATAGGATTCTAATAAAATCAAATCATGGTGCTTATTATTGTGTTGGTCAACATACAAAAATGTGTTATAATTTTCAATCTAACAATAAGGATCCAATCCAATAACAATAATCCACTATTAATTATATTTTTATCTATATATCTATCTAACTATCTATCAATTTAATGGTCTTATCGTATAAAGCTTCAACACAGAAGAATCTGTTCCTGATTCTATCATGACGGTAATATGAAGTAAGGTTACATAATAATGAAAATGAAAAAAAGCTGGACAATAATGGTGGCAATAATAGAGGTGCTCACTTGTCATATACATGGTGATGAAAACAGTGAAAAGTACGCACGAAATGTGGTTGTTTTATGTGTTTGTTTGTTTTTTTATTCACTGAGATTGCACTTGAAGGTTCGAAGAAATAATAATACATCTGATGAACCAAGACCAAGATGTACCCTACTATTTACCTACCCTCTCTCTCAGACATTAAATACTTTATTTCCTTCCGTGACCGTGAACCTCCATGTCCTTCATAACATGGATACATGTTCATCATTCATCGACTTAATCAATGTTGTATTGTTTCTTTCTTCTATCTTACCTTGTTAACTTCAGTTTTGTGTTCCTTCGTCATTTTCTTTTGCAAAACTCCTGTCTTTTCCTGTTCCCTTGTCTAGGTTGCAAGTTACATCTCTCAATTTGCTTTTATATACTTTATAATATTTGTGAAAATTTTTAGCATCCAATAATGTTTGCATTATTTTTACCACTCATCATCATGCATGTGACTCATCCGATCCGGACAAGGACAATAATAGATAAAATAAACTAATTAAATAACTTAATTAGATAAAATATATTTCTAAATTTAGTTTAGATGTAGACCACTTACTTAAATTATATATTATTTTAGTTTCGATTCAAAATTCTCACTGTTGTTTTTTTTTTTTAATCAATGGTACGATGCATGATATTTAATTTCTAACTTGTATTTTTACCCGTAATAACATTACTGGAATATAAATCTTTTAAAACTACGTCAGCTTTATCTTGATATTATAGATTATAACACAAGATTTATAGAATCAAAATAATTTTATAAAAAAGGTCGTAGAAAACAAAAGTCTCCATTGACTAAGAATACCAGAATCTCCGTAAATAAAAAAATAAAATAATAAGATTTTTAGTTATTATTTTCATACGAAAGAGTTTAATTTTTTACTAATAATTAATTTTAATATTTGTTATCTAAAATTTGAAAAATTTTAACGTATATACTTTTATATTTGATTGTTATATCTGTTATACAAATAAAAATAATTAATTTTTATGCTTCTTGTTTAAAATTAATTTTTTTCTTTATGTATATAAAAATATAATTAGATATTAGCATAAAAATTATATTGATAGTTATAAAATTAACTCAAAATTATTTTTTTAACAATTGAATCTTATTTCTAATTTTTAATCACAATATTAATATTCTCTTCAAATTATATGTAATAAATATTTGAAAGAAGAGAAATGAAAAAAATATATAGATTAAAAAGATAAGTGGTGAAAACTTAAAAAAAAAAAACTAAAAAATATGTATATAATATTAATATTTTTATTTGAATTATATTATTTTGTTAATTTTATTTTATGTAAAACAGAAAAATAGAGAAAAATAGAAAATAAGAGAAAAGAGAGAAAAATATAAAGAAAAATGAGAGAGGGAGTTTGTTAATTTTAGAAGAAAAAATTTTATTTTAATTGTAATGAAAAAATATTTGATGACATATTTTAATTTGTCAAATTACTAATATAAAATATAAATTATAAGTTATATATAGAATGTGAAGGATAAATAGAAATAGAAAAGGAAGAGAAGTAGATGAGAAAATATAAGAAGGAAGTTGATTAATTTTGGAGAGAAATATTTTCTCTCAATTTTATTAAAAAAGTGTCATGTGACGACAGATTTTGGTTATTAAATTAGTTAGTAATATATAATATATAATATAGTTATATTTTAATTTTAATTTTAATTTAATTTTAATGCAATTAGAGAGAATATTGTATTGTATATTTTTATTGTCAAATTTGTAATTAGTTATTGATAATGATATATAAGAGAGATAGAGTAAGTGAAAAAATAGAAAAAAAAATCTTTAATTTCAGAAAAAAATGATTTTAGTTATAATAAAAAATATAACATATATCACATCTTAATTTAAAATTAATAATATATATAATAGATTCTCTATTGTTCCTTTTTGATCCCTAGTGCACAGAAGACAATAGTACTGAGCAGAAAAATCAATCACGCGAAGAAATTTGGAATTGAAGAAAAGGAAAATCGAAATGTACCTTTCGGTTTTATGTAGTCGATTATTGCAGATCATATGATTTAGTTAAGTTGTCGTATCCCAAACTATTAGTCCTCTGAAGCGTGATGAATCCTAGCCATGTGAAAAAAATAGCCTTGTACAGTTAAAATATAACTTAAACAGTATTGTTGACCCAAAACTTGCAGTCTTTGATCATTTTTTCCGGGTAAACGGCAAGACAGCTTTCTTAATATGGATCTTTTTAGTAAATATCCATCTTTAACTCCTCCGGAATAAATACTATTTTGAGAAAATAAAATTTAAAAAAATATCTAATAAAAAATTAATAAAAATAATTAAAATTAATAAATATTAAATAAAATAAGTTTGATTTTTTTTATAGCATATTAAATTTAAAATATATAAATAATAACACTACAAGACGTAGGAGTTTTATTGACAGTCGACGGCCAAGATATTAGTAATTAATTTTATGTTTAATTATTCTTTTAGTTCTTATAGTTTTATACTTTTACTAAATTTATAATTAGACCACTGTATTTTTTTTCTTTTTAATTGGATCCTTATACTATTTTTAATTTTATAATTAGATTCTTATTAGTGTAAAATATATTAGAGTTATAGAATATCTTTCTACAAATTAAAGGTATTTATAATTAAAAAATAAATTAGATCTTTGATCACATTTTTTTAGAAGAATATTTTACTAATTATAATATTTTTAACACGAAAAAGACTTAATTAGAAAATTAAAAATATAGAATACCTAATTACAAATTTAATAAAATTATAGAGACCAATAAAATAATTAAACTTTAAATTTATCGACAATTGTATCATCGATAAAAGAGATTGGACAAAATTGACTTTGAAATATCCAACAAATATTATAGCGACAGTCTCAAACTGTCGATAATAATAAAATAATAATAGCGACGGCAAATAGCTAAGTCCTTTTTCACTAATATGACCAAGTCTTCTATGCCACAAGTTACAAACTTCTTTACTTTCAATCGTATTCACACTATCTTTTGCAATCATGGCATGCATCACATACAAACTTGAAGTACCTTTTTCTCAAGCCACCACTAAGTTGCTTTTAATAAGCTTCCATTGTCCAAAGCCGAAAGTGTTTACAAAGCCTTCATTATCAAGCCTTTTAACTGAAACCAAATTCAAGCGAACATCTGGAGCGTGTCTAACATCTTTGAGTAGCAGTTTCATTTTCATATTAGTCTCAAGACAAACATCTCCTACACCAATAACTTTGGCCAATCGCCATCATTATCCATCTTAAGTACTCCAAAATTACCTGGAGTATAAGAAGTGAAGAACTCCTTCTTCGGTGTAACATGTATTGAGGCGCCACTATCAATTACCCAGTTGAACTCATCATCAGAAATAAGATTGACCTTGTACTCATAATCAGCAATATCAATAGTAAGAAGATCATCTGAAATAGAAGATACACGATCATTACCACTATCATACTTCTTTTCTTGCTTACCTTTGTTTTTCTTTTTCCAAAGATAGCAATATTTTTTAACGTGACCCATTTTGTGACAGTAGTGACATTCAACATTCTTGTATCTTCCCTTGGATTTGCTCCTGTTTTTACCTCTACCCTTTAGAACTCTATTCTGATTTCTCCCCCTGGTTTCAGTGACTAACATTTCAGAGTGTGACGAAGAATTCTGCGTCTTCCTTCTCATCTCTTCATTTAAAATGCCACCTTTAACAAGTTGCATTCTCACTTTACCATTCGGAGCAGAATTAGTAAGAGAGATACGAAATGTCTCCAAGAATCTGGTAGAGTATTTAGCAACCACAATCCTTGAATCTCATCTTCAAACTTGATTCTCATGCTTGACAACTGATCCAGAACTCTTTGAAACTCATTCAAGTGATCTAATACTTGTGACCCCTCCTTGTATCTCAAATTCATCAATATATTCAACAAGTACAATTTATTATTGCCAGACTTGGAAGCATACAAGGATTCAATTTGATTCCACAAAGCCCTAGCATGAGTCTCATTAGCAATGTGATTATAAACATTATATCATCCACCCATTGCCTAATAAAACCACAAACTTGTTGGTGTTCAAACTCCCATTCTTCATCTGTTTTAGATTCTGGTTTTTGTGTAGAAAATACGGGTAAATGTAGATTTTTGACAAACAACAAATCTTTCATTTTGACCTTCCATAGAGGTAATTAGTGACATTCAAACTTATCATTCTATTAGAATTATTTGCCTCCATCTTTCAAGCAAGTTATAACCAAATACCCAAAACTGA
Source organism: Arachis hypogaea (assembly GCF_003086295.3). Classification (NCBI taxonomy): domain Eukaryota; kingdom Viridiplantae; phylum Streptophyta; class Magnoliopsida; order Fabales; family Fabaceae; genus Arachis; species Arachis hypogaea. The sequence goes on from NC_092048.1 coordinate 125,878,751, forward strand.
GCTCTAATACCAATTAAAAGGAATAAAACACAATTTCCTACTTGCAAGAATTAGAGGAGCAACAATATCCACTCACAACAAGTATTAACACCAGCACAATAATACCCAATAGCAGCGGAAAAATCACATAAACCAGAAATTAGAAACAAGCTAACACACCAAGATTTTTAACGTGGAAAACCTCTTTAATGAGAGAAGTAAAAACCACGAGTCACCAAGACCAGGATATAGCTTCAGTATGATGAAAATTAGGATACAAGAGAGTCACAAATTACTGCACAAAACATGCATACAACAAGCCAAACAATCCAAGTTTCAAAGCTTTCAAAACAAGAACAAGAAGATGAAAATACCACAAAAAACAGAGCTACTGTGCGTGGTCAATATCTCTAGCTACAGACATCAAATTGAAGATCCAAACAGTGAAATCGAAGAACCAGATGTGTAGAACACACTGTCCAAATTTGAACTCGATCCAACGGTTAACGAATCTGCAGCGACAAATTTACAGAGGCAGCTTTGTGTATGTGCGAAAATAACTTTCTCTCTTCTTTTCTCTCCGTGTTTGGTGTTCTCCTTTCCAAACGACCTCTCTCACTCAACCCTAACTCACCTCAGCCACTTCAACTACTCATGAGCTTATATACTAACATTTAGGCTTTTTTTCCACATAAAAAGAGAGCCTAAAAAACCCAACACAAACTACTAGTAATATTCATTCACCCACAAGTTTTGATTATTAATTTACTAACACACATCCGTCAGTAATACCCTAATGTTATAATAATTTAATTTTAAAATTAAGTAACTATTAAATTACATTTACCCATAGACTACGGCCAGACCGTCATTAATTACTTTATTTTTATTATACAAAAAAAAATATTTTATTTGTTGCAGACCGTCTAAACTAGTTAAATACCGATGGCACAGGAGTCAATAATGAGAAGAGTCAGCAAAATTAGCGTACACCAATCAATGTCAAATGTTATTGATGGCCAAGACGTCAGTAAATAAATTTTCTAAAAGAAAATAAAACACGTCCATATTTAGTGACGCTTGACGTTATTTCCAACAGCATAGTAGTAGTGTAAAATGACTACGTAGTAGTGTAAAATGACTTTAAAATATATTATTTTTGACAAATTGAATCAAATATTTAATAAATTTACTTATATTCCTATGTATTTTTGTTCATTTCATCAAGGTTTCATCATTTATATCTTTTAAAATTCATTTGGTAAAAATGATAAACTTTTGAGGTTGTAAAATAGTTATTTAGTTTTTGGGTAAAGTATATTTTTTGTTATTGAAGTTTAGTAAAAGTTTTAAAAATATTTTTAAATTTCATTTTGTTTCAATTTTGTCTCAAAAGTTTTCGATTTGCATCAAATATACCTCCGATAACTAAATTTTAAAAAAATTTAAAACCAATCTAACGAAAATGTATGAAAATATAATTATGCTTGATTTGTTTGTGTTGGAAGATTGTTCTTATGAAACTATCGTTGTATTGGTCTTAAAATTTTTGAAAAATTAGCTGCCAGAGATATAGTTGATGCAAATCGAAAATTTTTGGGACAAAATTAAAATAAAATAAAACTTAAAGATATTTTTAAAATTTTTACCAAAATTTAAGGACAAAAATTATATTTTAACTTTATTTTTTTTAATATCCAATATTTGAATATGAGTCATTAATTAAAATAATTAAAATGCTATGTACTATCGAAAAATTAGTTATAATATATTTATATATAAATATATGTAATTTAATTTATTTATAATATTTATTTTATATTTAATATAGTTTTAATATACGTCAACTCATCAAGCATGGTGGTAAAAAAAATATGCATCTTTTACTCTCTCGACCATGTCTTTGTATAGAAAAGATAAAAAGCGAAAAAGTTATGCTAGGTAATCAATAACTTTTTTAAACAACTACCAATTAAATTAAAACATACTACACTTCTAAATTATTTACCTAAATCTTAATATTAGAATAACTATCTGCACACCTAATAAAATGAACATCCGATATATCTATTGTTTACATTATTTAATATTTTTATTATCTATCTATACTTTTCAAATATTTTTACAAAGGCTCGGAACAATTTGAGCTACGACAAATGAACAGCAATACAGCAGAGTTTGCTATTTATTTAAAAAAGAAGAATTGAGAACGTTAAAGAAACAGTTGGAGATGGAAAATGGGATTGGGAGGCACGGGTATGAGAAGGACGGGTGAAATGGTCATCTTGTGGGTGTCGGAGAGCTTACCCTACTATGGTGGCCCCCTTCAGTGCCATCAGTTTCTTGTCTCCTCCTCCCTCTTGCAACAGCTACACCGCTTTCATCTTTATCATATTCTTTTTTTTTTTTTTGGTGTTTATCACATTCATTCATCTCCATTATAACGTTTTCAGATTGAGGAAAAAAAAACAGAGAAGTAACGGATCCACCAATCTCAATGCTTACGGCGTAACTAATTTATAAAACGAAGACCAACAAAATCAAGAACCGAATAAAAAATTAAAAATATTAAGCCGGTAAATATTGGGCCTAATTGAATGAGAAAAACGGGTAAAATGGAGAAAAAAAGGCCCAAGGGGCCGAACCAAACAACAAATTATCATTTTTTTTATGTGCCTTTTAAAAATATATATTAAGTATTGTTGTTTTACAAAACTTTTTTTTCCCTACCGAAAACAATTTTTTTCTTGTGACTGACCAAATTTTTTTTCAATAATCAATAAACATCATTTCCAAGTCTCTTATAATAATAATAATAATAATAATAATAATAATAATAATAATAATAATAATAATAATAATAAAAGACTTTTTAATCCAACAGACAAGTATTATTACTTTATCTAAAATTATAAAAATAAATGCTAAGAGACTAATATTTTTTATATAAAAAGTAGAGAATCTGATGATATTAGTTTAATTAATGTACTATTAGTATAAAATAATTTTACACATGTTAATCAATTATATATCACCAAATCAGTAAAAATAATTATTTTTTACATTAACGATATAAATGATTATCTACAAAAATAAATGTAATTAGACTAATATGTAAAATATTTTATTCAATATATCAAAATTAAACTTTAATACTAATATTTGAAATTTATTTTATATAAAAAGTAGTGAAACCAAATCATTTTGAGCAAGCTGAGTGAGCGTGTCTAAAAATTTTCCTTAATTATATTCAAATACTAATTCTTTTGTGTGATTGTGTGTGTCTTGGTTTTGAGCGAGGGAGATGAAGTGAGATATATTCATGCAAGGATGAAAGCTTTGCAAAAGCTTACTCGTTTAAGTTAGACTCGCACGGTATATAATCTGAATTTTCAGAATAATTCCTGTTACCGGATCGGACCTCATAACGATTATAGTGTAACTAGATAGGCAGGTATATAAACAAGTTATAATGATCGATCTAAAATTCTAATCAAATATGTCTTTGCTTCAGCCGTAGTTACATAAATAGAAGAAGCCCATCAGAAAAGTAGGGCAACTTACGAATTCACTGGTATCTTACTTCTTTTATAAAACACCAAGATATATTACTACATCCATGTTAAGTAATTATAAAAAGTAGACACAAATCAAGCACACTGGTATGGTATGTGCTTGGAATAAGGGATGAAAATGGAAGGAGTGGGTATATATATATATATATATATATATATGGAGAAGAGTATATACATGTGCATGCATCCATAAAATCCAAAAACATGGACATTATATGGTCAGTTTTTTCTCTTCACCAATTCCCTCTCTACCTACTCCAATTTCATCTCTACCAAGCACACCCTTTGGAAGCTACACATATAAAAATATGCAACGTACAACATTCATCATATTATAAGTTATAAATATAAATTTTGATGTTGGTGTTGATGATCATCGTATATATGACTACTACCAGAAGAAGTTGGTAAGTTGAGAGGGAGGTTGAGAGTCTTCAAGATCATTGGATGGAGTGTGTGCATGTCTTCCTTCGTATGTTGTTATCACCATTCTTGGATCCTCAGCTAAGCGCTCCACACGTTTCTTTACGCGACAATTGTCTTGTGTGCAACGGTAGTAGCTTCTGCACATGCATCGTAAACATGCTTCTTCAATCATTATTCTTACTATTAATTCATCTTTATGTCAAATAATTAATGGCCAAAGTCTTAATTGAATTAAGAAAATATATATGGCATGCATGTGCCAATAATTGTGGTATGTATTAGTCACACTACTAAACAAATCTTCATGATGCTAAAGTAATAAGTGGGTACTGCAGATTGAATCATTTCACTCTTTTTGAGTGTTCTCGTTTTCCATAGTAAGAAATCATGAAGGCACACGAAAAATGTTATGATGAAGACTTGGTTAATTATGGGGTTTCTATAGTGCATCAGGGAAATATATAGCACCATGAATTAATATTAGTGTGAAGGAAAACAAATTTTGAATTTGAATAATGAGCTTCATTACATTTAAGCAAAAATTAGACTAAACAATATCTAATAACAGCAATGATTAACGGTGGAGACTTACGTATACTTTTTTTTATGTGAAGTTAATAATTATAAATTATTAGATAATTTAACATGTTTGATTATTAACTATTTTTAACTATCAATTTTATAGAAAGAGTAATGCATGCTAACTTTTCACCATGAGTAATAATAACTCTTTCTATTCTCATTCTGTCCTTAGCAAAAATTCTTTATGTTCCATGCTTTTCTTTTCCTCCCTCAAACTTGACATAAAGTGAAAAATCTTGCTTTAATAATTATTGTTGTCATCCCCACACATTATTCAAGAAAACTAAAATCTTCCCAAAACCCAGAAGCTAGCCTCAAAGCCAATGTGCGTGGGTGAAGACTGATATAAAAAAAAAAAAAAAGCAATAATGTGATAGGGGTGTGGGGAAGATTGGAGAGAGAATGAATCAGCATTTAGTATATAAAACATGTGTTGGTGTATAGTACAATGGCTACAAGGTTTAAACAGGAAAATTAAATAAACTAGCATGTATTAATCTATTATTATTGTTTCAACTTTGTATACTAAAGCAAAAACAAGAAGAGAAAAACTTTGAACCACAATAGCATTAATAAAAAACGGTATGTACCTGGGATGCTGTGTGTTCTTGACCACTTTTTGACCGTACTTCCTCCATTTGTAGCCATCGTCCAAGACATCTACATCGCTCATAGTCTTGAAGCAAAACCTAGGCTCTCTAACCTTTCTTCTTCCCTTGATTTTCTTCATCTTAATGGTAGGAACCCCCACATGATGATGATGATTATCTACTACATTTCTTTTACTGCTGAAGCAATCAGGTACTTCTCCCGTTGCCCTATATGAAAACCAAACCCGTGACTCACTATCTCTATACATATAATTAAATATTTAGTTAGGGTACAATTACGTTATCTCATTTTCCAAAAATAGTTTATCAACAAGGAAAAAACAACTTGAAGAAAAGAAAGACAGCTTTTCATGATAAAAAGGGATTATTTTCCAAAAATACAAAACAAATTAACAGCCTGCATGAGAATGAAATAAAACTAGGTTTAATTTTCTCACCATGGATTACTTATACTGGATCTGTTCAAAGATAGGAACTGAGGTCCAAGAAAAGTGGTAGAGGTGAGGTCCAATCCTGATTTTTGTTGCGCATCAGTTGCGAGTAGGGTTTCAGCGGTTAGGTTTGATGTTGAATCAGCTTGATCAGATGCAAGTGAATTTGGAGATAATATCGAAGAGAAGGGTTTCAATAACGAGTAGCAGGGTTGTTGTTGATTGCATCCCAAAGGAGACGTAGGGAAGATCATGTTTGTTGGTAGAAGAGGAAGAAATCCCATTTCTGTAGCCATATTCTCATTATCATGATCTTGCTCCCCAAATAAGCTTTGGTTATTAACCATAGTTTGTGAAGTTGTTGTTGTTGACATCATAATAATAACTCCTACTTATTACTATTAGTACCAAGATATATATATAGAAAGATGATGATGATCTTTGTGAGCAGCAAGAATGTTTTTTTCTCTCTCTATTTTTGGAAGCTATTACACTATAACTTATAGTGTTTACAAAACCCAATAACTTTCCCTTTTGCTCTTTGCCCCTCTTCTCTCTCTCTTTCTAAACATGTGATGGGGGAATTGATAATCTCTTGGATATAGAATAAAACAAACAAATAGCTGAAAATGTTGAAAAAGGGAAAGCGAAAAATATGCTAAAAAGTGAAGAAAGACAATAGGAAAGAAGAGAGACTTTTCGTGTAGTATAGCATACCTTTATTTATTTATTTTTCAATTTACAATGGAAGCTATCAGTTTGTCCTCAAGTCGTAGTATAGTGATGCCACTGTTCGTGTGTGTGCTAATAATAATAAAAAGCTTCTGGGAAAAACTGGTTAGTGGAATTTCACTGTGCCATGGAGGTCAACAATAGACGACAAAAATTTATCAAAAATATTATTTATATACTAAAATTAATTATTAATATATTTATATATAAATATATATGTAGTTTAATTTATTTTTAATATGTATTTATATTTTAATATATATTTTATATTAATAATTGATTTTAAAAGTTAATTTTAGTATATATATATAATATAGTTAAAATTTCATAGTGTTTGCCCTCAAAATCTGTATGAAACTTCTATGCAACATCCTCCCCTATGTTGTTACTGTAGAATTGTAGATTATTATTATATCAGAAGAATATTAAAAAATATAAACTAAAAATATATAAAATTATTAGACTAAAAAAAATTATATTAATAATTTTCTTTTATTTTTTTAGTTTTTTTTTTCGTTATTTAATATGGGCAAAAGCAAAAGCCTAATATTAATGATGAGTGCACAATAATAGAGATAGATACATAGAATCAAATGTATATATAAGTGATGAAAAAAATTAATCCATCATATATTCATCATCAATTCAATGTAAAGTATCTATATATCTATCACTTTCTCCGGTGTTTGTTTATTACTAAGATCATTTTTATTATAAAAATATTTCTTTTCTGGGGGACCAATTCATATATTGAATGTAAATATTATTCATTTAATATATAAATTATATATTGGATGCATTTCTCTCTCTGCTGCATCGGCGGTGAAGCATCATTATGGTGGGTGATTGCTCGTTTGACTTTTGGGATCAAAAAAGCTTCTTGCCTTTCTCATATCCCTTTTGCTCTTTTAACTTTCTAAACTCGAACTAACCCCACATTCACCTACCTTTTTTCTCAAATTCCAAAACCCCAAACTTATAATATTGTTATCATCTCATATGAATTAATTAAGAGGGTGACAACCATGATTAATTACTTCATATTCTTTTGTCATGCCTAAAAATTTGTGGACCATCTGGACAATTGAAAGCGTCTAGTTTATCTACCGTTCAAGAATTTAGCCACAATATATAATAATTCAGTTAATAATAATTATGTTCTCTTTTTGTTACTTGTCATTAACTAATAAGCACATAAAATGATGAAGTACATTTTTTGTAGAAACTGATGAGTGAAGTAAAAAGTATAGCTATTGAGTAAGAAATCTTACAATTAAGTAGATTATTAGATGATTATATACACATAAGTAGCAAAGCCAAAGTGACAAATATAATTACTTTTTGAACTCTAGGAGTCTACATTACAGTGTTTGTTACCCCTTCTTTGTTGGTTTGTTGGTATTCCCAAAAAAAAAAAGCAGCTATTTCATCTTGTAACTCTTACATTAATTTAACAAGGTGTTTTACGTGGTACCTATTATTTTACTATGTCTATGATGACTACAAAGAAGTGCCAAACCTGATTTTTCTAAAGAAACTTTGAATTAATGGTTAAGGTAAACATTTTAAACGAAAATTTGGAGAAAATAAATTTTTTATGCTAAAAAATAAAGAAAAAATAGATATTAGCACATCATTTATAAATGTTGAAATATACATAAGTTAAATTTTTTGGATTTGAGAAGACAGATTATCGTAGCAAATAAAAATTAAATTATATTTAAAATTAAAATAAATTTTTGTTTATATTTATAAATACTAAAAATCCACAAACACTAGAATTTTAAACCCATATAAAAAATAAATAAAAAAAATAAAAATCCTTTTATAAAATTAATTTGGTTTTAAAAAATAAAAATAATTAAATTTAATTAACATGAATAATTTGAAAAAAAATTCTTTTTATATAAACAAAAATATAGAATAATTACCAAAATTAATCATTGGGCATTTTAAAATAAGAGACTTTAGTATCTTAGATTTTAAAATAGATAAAACAGTCTCCAACATTTATTTTTATTAAACGATCTAGTTTTTCTCCAATTTGATTCGAAGAGTAAAGTATAAAACTGTCTCTAAAAATTTAAAAGTAATATTTAAAAATTTTAATAATCATTTTGATTAAAAGAATCAAATTAAAAGAAGACTATATTATCTAACAAAAAAGTAAACATTATAGATTATTTTGTGAATTTTGAAACTTAGAAGATTCAAATCTTTAAAATTAAAATTAACGTTAATTTTTTTCTTAACCTATTATTATTTACGTGGTTCAAAAAAGTATTATTTCCTATACTTTCTTTTAAGTTAATTAGTAAGATAGTAACAACTAGAAAATTTGAATTGGAAGCTTTATATCATGTAAGAAGAAGGGAAAAAATCCTATGACCTACTGACAGTCTTAACAGGTATTTTATATTGAAAAAAGGAAACATATATAGAATTGCAATTTGAGATGGAAATGGATCTGGTGCTTGGCCTATATTTGATCTAATACTTAATTTAGTTTGTCATAAAACACGTTTGGATCCAGATTATTTTAAAAGTCTAAATTTATTAATAAGTTTGATCCAAGTTAGCAAATTAGTTTTATTAATTTGTCGGATCTGTCTGATTAGATATAATTAATTTTTATAATTTAAAAGTTATTAAATATTTTAAATTTATTATATTTTATTATAAATATTTTTTATAATTTAAAAACTTTAAAAATAATTATATTCTTGTAAATATTGAATTTTATAATTACATATAAATAATTGTTATTAAAATGAGTTTTTTAAGATAATTAATTACATTATAAACCTAACCTATTAATAATGAAGTTTGATCCAACTAAATTTATTTCTGGCCCTAATTGCAATCTTTCATTTTGTCTTTAATTTGTTTATTTATTTATTTTTTGTTTGATATAATTATACAATAATATTTAGAAGACAAATATAAAAAATTAGTTCAAATAATTTTAAATTTTTTTATTTAATATTCATTAATTATTTTTAAAATAATTATAATTTGAAAAATTATATAATATAAAAAAATTAGATACTCTCCCCTTAACATTACTGATAATTATATTACTTTGGGAGACACGTAATTTACTGATGACGAATATAGAGAAGGTTAATTATAATAAGAGAGTATAATAAAAGTGTAATATTGTGCATAATTTTGTAAATAGGTTAATGGTGTCGTAAGGCAAACGTGGTGGTGATGTCAGAATAAATACGTACCGTGGGAATAATATCTTCCATGATATACAGAGCAAGATCCCTTGGATTATTAAATGACAATGCTTTTTCTCTTTTTGGATTTGAGCCCTAAGTAAGATGGCAAAATGGCATGGCGGTGGCAAACACAAATCATTTCTTTTTTGTCTCTGCTTATAGCTGGCCATTATGCCTTTCATTCAAATTACCACCTATAATTCTATCCCTCAATAATCTTTCTTTTCTTCTTTCTTCTTCCTTTATTTTTTATTTCCCTTTTATCATTACAGTAAGAACAATAGTTTAGTCTGCAGATCTACTATATATTAACCACATATCAACATTTAACATCGATTATATAGTTTAGTATTATCAACTTCAATATATAATTAAAATTGCGATATAGGTAGGTTTTGAAATTTAGAGATCAAATTTTATGTATAACCAGTTATCAGATTTCCTTAATTTTCAAAAGTTAATTTTTTGTAAAAATTATTAGCATATATATGGAGTTATGTACGTGAAGGTATACAGAAATTATATATATATATGTATAATTAGAAAAAAAGAATAACGTTGATCATTTTAAACTTCGGAAGGATTGCTTTTTTTATATAGAAAAAAGGTACTTGTGAATTTTGTTATCTTTTGAAGAAATTATATATATATATGAAAATACTAGGAGTCAATGTTTTTAGTAGAAAATATATAACGTATGTATGTATTAATATGCAGAAAATAAAGTTGTTTCGTTAACCTCAATGGCAAAGTTGTGTGGCAATAATTATGTTTATTTACATTTGAAGCGAACACAGTTGGATGGTCGTTAATCGTTATATTCACAATTCCATACACATGTACATATTCATTCAAGCTAAGCTATAAGTTTGAGCAACTAAGTTTGTTACATGTGCTTCTCAACAAATGTCCATTAATTCATTTTAAAGCTATAAAGTGTCAAAAGTTTAATTAATAGCATTATGAATAAGTTGTTGAAGTGGGAGAGAGCTATCGCATCTACTATATTTATTATATAAGTATCACAGTAGTGCCATTTGAACTTAGAGATGTAGCATGATTAGTTATCGCAAATAAATAAGTGATATCAATTATGAAAACTTCAGCATATATATGATGCATATTTGTCACGAAACACATACATCACTTTCGTAAAACACATACATTACTGCATATGAACAATGACGCTTCTAAATAATACCTCGTATCTTATGTTGATATACTATTCCCATGTATATGTAGCTAGAAATATCACTACTAAATACTAATGACCGGGAGGACGATCGAGAAAAGTTAGAAACAAATGTGGGAGACCACACGCGCTTCCACCATACGATTTTTTTTTTTAAAAGCAAATTAATGTTTTTATTTTGTGTCATTTATTTTGTTAGATTGATATTAATTTTTAAATTTAGCTTGTGAATAAATATTTTAAATTTATAAAAAAAATATAAAATAATTTATAAATTAAACTAATATTAGTAGGAATTCTTTAAAAAAGTTGTATCATACAAATAAAATAAAAGTTGGGGTCATAAATTATGATAAAGAAGCATATGATGCATAGAAAAATGATTACGATAGATATGAGATATGATATGTGTGAATATGATAGAGGGATGTAAATAGGAATATATGGAAGGAAATGATTAGGCCATGCTAATGAAGAAGTGAAAGTGAGTGTAGGTGTGCATACAACTCTTGTCCACATTCTGTCTCTCTGCCATTTCTGGCAGATGACAATACCCCCACGCCCCCCTACCCCGCCCCTATGTCACATGTCTCTCACTTCCACTGCTCCCTGCCTTCCATTCCAATTCCATTCAAACCCTAAGTGTCTAATTTGAATTAACAAGTGAGTTTGTGCTAATATGATTTATATTTGATAATTTTATATTAAAATTAATAAATAATTTGAATAATATTAATTAAATTACTCTTAGATATGTATACATGTGATGAAGTTACGTTTATTTTGAGAATGAATGATGAGAATATTGTATTATATATGGATGCCAACTGTGGGAAGCAGGCTTTTAAGTTTAAATTCCTGAGGAAGTAGAGGAGTCTGGTACTGGTACTGCTGGAATGGTAGTAGTGGTATAATTATTTCATCACTCCACGCGCTACATGTATAGATGTGCACGTTTTCAGTTTGTATGCAAAATAACAAGTTCCCTATACTGGCTCCATTCTGTTTGTATATAAAAATGTGGTTGGTTGGTTGGTTCATCATCCCTTCAACGAGAAATGAGAGGAGGAGAAAGCGTTATTATTGATTGATTCAGTATTCACCTCTCTGACCTGCACTACATACATTCCCTGGCCTCTGAGAAAAGAAGGAATAAAGTGATGGCACATGAAAGCGACCCTTCAATGTGTTGCTGTGTTATTAGAGCCAGCGTGCATGAGAGAGACACTATCCCATATCTCAATCTGATCATTATAATCCATATCATGCCCTCATCGCTCAAATCTCTCATTTATATTTATCATCACTCTTATTAACACCCAAATCTTTCTCCATTTCCACCTTCTTAATCTTACAGGACTCAGAACCACTGCAGATTTTTATTATAATAATAATAATAATAATAATAGTAATGTTGATGATGATGATGCAATTATTCAATGCAAGTATTTTTTGTCTGTCATGAATGTAAAAATGCTCCGTATGCATGGTGGAGTTTATAACGTCAATATTTATAATGATGGTTAAGGACTTAAGGTACTTAAACAATATTTAAAAAGAATTATTAAAATTAAAGTTAATCTTTTACATTTTATCAATATTTTTTATTTTTCAAATGATAAAACATTGTTAAATAATTAAAAACATTGATAAAATTGTATAATCATTATAGTTATCATAACTATAAGAATGATAACATGCACATATATATACAATACATTTTTAGTAAAAAATAAAACATTAATTAATGTTAATTTACATATAAGACAAAATTTTATCTCTAACTATTAACTAACACCTCCATATATAATTCGCTTGAGGATCAGCCATTATTTCTAGGGCCGGGTTCTACGCATATATATCTCTTTAGATTTTGTTTTCCAACCCAATAATGACACATTGGCAGACATATGGTGACAAAAATATTTGTCTCTACTCTCAAACCGAAAGTATTAACTAGTAAATCATGCATCCATGTAAAATCAGCTTTGTAATTTGTACAATTATTAATGTATTAAGTAATATATTTCATATGTACAAAATTGTAATCATATGTTACTTCTTTAAGCTTTTTAGGATGTTTTAACATACGCCAAAGCGAACCTACCGTCGGCTAGCAATATAGGATAGTGACATCTTAACCATGTTTTTCTATTAAGCTAGCAGTCACTAATACTTTTATATGTGTCCTTGTATATATATTTGCCAAGCACTTGTAAAACTTTCCATATATCCATCATCTTCTTTTGATATAGAGCATAATTAGGTTATGAATTAAAGGCCCTACTTTAAAAGAGAGTAAAGTCTTCATTATTATTACTAGTGTTTGCCATTATTCGCTACCGCGTTTAAGATTTTATAGCTAGGCAATTATATTTGGCATTAAAATCTCATTGACATTATATACAAACAAACCCACTCCAATTGTTTCACGAACAAAGTAACTTCAAGCAGCCCCCATGCAACCATTGAAAATGGCAAGTAGAATTAGCTAGATAGCGGTTAGTAATTAATAAGGATTAGAGGTATAATTAAGATTATTCGATGGAATCTTTCATGTCTAGTTTTTCACGTAATTAAGGTATCACCGCATTCAGTTCGTGTGAAATTAATTTCTAGTTGAATATATCTAATAAGAGTTTTACTAGATAGACAATGATTTTTATAAACAATATGAACAATGGGCTTTAGAATTGATCCAATAAAGTAAAAAAACACTCAACTTTTAAATTATTTCCTAAACCGGATAACCATTTGCACACCTAGTAAATTGAACATCTAGCCATTGTTAACTCTGCATAAGTAAATCAAATCAAAAGAAATAACTATCAAATTAAAAATAATGAACATAATCATCTGCATATCTATTGAATTGAACATCTGACATATCCATTATTCACATTGTTTAGTATTCTTATTGTCTATCTATACTTTTCCATCTAATAATTATATTCAACCTTAATTTAATAATATATTTAAAGATTTTAGACCAACGCAAATTGACACACGTGAATAAAGATTTGTCTTTTAACTATTTTTTCTGTGTTTGATTCGTCTTGGAGGATGAAAATAAAACTTGTTTGTTTGAAATGATCGACCACTTTATATTTTTATATTACCTAAAAAGTTAGTCATTAGATTTTCGTCTTAGTAAATACTATGGTGCAAACAAAAAAAAAATTAAGGATTTTAGCTAAAAATATATTAAAGACACATATTAAAATTATTATTAGCAAATATTTTTAACTTTTTTAATAAATATAAAAATAAATATACTAAGAATCCAAACCTCCTATTTTTATAAAATTTTTCAATTAATAACCTTATAACATACACATCAAGGAAAATGCTGAGTACTATCAGATTTACCGTCAGATTAATCAAATAAATTAGTCGCTAAAAAGATTACCGTTATCCTTGGATTAATGGTATGAATATCGTCGGAAACTATTTGCCGGCAGATTTATTTTGTCCGACACTAATTACTGACGAATTTTTCATCAGTCTTTTCAATAAATTTGGCGAGATTGTGTTGATGGTTATCGACAGATACATCTGACGGTAATTTTGGCGCCGTTTCATGTGTTTAGGCGCCAAGTTAAATCCGACGATAAATTCTACGGTAATATTAATTTTAATTTTTTAATTTTTTGGTATAATTAAGCTACAATTAGTAGACTCTTGTTAACAAAATTGTTAGCAAAAAATTAAAGTTGTTAGCAAAAAATTAAAGTTGTCAGAAATCAACAAGTTATTTTATTAAACAATAAATACTCTGAATAAAATAAAATGTCACAAATTTAGAATATAATGAAATAGACAAACAAAATGCATAAAACCCTAAACCCTACAGACCCTGGTAATCTTCGTTGGCGGCGGCAGCGGCGTCATGGTCCCCCTACTGAAGCGGAGGAGTAGGTGCTGTTGTTGGTGCCCCACCAACAGCTTTGCCGCTGGAACTAGCAGCGCCGCGCGCTACCTCCAACGCGCATCTGTTGGCTATACTCCTCCATTTACTGTTGCAATCGATTGAGCTGCTCCAACTTCTCTGTCAGGTTCGAGCTGACAGCAATGCGTGCAAGAATCTTTCGATACTTCTACTCATACTGCTCTGCCTACTGGTGAAGCTCTTATGCTAGCTTCTGTACCACCTCCCTCAAGTCAACAACTTTCTGGGACTACTAACAGTGGTAGAGGTAAAGAAATTTGTCAACGCGGAGGAGCGAAGGTCATTGGCGAAGAACGACCCCAACCCTAAGTGGAGACCTGTATTTTAGCAACCAACATTTCAGTCAATAAATCAGTCGTTAATTAGCAACCAAGCATTATTGGTAACAAAATATTTTTGTTATCCCAAATAAAATGAGCTATATTGCTTTGCAATGAATTGAAACAAAAGACTTGACAACATAAATATTCCCAAATAACTATATTAATTGAAAAGCTTATTTTATGCATCGTATACCATATTCTTGATAGTAAGAGCTTTTTTATTCTTATTCAATTCTAATAAAACTTCATTTATTCTGAAAACATTAACAACTAACATGAAAATCGAGCAATTGGCTAAAAATCTTCATAAATATTCTTTTTTAGTCAAGTTCACCCTTTTTATCTAGGCATAATGAACAAACAAATTATATTCTAGATTTCAAATGTCATTAAAAGAGTGAGTAATATAAGAGCAAAAACAGAAAATTATTACACAATTTAGTCATAAAAAGATTACAATCCAAGAAACATATAAGTGAATAGAAAAACAAGTGTTATTAATTGTTCACGCAATTGACACTTGTTATCACCAATAAGTTTGGTGTAGTCTTTTCTACTGAGACGCAAATTGAAATTGGCAGTTGCTGTTAATTCTTTTTGCTGTAAATGTTGGCACTAACATTTTTAACCCCTGGGTAAGAATAAAAGAAAGGAAGGGTGAGCAGGGGCGGAGCTACATATTGCGAAAGGGGGGCAACGGCGGCTCCCCTAATTTTAATTCTTTACATGTAAATTATATGTAAATTTCAGTTTAGCCTCCCTCAAAAATTTATTTTAATATTATTTTATTGTGTAAATATTTTTAACCCTTCTAATGTTTCTTCTAGCTCCGCCCCTGAGAGTAAGAATCGTCTTTATCCTTGTCTCGATATATGAAAGTTGATGCTATGAATGTCACGATATTACATAATTGATGATCCCTCCCCTCTATTAACATTTCATTAATGATTAATCATTCAGTCTTCAATTCTATTGATGATTAATTAATTTCAATTTTAATTTAGTAATTTGTGATCCATTCATAGTTTGAATTTTCAGAAATACCCTTCAGCATGAGACATGTATTTTTCATAGTGCTTCCACCCAATAATCAACCATGCAGTAAATAAAAAAATTAAAACAAAATCAACTAGATATTATAAAAAAGATTCTAGACAAGTACTTTTACCTGACTTTCAGTATCCATATAGCTTAAGTGTGAGTTTGTGGTTGTATTCCGAAAATGAATGCATCTATTTGCAGTTCCTCCTCCAAATGCAAGGAGTCCACACTATTGTGTTACTTCAAGACCGGCTGAGTTGAGTGTTCATTCTAAACAAGTAACTGCAAACATATAAAGGAAATTACTAGGGTACCAATGCATAAAAATCAAAGGAGTAACACAGTAGAAAGGGGAGTTAGAAAGTTGATGAAGTTTGCAAGTACATACTCTATTATTGTAAGACCCAAAATCTTTGAAAAAGGATTATTATTAGCTAATTTTAAATTCAGTGTTTATGTAGCTTTAATTTCAGAAATTTCTTTATTAAAGAAAATTAAAGCAAGTTTTGATTTATTGAATTTGAGATAAGTTATGATTATTATCCAATTTGATAATTATTGGATTATTTACTATAATTATATTATAAAGTTGGCAGTTATGAAATAATAGGGATTTTTACATGATTTGCATTAAATAATTAATATTTTAATATATTAGTACTGCTGTTTTGGAAAATAGAGAAATTAATTATGTTATTTATAATTTTTGGTTTTGGGCATTTTATTGAAAGTAATTTGTAAAAATTGATGAGCAAATAGTATTTTTATGGATATTATTGTTGGATTAGAATTTACTTCTAATTACTATATTATTCCTAATTTTATGTGAAATTACTAAAATGCCCCTAAACCTAATTTTTTAAAATGAAACCCTAATTCCCTTCACCCTAGCAGCCGTAGCCTCACCTCCCTCAACACATAGTTTTTTCCCTTAACCCTACCCTGTCTTCCCTTTCACCTTCAGCAAGTTCACCGAACTTGAAGCCCATAGCAGTACCCACGATTTCCTTTTTTTGTTCCATGGAAGAAGGAAACAGAATCAGGAAAGGGGGATCGAGCCAGAAAAAGGGAAGGAGAGGGAAAGAGCTTGGCGCCGCTGTTCAGTTCGCCACCATGCCGCGCCGTCATCCAGCCGGTCGCGTCTGCTGCCTCACCGCCGCCGTTTTCGCATGCGCCGCCGTCCCGTAGAGCCGCGCCTTGCTGCCGATCTGTCACCGCGCTGCAGCGTCGCCATGGATGAAGCTTCTGCCACCTCCATGAACTGCACGACTGTGAGGGAGGGAGATCGGCGGAGGTAAGGTTCTGTTCCCGCGACCGAGCCTCCCTGCTTCAGATCCATCGCTACCCAGCCGCCACCGTCACTTGCTCCTTTGCCGTTGAAGGTGGTCAGTCGCCGATCGGATCTGGGGGAGAATGAACGCGACAGCCAGAGAGAAAAGCAACGCTGCTGCCATCGCTGCTGTCACTGTGGTGGTCGCCATCGCTAGGGTAGCCCTTGCCCCCACCGGAGCTCGTCGTTGCTGATGATGGTGAGCCAAGCTACCGCGTCAGAAAGGGGTTTCGACCGCCGCAGGTGTCGTTGCCGGAGAAGGGAGCCGTATCTCTGTGATTCTGACCGGCAGGGATGGTTCTGTGACTTCCGGGATCACCGCCGGAGCTCCGGGCTGAGCTTCTGCCACTTGAGACCTTGCTACCGTCGCCAGAAAAGTTTGCCGGTAAGGATTTTAATTGAGGTTCCTGCCTTTTTGGATCTCGAGAAGGTTTTAATGCTGCGTGGTTTTTATAGTTGATTCACCGGAGCTTCTGGTCGCCGCCGGAGCTGTTGCCGGACCTGTTCGAAATCGCAACTGCCTCATTGTGTTATTTCGGTAAGAAATTATGTTTCGAACAATCTCGCGTTAGTATTCTGTTGTGTTTGGTAACGTGGAATCGAGTCCTGATTATTGTATGTTGCGATTAGTGTTGCTATGGTTATTGTGAACGTGACTGGGAGCTAAGGTCTTGGTTGCCGTCAGTTCGGGTTGAGGCGGAAAGGACTCTGTGAGACGTTTGGGTTATGGAATTGCGTTTTGAGGTAGGGGAGCTTTCCAAAAACTATATTTTATATATTGGAATTATTACATATGGATACTGATGTGAGTGAATGTGTATTTGGTGATTGTATCGGCCTTATGTATGGCTTGATTTGCCTTGGTTGGTTATGAACGTCTGTTGGTTGAATTGTTGTGTGGTTTTGTGAAACGAAATGCTTTTCAAGTTGATTCTTTTAAAGCTTTGAGATCGAGTTTAACCCGTTGAGAATTGATTTGAGTTAATTTTATTGAGAATGTGAAAAATAGAATCCACTCTTGAATTCAGCCTGGCTTGCTTTAAATGATCTGGTTTTTGATAAATGATTGTTACTGAACCGTTTCCTTAAAGCTTTAGAAATGAGTTTATTCGGCTGATAACGATTTGATTTTTGAAACGGTTTCCTTGAAATATGGAATTGAGATGACTGTTGGATTTGGCTTGCCTTGAATTGATTTTGGATTTTTGGTCTGTTGAAAAGGATTTTGAAACGGTTTAGTTGGGACCCAAACCGGGTGGCAAAGTCCAAATTTTAGGGGAGGTGCTGCCGAAATTTCTATAAAATCTGAGTCTTTATTGAAATGTTGTCTGGAAAATGATGAGTTAAAGACTTGTGAAAAGGATGATTCATGATGAGTTAAAGTCTTTATTGAAATCCGGTTTTATTTGAATTATCGAGAAAAGGATGATTCATGTTTTCGAAATGAATCAGTAAAGAGGAAATTGTGATTTAGTCTTGCTTCTTAAGAAAGGCATTGTATCTCTTTCAGGAGAAAGTTATTTATATGAAACTTGTGCTTTAAAGCTGTTTGAATGTGAAAAAGGTTTATGCCTTTGAATTTGACTTGGGGGTTTCAATTAAAGAAGTTTCAATGACTTTGAAAGAACCTGAATGTCTATTGACAAGTTTCATTTTGAAATGTTTTGAGAAAAGTTTTAAGTACTCTTTGAATTCTGAATTTTTGCAAGACTAAAACAATTTTGAACAGTTGAAACGCTTTAGAATTTATCATGGGGGTTAAAGCTAGTTTTGCCTAAGTAAAGGAAACGGCTTTGAAAGAAGTAAAAGATTACGTGACTCGATTTGGCTTAGACCCTATTTTATTACTCAAATCGAAAAGCCAAGGTTTTAATGATTTTAAATGAATTGGCGAAATGAGTTATGCTATCCTCCCCTAAAGACTTGGGACTCTGCCAAGGAACTTTTGTTATAAAATCCCATTGTTGAATGGATGATTTTGAATGTTTCAAAATAAATCTTTAACTTGCCATGGTTATGGAAGCTTTGGAAAGAGGATGCCGAGAATGGCATTGTTTTCAAAGGGGAATTTACCTTGAGTAAAAGTGGCTTATGAGCCGAGATGATTTGAGAAATGAGGTCTTTAAAGCAAAGGCTGAAAAGAGTTGAAACTTGATTTCAAGGTGAAATAATTTGGAAAAAAGTGATTTATGGCTTAAATGCCGATTTTATGAATTGATGATATTGAATGTGGAAGTGCTATTTTGTTATGGGCCGGAATGGCTGTGTATGATTATGAGTATTGGCTGGTTTTGGATTGAACCGTGAGTCGGAATGGCTGTGTATGATTATCAATATTGGCTGGTTCTGGGTTGGACCATGAGCTGGATGGCTGAGATGGATGTTGATCCATGGCTGAGAATGAATGCATATATGCTGAGATATTGATAATTGTGATTTTGCACTTCCACTATTGGAGATTAGGGTTTTCCTGGGAGGAAGCAGTGGCTAGCCACCACGTGCTCCAGGTTGAGACTCGAAGCTCTTTTGACCCTATGTCGTAAGGGTGGCCGGGCACTGTGAAAGCCCCGGATGAGCTCGCCCCCGTAAATATTCACCAGTGAAGGTGATGGATATGGATCATGGTTATGATCAAGTTTATAATGAGTATAACTCGAGTTGGGGATGCGCGACAGAGGGACAGTCCAATGGTTAGCTACCAGGACTTGTCGGGTTGGCTCTATAACCGACAGATGATATCATCAGCCACTAGGGACAGGCATGCATCATATGCATCTATATGACATTGTTTGGGTGTGCATATTATACTTGATTTGCATATGTGATTAATTGCTAATTGTTCTACTTGCAATAACTGTTTGTTTGTGCTTGCATCTTCCTATTTGTGTTTGCTACTGGGACTCTGTTGGACTGTGGTGATTGGTTGATGGTTGGATTGTTTGGGCCTAGGGCCGTGGTTGGAATGAGATGAACCGATTGTTGATTTCGGTTTTGTGTTTCTGGTTTAGAATAAAATATGAAAGGCTATTTTATTTCAGCATAGATAAACTGTTTTGAAAGGCTTTTGAGTTTTTGAGAATTGAATGGTTCCTCTTTCAGAAAGATTTTCGACTTCAATTTTATTGTAAACCGTTGTTTTTGAAAAGAGGCATAAGACGGTTATTAATCACTGGTACAGTTTATCTTCACGTATCCTATTACAGTAATTCCCAAAAACCCTCTACTGAGAACCCTTTCGAGGATGATGTTCTCATCCCCCTACATTTTTCCCCTTTCAGGATATGGGCGCAGAAGTCACGAAGAGTATACTTAGTTGTTGTTGAGATGCTCTGTATTGCTTTAGGTTATTATTTGTACCCTCGCCTTTATCTTGAGATATTCTGTAAGAGGGATATGAATTGTATTGTCTAATGCTTGTATATATGTGTGTGTGTGTGTGTGTGTGTGTGTGTGTGTGTGTGTGTGTGTGTGTGTGTGTGTGTGTGTGTGTGTGAGTTGTATGGTATTTATGGATGTACGTTATCGAACGAAAGTATTTTTGGGAGCGGTATTACGGTTTAAAGTTTTAAACAGGCTCATATTTTAGTATTAAATAGTATAAGTGTCGTCGTAATGTCCGAGCTATCAGAGTCGCGCAGCCGGAAGCGTGAGCTTTGGTAGTTAGGATGTTACAATTATCATTTCCTCCAGATGCTAACTTACGGTTATCATCATAAGACCACTTCAGTCCACAAACCTTTGAAATCCCTAAAAAAGGGAAAGAACAAAAAAAAAGTCTCCTAGAATCAAATAATAAATCATTACCAAAGTCATATATAAGTTCTAAAAACAAAAATCAAACCTATACAACAATTGAAGTCTCTTGCAAGACAAGACATGGAGAATATGTAAGAAAGATGTGAGGGATAGGAATTGTGCCTGTACCTGGAAAACAAGAGACTTATTCAAATCAACTATATACAAAGAAAAGGTTAGAAAGAGAATTTGTCAATTAGGTTTGAAAAAAAAGTTGTTAGGTCATAAATTACAAGTTCCAAATTTTGCATATAAAAAACAAGGTGGAAATGCAACAAAACAATTAAAAATCAATGAACTTGAAATAAGATTATTAAAAGATGATGGAAACACCAGCAACTCCCAAAATAGACTCGAAATTCATGGCAGAAGAAGCATGGACAGTAGTTGTTTGAATATGTACCTCAGAAGAAGAAGATGATGCTTGAGAAGTTGTTGCTTCTGATTTTTTCTTGCTCTTTCTCTTTGATGGTGTTGAAATGCTTGATCCAATGTTCTTGGACTTAACTTCCATCTCTTCTTTAGGTTCAACACCCTCAGCACCCTATAACATAATAGCAAACATTACATTTTCGAAATTTTTATAGCACATTTGAATAACAAATACATTCATTTTTTGTATATTTATACAGACATTCAATTATATATTCTTCTGCCAATATGAGACACATAAAACTATTCATTCTAATCATACTATAAACATTAATCTCTTGTACTTAAATGCTATGTTACAATAGCATTACTTTGACTAGTTACAATAGTTAACACACAAGAGCTCAAAATGGCTAATCTTTCTGAAACATCAACTCAGAAAATCATACTTTGGCCTTATGATGAGTTTGAATTATGATATTATTCGTTTTATGCGACTTGCGAAGTTGAAATGGATACAAATCTTGTTATTTCAGTTTTTTGTCTTCTTTTAAAATTAGTTGGAAATAAAGGTAAGATTAGGAGGATAATTACTTTAACTGGTAATTTATCAACACCCACTTGCAATTTCTGTTCTAAATCTGTCATTTGGTTCTGTAGAAGAAAGACTTTCTTTTCTTACTTTCAAGTTCTTCATGAGAACTCTTCAGGGTTGCCTCTAATTCCAACCTTTGAGATTTTACTCCTTTCTGCTTGGAATTTCAATAATACAAGAAAAATACTCAATAGTTTGAAATATTTTAAAGGAATAACTCAAAGAAAAGGATATTTTTAATGATTAAATGTCATCAAATAGATTGATGCTTAAATAAATAATATAAAATTTAGCTTGGATTGCGAAAAGTATATCGCAAGTAAAAAAAATGCATGGTCATACTCACCTGGTTAGCAGTGAAATACAAATTTGCAATGGTGGAGCAATACTCGAAGCTTAGATCTATAGAATTTAAAGTGAATCTCAGAGGAACAAACCTAATAGAAGACAATGCAATGCAGTTGCGATTGAAGTGAAGTGAGAGGCGTAAGGAGTCTCCTTTGAGCGAAGAAGAGCCACGCCATGAAGAAACTCACGTTTCACTTCAGTGTAGCTTCTACCTCCAAATTCAACTTATTATTGAGCTATTTTGTATTTTGTGTTAATTTAACAAAAATAAGTAATATCCTAATAGATAAAACCAAATCAAAATAAAAATATAGAGACATTCTCTAGAATTATAGTGAGAAATCAAAATCAGAGATACGAAGTTGAACTACCTTGACTGAAGGAGAAAATCAGCTTAACTGGAAGATTGTTATTGTTGTTGTTACCGGAGAAAAATTTACCACAGGAGGCAACGCTGAGAAAAGAACGACGCGATGTGAGCAATAACAGATCTGGATGGGGATTCAACGATCTGCGACAATGGCGGAACGAATAGAGAAAGTATGCGGCGAGGGGAAGACAGTAATAAAGACTCAAAGAGGAGAGATGGCACCGGCGAGAATGGCTCCGACGAGAACGGCACCGACTAGGACTCAACGGAAAGTGACTTCTCTCTCCACTCCGCCGGAGAGTGAGGGAGGCGGCGAGAGAGACTCTATATGGGGAGAGAGCTTAGGGTTAAGGTTGAAAAGTGATGGATTTTTTTAATTTATTTTGAAATCCAGTTTGTTCCTATTATTTAAAACAGTGACCGATTTAGCAACTAATTAATTTGTAATTTTTATTTTTTAGTTAGCCGCAAATTCGGTCGCTATTTAGGGATCAATTTCTCTAATGCTAAGTTTTTATAGTTGGTCGCAAAAATCTGTCGCTATATTAACCCTTAGCAATCGATTTAGTGCCCGCTACCTTAGCGACCAACTATTTTATCAACATATTTTTAAGTCGGTTGCTATCTCGGTCGCTAAATTATAAAATAGCAATTAATTTAGCGACCAATTGCTTTAAAACCAGTATTTTATAGTTGGTCACTAAATCAGTCGCTATCTTAACATTTAGCAATTGATTTAGTGACCAACTTCTTAGCGACCAACCACTATTAAGCTTGTTTTTATATTAGTTGCAAAATCGGTCGCTATTTTTAATTTAGCGACCGATTTTGCGACTAATATAAAAACAAGCTTAATAGTGGTTGGTCGCTAACATACCCTAAAATCTTGTTTTTTGTTTTGGTTGCTAATTCGACCGCTAAGTTAAAAAATAGCGACCAATTTTAGCAACCAACTAGATTGGCTTTGTCATTAATAGCTAAATCGGTCACTAATTTTTATTTTACCGACCAATTTAACAACCAAGAGTGGGTGGTCACCAAATCGGTCGCTAATTGAAATTTAGCGACCAATTTAGCAACTGATTTTTTTTTAAATCCTAGAAAAGTTTGATTGGTCGCTATTATGAAAATTTCCTGTAGTGTTAGGATTAATTTAAACTCATATAATGGGCCATAGACTGCTCGTTAGCAAATCTCTCATTGTTTTTCCTCAAAGTATGGGTATACTTGAAGGTCTCTGCCTGTGTCGTCTCATGATCCAACGACTTAGACTACAAATTAATATATATATCAACCAAGTAATAAAATAAACGAACAAATTAATAAACAATGAGAGACAAATATATATGAACCAAAATACAAGAAATATTAATTCTAGCTTCGAAAACATAATTTTAATTTTTTCGATTTCACTAAAAATCTTATAAAAATTTCAACAGAGTCTCCCCTAAAATTCGGATTTAGCCACCCTTAAAGGGTTCCATCCAAACTAAATATCCATCAATCCTTCTCAACTTATTAATTTTTTCAATCATTATTAAGGTAATATACAAACAACTCAATTATTATTAATACAGTCAAGCATTTTCCAAACAATTTTAGTAGCAAGAATCAGCAAACAGCTCAATAATTCAACATTTTCAACAATCTCAGAGCCTAATCTAACCTATTCTAACATATCTTAACTATAACAACTGGAGTTTTTACGTAAAACCGTTTTAATAAAATAATAATTCTTAAGTTCCCGGAGTAGATTCAAAATTTAGAAGTTTTAATTTGAAATTATAAAGGTGAAATTTAAATTTAATGAAATTTTCTGAGTTGGAAAATGTATCTTTTTCGAAAAAAATTTGTAAAAATGCAGACTAGCGCTTAAGCTGGCAGTACCGGCTCTAATCTGTCCAGTACTACGTATTTTGGAAAATAAGATTTTGTGAAATTGATTTATTGTTTTGAAAGGATAAAAATAATTTAGAATCGAAAACCGGATACTAATTTTAAAGGTTTTGGCCCAAAGTCGGCCAAATGGACCAAAAACACTTAGTGGGTTGGACCGGGCCCAAACATATAAATTCCCCAACTAAGAGGCATTTAGCCTCATTTTCAGAAAAGAAAGAGAGAGGGATGGTGAGAAGAGAGAAGAGAAGGCGTTTGGGGTTTTACTATTCACCTTAACCTTGTTTTGATCATATCTTGAGTTACGGAACTCCGATTGACGAGTCGTTTGCGGCCATGCGAAGCTCTCGATAAGCTCTTCCTTTCTATCTAAGAAAATCTGGTAAGAACTCGAAACTCATACCCCAGTTTCCTGCCCTAACTTTTTGCATTTTTGGAGTTTGGTTTTTGAGTAAGTTTTGTGGTTTTGGTTGTTTAGGCGATCTCTAGTAGCGGATAATTGTTGAATTTTATCTGTAATCTCATTGGGTAAGGTAAGTTTCTTCAAACTCTTATGGTTTGATGTTTTGGTTAGCCATGGTGTTGATTCTTGCTATGTTATGTATATAGTTTGATAGTTGGTGAGTTTTGGAAGTGGTGTTGGTGCTTGAGGTTTGTTGATCTTATTGGAATCAAGCTTTGGGTGTTTGCGCATATTGGGAATCGGCCAAGGTATGGTTTCGGTTTCCTTTATGTAATATGTAATGTTTCTGAAAATTTAAGCTAGTTGACCTTAAAATAGGATGGAATTGAATGTATATGTTAATTGAATGTGAATTATAATTTAGTGATTGATATGATAGTGTATGGAGTGGATATGGTTGAGGAGTGATATTATATGTTGATGGTTGTTAATGTTGAGAAATTTGATGACGAATGTTGAGATTTGTTATGGTTGTTGAGAGTTGTTAGTATTGTTGATGATTAATTAATGATGATAAATGGGAACATTATTGGTGAATGAGAAGAATTATGAGTCTTTATGATGATTTTGGATGTGTTGAATAATGATTATGATGTGTGATGATATAAGTTGATGATTATTTTGGAGTTTTAAATCTTGTGGTTGGTGTTGATATTGATTGGTGGCAGAGGAATTTGGATGTGATATTAGGCTGAATTTAGAGTTGGAATGAGGTGAGTATTAAATGGTTTAATAGTTAAGAAAGTTGTGTGATTGATAAAATGGTTGAAGGAGTGGTTGGTATGGATGTTGGGTTGTTTTGATATCGTTAAAAATGGGTTTGAGTTGGTCTTGAATTGAGAATTATGGTAAAATTGAGTTTTAGTGTTTTTGGTAAAAATTGATTTTCGGTGAACTTTGACGAATCATAACTTGAGCCTCGGTTTTCAAAATTTGTTGGAATTTATTTTAAATTAAATTTCATTGAAAAACCTTTAAGTGGATATCAAGTTTGTAGGAAATGGATTTCTGTAGTGGAAGTTATGATCATTCAAAGTTTGGTGTTGAAATCTGAATTCTGTAAATGCTGCAGAATTTGTGATTTCTGGTTTGTGTGCGCAGACACACAGGCAGGGAAAGGCTTTCTGTTTGAAGGGTTAGCACAGCTTGTGCGCCCGCATAGCCAATAAGAATTTGCAACCTGTGCGTACGCACAGTTCTGTGCGCACGCACACGTTGGGAAGGTCAATCTTTTGAGGGCGCTAGCACAGGTTGTGTGAGCGCACAGACATTGTGAATTTTGGTACCTGTGCATATGCACACCTCTATGCGTACGCACACATTTTAAAACTTCTCTAAGGCGTGCGCGCTCACTCCCCTGTGCGTACACACACGCCCTGTTTCTCAAATTTAAATTTTGTTTTCAACTATTTCACCTTCCCAACAAGATTGTAAGCTTCTATGACATCATTTTAAGATTTTTGGACATAATTTTGGGTATGAGAACTTGGGAAAGAACTCTAGAGATTTAGTTGATGTCATTTTGAAAAGTTAGCAAATGGAAGTTTAGGTTTCTGGTGTACTAAGGATGGGTTTAGTGGAGTGAGAAAGAAGGATGGTACTGGAATTGAGGAACTGATGAACTAATGAGTTCAAAATGAAAATTATGAATTAATGATGGTTGTGATGAGTCGAAGACTCAGAGAAAAATGAAGATCTTGATGAATATTGAGAGTGTGCGGGGCCTATATCCCCGGTGTGGCAGATTGATCTGCTACATGACTAGTTGATGTTGAGAGTGTGCGGGGCCTATATCCCCGGCGTAGCAGATTATTCTGCTGCATGACTAGTTGTTGTTGAGAGTGTGCGGAGCCTATATCTTCGACGTGACAGATTGTTCTGCTGCATGACTAGTTGTTGTTAATAGTGTGCGGAGCCTATATCTCCGGCGTAGCAGATTTTTCTGCTGCATGAGTAGTGGTGGTTGTTTCCTTCTCTGCTGCAGGAAGTGTGCGGGGACTATATCCCTAGCGTAGTAGACTCCCTACTACATGAGTGTGCAGGGCACTATATCTCTGACGTAGCAGATTCGCTGCTGCATGAGTGTGCATGCAGGGGACTATATCTCTGGCATGGCAGAAAAGGCTACATCCGGGAGGATGTGTTGGGTTGGCATTTACGGACCGACAAGTGATATCACGAGCCAATAGGAAAGTTCATCATATGCATCTTTTATGTGCTTGTTTGCTTTGATTACTTGATATATGATTATTACCTGTGTATTACTTGTTTGCATTAATTGTGATTGTCTAGTGCTGAAGAGGTTAGGTAGGCGATAGCGATGGGATCGCACGGAGGTTAGGTTGGCGAAGGCCGTGGGATACAGCTGTGTGATTAGTATTAGTTAGAATTCCCCCATAAGTTTAGATAACCTGGTTATGGTTTAAGTTATTTATTTATTTATTTTATTCTAAGCTTGAATATCCGTAGTCGATGTGAAGTTCTAGGATTGCCTTCGGCGTTCCGGAGCCTTACATCTTACATATTGGGCACTGTTACCATACTGAGAACCTCCGGTTCTCATACCATATGTTGTTGTTATTTTTCAGACGCAGGTTACACATCCACTTCAATGAGATTGCGGATATGGTGACAGAGCAGAGTATGGTTCCTCCTTGGTTCATTTCTATTTTACTTTGTTATAGTTACTTTCACATCTCTTTGTATATTAATCTTTATGGCCTTAAAGGGTTACTTGAGAGATAAGTTGTATAAGTTGTTTTAACTCCAAAACTCTGTATTTTTCTATTTGTAACTAGTCGGCTTAAACTCCGCAAGCTGCGGCTAGTCCTCTATGATTATTATACTCTTATATCTATATATGTTCCATTCTTTTGCATCTATACCTTGTATCTTATGTGTTAGCTTCGGGTGAACGTTTCGTGCTTTTGTAATTCTGTCTTTGAGCTTAATCCTTTATCGGGCTTCTAGAATATATTATTTTCTTCTATATAAATATGTATAAGCCTTAGAATTGTCATAACCTTTGATTAACCTTTGCTTTACGACTAGAGGTAAGGTTTAGGGTAATTAGGGTGTTACATTAACCGCCTAAATTTACTAAAATAGAAAATTAAACTAACTAAACTCTACTAACTAATTAATTAACTTGATAATCAAAAAGGAAATTAAACCAATGAAGCATTTCTATATCAGCTCAGCTCAGTTCAGTTCATACAGGACTATATAAGTATATCTCAACAGAATAAGGTAATAACAAAGATCATATTCAAAACAAGAATGCTTATAAATCAATTACATTCTTATAAAATAGATGAAAAAATTAAAAAACTAATTCAAGTAACTACTAAAATATTAAGCAATGCCAAAATTCTTACCACTCTGATCTGCATATTGATGAAGGTCGCCGACCCACCTACATACCTCGACAACCTGGGCGAAACTCTGTTAGTGACATTTGTCAGATAATGACGCTTGAACCCGTCATTATCTCTAAAATAGGCCTCTAGTTCACGCTTGATGTTTGGATGGATCCACGATGTTAGGTGGTCTTTTCCCTTACGAACGTCGCTCATCATCTGCTGAAGTCGTTTGGCTGCCCAGTAGTCATAGATCTTCTTAATCATGACATTATATGTTCTGCACCCCATATGCATTTCAATTGCATAAAGTGATTCACCAAGATTAGTTAGTCGGAATAAAATACAGTTCAAATACAGTTAATTAATTCAAACCAAATTAGGTTCTTATCGCCCACTTCTGAAACCAACGGTAGTTGGTCTCAACCGGCATCTGTGTGCAGGTTGACCACGGATGGTCATACGTGGACTTAATGACCTCAGTTATCTCCTGTATGCAAGCATTGAGATTTGGTGCAAACCTGTCAGAAAAAAAACCTCACATTATCAAACATATAAGATAAACAAACTTAAGATAAACGAAATTAATATTAAAAAATTGAACTCACGACTGCATGACATTGGGCCAAACGCTTAGTCGAATGACGAGTGGTGGTGGAGGGGCACCCTGCTCGGGGGCATTAGACGAATCACTCACCGCTGGCTTTGTCGATATCGTCGTTGCATCTGTAGGGGGCGTAGCAGAAGGAGGCACCCAGTTCGAGTTTGGGACCATGGTGAATTGCTGGTCCAATAGACCCGCCTGTGACGTCACATGGGTCGACGGGGTATCCGGGGTAGAGGGCGACCTACCTGGACGACAGAGGAGAGACATAACTCAGGCGATAGAGAAAGCGGCAGTGGCAACTCTTTCAATGGTGGCAAAGGCAGAGGAAGCAATTTCGTTTGAGACAAAAAAACATGATACAGGCGATTTCACGCACACTTTGGAGGAGAACGGAGGTGGGCAGCGTTGGCGGAAGGTGGCCAGAGGGGCTGCCGGAGGTAGTTGCAAGGGAGAGAGAAGAGAGAAGAGAATGGGGGAGAGAGAAGAGTGTTCCTGAATGTGAGGGGAGAGGGTTGCGCATTTTGAATTTAGATCAAATTTACCGTTGGATTTACTAGTGGATAAATCTGATGGTAATACATTGCGTATGACCAAAACGCAGCGTTCAATTAATTATGAGCTTTACCAGCGGAAAATCTAATCCGACAATAACTTTTTTACGCGACAAATGTATTGCCATATCTGCTGATAAATTCAGCAGTAAATTCGTCGCTAACGTTTGACACTAATTTCGAGTATTATACTTACAGTGAAGCCTAACTTAATTTGTACGAGTTTAATCTTTTCGTTATCTTAAAATCAAGTAGGTCTTAATCCCCAAAATTAACTTAGGAATTGATTGTTGTCAAGCACAATTATAACTAAAGTATTGCGACTATATTCTCACAAAATAATATGTGACTTCAGATGATTATTTTATCTATTTTAAATTATTTACTTTTATTTTTTATAAATAAATATAGAATAACAAATATTTATTTTGATAAACAGTTATTTTTAGATTTTCTTTTGTTTCTACGGTTAAGAAAAATAAAATAACATTAATATACTTTTTAATTTAAAAAATAAGAAAATAAGGCATCAAATTACACTCAATTTCGTTTATATCAGTTTATCTTAAAAAATATATATATGAAAAATCACTATATGTAAATAATGAATTGTCTAAATAACATTAGATATAATAATAATAATAATAATAATAATAATAATAATAATAATTCCTTCCTTTTGAGTTTTTGTATAAATTCGAATAGAATAGGTTAGTTTGGTATATAATAGGTGGTTACACCATCTACGCCTAGCATAAAAGGGTATAATAGTAGAGTGAAGGGGTTTTCTAATATAACTTGTTGATATATTCTTTTTGCTAAGAAAAAGGTAGTTGAAAAGTGTAAACCCCGTTAAATTAGTAAGTAAGATAAATTAGTTTTTAATAAAGAAAATTAGAAATGTGAATATTATATTAAATTAGGATAGAACTCATCGAAACGAGAATTTTGACACTAATTTAAAAAAAAACGGTCCAAGAATAGACCGAACGGGCCGAACTGATTGAACCGAAGCCAAACCGGGCCCGCGATCCCAACCGGCCCAGCAATTAAAGAGAGCCACAGGCTCTTCTTTCTCCCCACTTTCACAACGAAGCAGGGAGCTTTTCA
The DNA here is from genome assembly GCF_003086295.3 of Arachis hypogaea. NCBI lineage: Eukaryota > Viridiplantae > Streptophyta > Magnoliopsida > Fabales > Fabaceae > Arachis > Arachis hypogaea. Next base: position 125,909,615 of record NC_092048.1, read on the forward strand.
GGGGAGGAAAGGAGAGAAACCCAAACGTTGATGGTAAATCCAATTTGTCGTAACTTCTCCGTCTGAGCTCTGATCGCTGTACCGTTTGCGGCCACGCGTCCACCGTGTTGAGCTCTACATTTCTACCAGAATAATTTCATAGGTAAGTCATTAAATACTCCCAGCCACTCCTTTCCCCCAATTTTTGAAAGTATGGTACGGATATTGAATTTCTTTACTTTTTGATGTTTTAGGATCCAATTAGCTTGAGAAAAACATTCACTCTTGCTTATGTGAAGCTTGGGTAAGGTGAAGAAACCATAATTTCATTTTAATTTCATTGAATTTGAACTTTGAGTATTAAATTGGGTATATATGTGTTATAAATGTGTTTTAGGTTGTGAATAAATAATTGGAGTTTGAAATTGTGAATACTGGAACTTGGAGGAAGCTGAGCCTAGTGTTTATTGAATTTTGAGTGGCTGTGTCTGTGTTGGGTAAATTGCTTTGGTCGCTACGTAAAAATCGGCCAAGGTATGATTTAGGTTTCTTGCATTTAATATGTAAGGTTCTGTAAAAACTTAGGCTAGATGACCATAGGATAAGCTGAAACGTATGGAAATGTACAATGCTTAGTGTTCTTGATATTTATGATGTGATTTGGTTATGTGATGGAGGTTGTTATTATATTGAGGTAACAATGAAGCATGAGTAAGTTGGTGGTTATGAGATTGCAAATATATCGAATAAAGCCATGATGAATTTGTTAGAATGTACAATGTTGATGAATGGTGATTGAAAGCATGGTGTAGAATTGTGTTGAGTCTTGTTACTGGTATATAATGTTGGAATGGTAAGTTTAGTAAGGAAGGGAATGGAAATTTTGGATGTAAATAAGGTTTAAAGGGGTTTTGCAAAAAGTTGGTTTTCGACCGAACTTCGGTGAGGCATAACCTGACTTCCGGATCCTCAATTTCCTTCCAATTTATTTTAAAATGAAAATTGGGTTTATAAAGTTTATGTCATTCGAAGAACGGGTGAAAAGTATTTCAAATTGAAGAAGTTATGAGTGTTGGAAGATTGGAGTTTAAAACTGGTTTTTGGTTGCAATTCTACAGCTTTGCTACTTATTCTGTTTTTTTAAAGAACGCACGCCCACGCGTACGCGTGGTCCACGCGTACGCATGGCATGGGATTTTGGCGATGCGTACACGACTGATGCCATGCGCACGCATAAGGGGTAGTAAGTATGTCCACGCATATGCATGACAAGGGACGCGCGCGCGAGCTGCACTTTTATATTCCCACGCGTACGCGTGGCCCCTATTTCAGCAAATATGGTTTTCAACATTTTTAAACTGTAGTTCAAACCTCTAAAGTTGAAAAGTGATGAATTGATTATGAAATATTACGGATGATCATGTATGATGTTTGACTTGATAATCAAATGAATGATCATGTATGAAACTTGGCATGAATGATTAAATGATCTGAGATACGAGATTTCCTAGATAAAGTGTCGTGGCTTGCCACCACGTGTACCAGGTTGAAAACTCGATACTTTGTTGACCCTACGACGTAAGGGTGACTGGACACTTATAAATTACCGGGAATGTTAACCCCATTGAGCAATATTGATTATTTGAGAAAAAGCTATGCATAGACTCTTGGGGATGCACGTCGAGGGACAGTCTAAGGTTTTTGGTCTTGTCGAGTTGGCTGGATAACCAACAGATGAGCCTCATCAGCCATAGGACAGGCATGCATCATATGCATATTACTTGAATTACTTGCTTGTGCATTAACTGGGTGTGCCTAAGTATACTTGCCATGCTAAATGTATATTTGTTACCTACAGTATTTGAAACCTTCTTGTGCTTGCCTTTATTTCTTTATCTATCTGTGAAATGCTGACGGAGATGGAGGTATGGAGGAATGGCAGTATGGGACTTAGAATTAAGGATAAGTTAAGTTAGGCTTAGATACTCTTATAAAACCACCTTTTATGGCTTCTATTTAATACTTTAAGCTCTATAATATGAATTTCGGCGTTCTAGGATTGCCTCTAGCATTCCCAGGACCTTATATATTATGTGTGTGGCACCTTTACCATACTGAGAACCTCCAGTTCTCATTCCATACTATGTTGTTGTTTTTCAGATGCAGGTCGAGAGGCATCTCGTTAGTTGTCTGGACCCCTGAGGCGAAGTGGTTACTGGGTTATTTTGTTGTACAGTGATGTATATATATGTACTTAGCTTTCTCTTCGCATAACTTATTCTTTTGATCCTCTTAGTGGTTTATGGAGAGGCAGGATTTTGTTTATATACATTTGGGTTTTGGATATGTATATATATATAGGGTTAAGTATTGAAATCGTCCCTAAGGTCTAGAGTGAAAATCAAAATCGTCCCTGACCTTTTTTTGTTATTAAAATCATCCTCAACGTTACAAAACGTTATAAAATCGTCTTTTTCCACTTCAATTTTATTTTTTTACCATATTACCCTTCATTATTAATAAAAATAATAATAAAAATATTAAAAAACTAAAACAAAACCCACCCCCCAACACCCCTCCCCTCCCCTCGCGTAACTCTCTCACCCCCTCACCTCACCCCACTCCCTCACTCACCCTCCTGTAACCCCCTCACCCACTCACCCCCTCACACCTACGCATCATGTTCTGCATTATCTTCGTCATCCTTATCACCTTTTGTCCATAACTTCTGCATCATCTTCATCATCCTTAGGCAACTCTCTTCCTCTCCCTCTTCTTTTTCTCATGGCCATCACCACTGCCTCCATAACTATCACACTTTCCTTCTCTCTAAATCACTATCACCCACCCACAAACTAAATTCAGCAACAGCAACAACAAAGTAACCAATAAATTAACCAACAAATTCAGCAACATTAACACACATTTAGCAACAGCAACAACAAAATGAACAACATCAACAACAATTCAGATTCAGATCCAAATTCAACAGCAATCAACAAAAATTTTAAATTTAACAACAATTCAGCAATCATCAACTGCAAGTTTAGATCCAAATTCAACAGCAACAGAAATTAAAAAAATTAAAAAAATTGATATTTATCACTTTATGTTCTTCAGAAAAAGAAAGGGAAGAATCAGAGAAACATCGATCCCCATGGAAAGTGGTGAGCTCCAGGAAGCAAAACAGAGAATCAGAAAAGCAGAACAGGAAGAAGAATAAATCTGAATCTAGAAGGAGGAGCGATACGGCAAGAAGGCAGAACGGAGGCACAACACTGCAGGAGGCAGAACGGAGGCGTGGCGCTGTGAGAGGAAGAACGCATGCCTGCACTGCGAGAGAAAGAGTGCGACGGAGAAGGAGTCGGCGCCGAAGAAGAGTCAGAGGACATGGTTGTCATTGAGGGGTAAGGAGAGGCCGAGATCACTGAGAAAGTGGTCGTCGTGGGAGATGAGGAAGGTGAGGCCAACGTTAATGGAGGAAGGGTTGAGGTTGGTGATGGAAAGGGAGAAGAAGGTGGAGAAGGAGGTGGGGGCGGAGATGATACAGTGGCGGAAAGAGAGAGAGAGAGAGAGAGGAAGAATTAGGGTTGTGGTTGGGAGGGAGGGTTCTGAAGAGGGGTAGGAAGAAGGAGATGAAAGGGAAGAGAAGGAGAGATACGGAGACAGGATGGGGATTTGGGGGGGGTGTTGGGGTTTTTTTTTTTAATTTTTATTTTTATTAATTTTAAGGGTAATTTGGTCAAGAAAATGAAATTAAAGTAAAAAATGACGATTTAATAACGTTTTGTAACATTAGGGATGATTTTAATAACAAAAAAAGGTCGGGGACGATTTTGATTTTCACCTCAGACTTTAGGGACGATTTCAGTACTTAACCCATATATATATGTGTGTCTGTGTGTAAATATTCTCCGGCCAGTCTTGACTTCGCAGGCTGAGTTAGGAGCTTGTTATCTTGTATGTTTGGCACTCTATTCCTACTTTTATAATCTTATGTTTGATGGTTAAAGCTCTCTTAGCACGCAAGTTAACTCGTTTCTTGAGCGTTTCGCTTTTATTTCGCGATTTTTATTTCCCCTATCCTTCAAGGCTCCTAGTATATCACATTCTTTCTGCTATTACATGTACAAATTTTATTTTAGAGGTCGTAATACCGCACCACCTCTGTTTTATGACTTAAGCATAAAGCTCAGTATGGTAGAGTGTTACAAAAAGCATACATTTCCCTTACAAATTTTTGCTTTAGAAGTCTTATAGTTTATAGTCATTTTTTCATTTTCTACTTTAACAATAGTTTTAGTTATTTTTTCATAGTATTTGATTTGTATTAATCCTTCTTGGATACAATTTACATCCGCCCCTGAGTCTATCATAGCCATAAACTCAAATTTCTCTTTTTTGAGCGATTATTATGAGTATAGGGGTATACTATTTTTGGTTAATTAATTGGATTTATAATTTCTTCTTCTTCTATTGATTCTAATTTTTCTTTTCCTTTTTTATAATTTTACTATGTTTTCGTCTTCTAATTTTAGTATTCTATAATCAAGAGACATATTTTGTTGTTTCAATTCAGAAATTTCGAATTTTAACACTTTTATCTCTTCTTGTAAATGTTTTAAAGAAGTTTCTTCTTTAGGTGTTCTAAACCTATTATATATTTTCTTAATTTCTACGAGCCTTATTTTTTCTTTAAATTTTTCTTCTTTCCTGATCAGATCATTTAATTGAAATAAGAATTCATCTTTTAAGGGAGAATCTCCTAATTTATCTATTATAAAAATTAAAGTGTTTGTTTGTTCTCTGGTTAAGGTATTGATTGACTTTTGAGTTCTCGTAATTACATTTAAAGATTTTATACAACTATCACAATTACATATTCTTGGTCCTAGACACGAATCTTCCTCTATTTCAGAAGACTCTCAAGAAGATAGTATATCTAATTGTTGTATAAAATTTTCTGAATCATCAGAAGAATATTCTTTTTCCGTTTCACTTTCTGATTCATTGTCAATTAGTATAGCCGCTAAAGCTTTTCTTACTTCTTCATTACTAATTTTGTTTATTTTTTCCTTCTGTTTTGCAGTTATTGGCATAATGACCTGGTTTTTTACACTTCCAACAAACTATTTGTTTCTTGTTGCTTTTCTTTTGATTATTCCACTTTTGTTTTTTCCTGTAATTTTTTTTTGGCTTATTTTCTGTTGTATAAGGTTCTTTCGATTGATACATATACATATTCCCAAAAGTTTTTGTATTTCTTCTCTTAATGACTCTATTTTGATTGTTAGGTGCTTTTTCAGTTGTAATACCATATTGTTGACAAAAGTTTTCTAATTCTCGTTTATTGCTCATATTTTTTTTTGCATTTTCTCTTGTAATCTAGTGTCAGTGCATATTTCTACTCCAGTTTATACTACTATATTATGTATTTGGCCAAAAATTAGGCCTTCATATGGTATTTGAGTACCGAATAAAGATTGTAATTTTTGTAAAACCTTTTCTGAAAAGAGTTTAGGTAGGGTAGCTATGGATCTTTCTTTCCAAAAAGGGGCTGCTGCATCATCTCTCATCATAACTTTAGAAATAAAAACATCTTTATACCATCAATAGTTAGACATTGTAGGGCATCATAAGTTCATTAGTTGGGTTCCTATTTCTATCTTTAAAAATATTTGGGTTTCCTAGAAAATTTTTTATAATTGTAAAAATTAAGGTTGCTGTGGCGTCTTGTGATTGGTCTTCTGGTTTTATACTACTTAGGATTAATTCTCTTTCTGGTATAGTTAAAAAGTTATCCCACCATCTTTTTAATTGTCCTGTGAACCCTTGTATGATCATGACTGCTGCTTCTCTATCAGTAGCTCGTTTTGTCTTATAAGCAGTTGCTGCCATAGTTATACTACACAATAGATTTAAAATGGCTTGTTCACTTAAACCATCTAAATTCTATTCTACTAATTCGGATCTGGTAAAACTATTTTGTACTAGCTGTGTTCTTTCTTCAAGGCTTACGTCAGCCGGGGTTGGTCTCGGATAATAATTTCTTAGTTTTGGATAATACTGATTCTTATGTGTCATTTTGTTAATTTCTATTGTATTAACAGCTATTTTTTTTAGACTTATGGACTTAAGTTTTTCTTTTAACTCATCAATGTCTGCTTCCACATTTGTTCTAAGTTTGATTACATAAGGATTTTGAAACTTATATATAGGTTTTTCTATGAGCTTAAGTTGTTCATGTTTATGTTCAATTCTTTCTAACTGGTTTTTCATAATATCTAGGACTGTGTTGGTGTAGTTAAGTTGTTGATGTACCTTTTTAATGTCTCTTTTATCTACACTTCCTTCTATTCCACTATTTTTATACGGGGTGGTTTCTAGTTTTAAATTGTGTGCTACCTGTAGTTTTATGGTTTCTTTTGGTGGATATTGGGAATCTACGGTTTACCCTATACTCGTTTTTTAAGTAGTGGTTGTCTTAGTTAAAGGACAAAATTCTTTTTTAAAATTATGAAAGTAATTTTTTAACCAGTAGAAAAAGTATAAATTGATTTTATTTTTTATTAAGTAATCATAATTTTTTTTATTTCTATAGTTTTTTTTTTCAGAATATGTAGCACAATACCATTTTCTTAATCCTGTATCATATTCTGCATAAAAATCTTTACTAATCTAATTTTTATCAATCTCAAAAAGTTCTTCTTTCATTATAACTCCTAGGATTTGAGAGGTAGTTGGCGAATAATTATTTTCTGTTCCATATAAAAGAGTTGCTATATGTGGTCTATTATTATTTATTCCTATAACTCCATCGTTTATGACGGAATTATCTATAGAATGTCTTGGTGAAATTTCTTCTTTATTCTGATAATTTGGTATTGTAACTGAATGAGACCTATTCATTCTTAGTCTAATATTTGGACCTTTTTTTAATAATATTCCTAATTTCTGTATTTTCTATTTTTTCTTCTTCTACTATGGCTGGGTTTGGTAAACCTTTTTGAAGAAGTGCTTGTGCTTTTTAAAAGCACAAATACCTCATTTTGCATTTGGTAAATTAAAAAGTCCAAGTGCTTGTACTTGCAACTTTTCAAAGTTAGCTTGTTTATCAAAATTAAAAAAATCTAATATAATAAATATTCAAAATTACCATTAATAATTACTAACACCAGATTTCATTTATTTTCCCACACATATTTTTCGCCATTATATTGCCATTGAAATACTCATATATTTCTAATTTCTCAACCTAACCTTCACAAATTCTAACACAATCTTCATATATTTTTTATTTTTCAACCTAATCTTCACAATTTCAACACAAATACATCTCTATCACGTATTAGGTATGAACTTCTATCTATTTATATTATTTTTTGTGCGTTATTTTTGTATTTTTTAGTAGATATTTGTTTTTCTCTGTTCTTTAAAACGTGAAGAAGGAGACCTGATTTATGGAAACCAATCATAAAATTTTCGTACACCAACTTTATGAACATTAGTCAAAATTATAATAACAACATATATATACATATGTAAATATAGATATATAATTTTTCTTGAGATATGTGTCCCATTTTCTGTGATTTGTAAAAGTGAGTCAATATATATAGATGGTTAATTGACGTATCAGTACTAACATTGGATTACATATAAGTTTTATTATTGACTAACGATAACTCTATTTATATTAATATAGAGAGTAAATCAAATAAATATTTAAATTATTGGTCTCTAAAATTTGAAAAAAAAATTATTATTCGTTATAAATATGTTTATTATAATTTTTTTAATTTTTAAAAGCTGTTTTATCAAATACAATTGTAGTGCTTGTGCTTATTAAAAGCTATTTTTAACGTGATTTTACCAAATGCAAGTGCTGCCGCTTTCAAAAAGCTGTCTTTTAAAATATAGTTTTCATAAGCTACTCTCGAAAAGTAAAAGTTTTACCAAATCAATTCTATATCTTCTAAAATCCATTCTTGAGGGATATTCTCCATTAGTTCTTCATGTTGAAATTTTTTAGGTGTTTGAACAAAAGATCTTCGTAAATTAGCATGAATAATAATAGTTTTGTCTTTTGATGATTTTCTTTTAACCCTAAAGTTATAATTTATCCTTGTAATTTTATAATATATTCTATAAATTACTTCAAAAGGATAATATTTTTCATCAATGATGTCTTTAGGTGTTTTAATATATAATTTGAGAGCTTTAAAGGTGTATTCATTTTGAAGGCTTATGAAACAATTTGGATAACAATTAAAAAATATTGGGCCATCATGACAATTACTTTTTAATATAGCTATTAGTGAGTCTCTAAATTTTTTAAACTTTGTGTCTCGTAATACCATTAAGATAGGTATGTTAATTCCTAGTCTAAAGTTAGGTTTGGTTGCTACTTGGATAAGTCCTATATGAATAAAATTATAACCTTTTTGTTGATGCACTTGTAGTTTTTCTTCCTCTAGTATGTTTATGATGTGATTATTACTAGTTCCTAGGTAACTGTTCTCTAACATGTGTATTTCATTATCTTTTTGTTCCCAAAATACTTGTCTTTTATAAACTTTATTTTTGCTTATAAGAGATACAAACCAGTTTATGAAATTTTTCTTCTAATTTTACTACTTATAATTTTGAGGATGAACTTGAGACTTCAGTATCATTATTCTTTATTATTATTGAATTGTTCTTTTCTTTATTTAATTCAGCTAAAGATCTTAAAATTCCAGCATTATCTGTTTAAAGATTTATGCTACAGGACCACCCTAACTTGCCAATGGTTTTATTATTGCCTTCAAAGAGGACTTATCACCAGGTATGCTCACTGGGTTGACCAACGTATAGACGGCTCTCACCGCTACACTTATCTTTAATAGATTATGGAATGGAGTTCTACAAGGTCTTTAGTTGTCTAACAAAGTTCAGAATAATAATAAAGGTATAAGGATACGAATATAATAAAGAAGTAAGATATAACGAATTTTAGAAATTGTAATAAAGCCTAGTATAATAACGTAAAAATTTAATCGCAAGTAATTGATTATAAAGGATCTCCTCATCTCGGATAATATAGTTTGTTTCATATGGATAACAATAAGGACAGAATTTAATTGATCTTCTCAAGATATTATGTTTATATGGTGGTCTCATGAGAAGATACCATCACCTGATTCTGATACCAATTATTGAGATTATCATATTAATAATAAAAATATTTAAATTAATAAGAAACAGAGTACTAAAAAGTACTGTCAATAGGATAATAAAATCTAATAAAACAATAATGAACTAAATATTAATACTCACTTGATGATGGAGTAATATGAACTTGTATTATAATTCAGAGGCTTGAACCAAAATACAAATGATGAAACTTTTTAATACAAAGATTGCAATAAAAGCTTAAAAGTGTTTCAGAGTATGAGAGAATGTGTGTAAAATTGCGGATGATCCATATACACTTTATTTTTTGGTTTCTCATGACATACCTAATCTAGCATGTTAATGATTAATTTGTCCCCTTTTAACACTTATTTAGGTTAACTAGTAAGACCAACTCAGATTGATATAGTTATAATAATGTATATTTTTTTTTTGTTTTTCATGGTATATCCCAACTTGGTAGATCAAAGACTAATTTGCTGTGGTACTGAATTTCATTGAATGATTTGTTGTTAGCTAATGGGTTGCTGCATCTGCCTGCATGCATAAGGCGAGATTTCAACCTCCGACATTTACTTAAGTGAACTAGAAAGCTAATCATTAGATCAACCCAACTTGATTAGTTATAATAATGTATATACTATTGCAAAGGACACAATTGAGAAGGGGAGAACATTTTTTGGGGTCATGACTCATGAGTACTTATAAAACACACCACATCTCGCACACACTCTAGAGTGTAAACTAAAGTGTTTCTTTTGGTCATGTAGACTATGGGTTTTCCATTACCTCAATTGAAATACCAACCAAGAGATATATAACAAAGGAACAATTAACGAGGGATCAAAACCCAGACCCACTACTAGACTTCCAATAATTCTACCTTATTAAATAGGCTTTCTGTTTACCCAAAAGGAGAAGAGGGCTTCTTTGCCACAAAAGAAAAGAGACATACCTGTGGCGCTTCAATCTATCCCTCTCTTCTCAAGGAGGAGATTGAGGTCCACCCCCCCAAAAAAAAAAAAAAAAAAAACGGAGAAGAGGTTGGGATGTTGAGTAAGTTACATAAAAAAAATAATTTTTTAAAAGCTAATCTACATTTTTTAAAAATTCAGTTATTAAGAATATATTTGATGCAAAGATTTTTTTAATAAAATTAAAATAAAATAATATTTAAATTTTTTTTCATAAACTTCAGGAGTAAAAAGATACTTTACCCAAAAAATAAACAAATTAAAATGGTTTTTTTTAAAGGATTAAAATAATTAATCTTGTATTCTTGTTGACAACGTCTCTAAAGATATTTTTATCTAAATGACATCAGACTTGAGCAATTATAATATAATTTTTCGTATTGTATACTTCATGCAAAATAACATAGAAATGATGTGTTGTGTTCTGAATTGAGTTGTAATTATGTAATTAGTAAGTACATGAATCTATATTTTATTACTGTTATGGTTCTTCGGTTGTTTTTATATGACGGTCACGATATGATGATTTGATGACATTTATGTGGTTTACATAGTAAGACTTTCGTTTTCTCTTAATTAAAGTATTGGATTTAGATATGCTTCAGGAAAAAGAAAGTTTAGAGCTTAACAAGATTTTTCTTATGTTACGAAAAAACTTGATTTGTATTTGTATTTTTTATTTTTAATATTTTATATTTTTAAAATTTTGAGAAAAATAATAAGTGAATAAATAAATTTATTATTTTAAAATTAAAATTTATATATAAAAATAAAGTATTAAATTAATTATATGTATAAAATATATACTAAATACAAAATATACATTTAAATATATAAAATAATACATATATAAATAATAATTAATAGTTTTTTTTTATAGTACACATGATATTTTTCATAAGCTAATTAAAAAATCAAAAGATCTTTGACATTTTATTTTTTCTACCAAGAAAAAATCCTTATGTTTTATTTCCGGACAAACAATAAATGTTATTTTTAAGACAAAAAATCTTAAATAGTTATTGACAATTATGATAAAATTTTTAATAAAAAAATATTTTTAGTCTCTAATTTTTATTTTTATGAGATTAATTAATTTATTTATTAATATTTTTTTTATATTAATGGAATAAACCTACATATTTTTTTTAACAAAAAATAGGAGACTCGAACCCGCAATCTTTTAGATGAACTATAACTCATTGGCATAAACTAGGGGTGTGCATGGCCCGGTCCGGCCCGAAGACCCGGCCCGACCTCGAACACTTTAGGGGCTATTTTGGTGTGATTTCATCGAGTCTAGGGCCGGGTAAGGGTCTCAAAAATAGACCCGGTCATTATTTCGGGTCGGGTTCGGGCCATGGCTCGGGTCACCCGAAGTCGGCCCGGTGGCCCGGTCATCATACACAATTAATATTTTGTGTTATTAGTGATAGATGATGGCTATTCTTATGAGGAATTTAAGTATTGTAAACCTTAATATTTTGTTATTAGTTATTATAAGACTATAAGTTAATATTTTATGTTTAAAATGCATAAGAATGCATAATATTGTGTTATTTATATTGATTTAAATATTTAGTGTTATTAGACAATATTAGTATTGATTATGGTTATGCTTTAATTTTAGAGAAGAGTTGGTTCTTATTATATTTTTCTAAGTGAATTTTACCATGCCAAATAATGGTTGGAGTTTTGGAAATTTGGATATTTTCACATGCTAGCTTATAAGAAGGTATTAAGGTAATGTAATGTTAACGGCCCGGTTTTCACCAAGTTTTTATGCGGTATAATCGTGACCCGAAAGTGTATAGGTTTCATCGGGTTTAGGGCCGGATTCGGGTCTAATAAATAGGCCCGGTATATATTTCGAGTCGGGTCTGGGTCACATCAAACCCGGTTTCACTCGACCCATGCACACCCCTAGCATAAACCTACATAATTTATTCATTAAAAATTAATTAAAATTAATAAATTTTTTTTATTAAGAATTTTGTTATCTTTAATAAAAATTATTAAAACTGTTTAATTTTTATTTTTATTACATTTTTTAAATATATTAACTAAATTTACTCTATAAAACAAAAAAATTTAATATTTTTTTTGTTCGAGACCTCATTTGGTTCGAAAAATTTAGGCCGGCCGGATATTCACTCTATCTTTAATTAATTACAGTCAGTGAATTAAAAGAAAAGGACAATAAAAGATTAAAAGTGAGAAAATTAATTAGAAAAAGGGAGAAAAAATGAAAATGGTGAAACGAAAAAGCTGTTAAGTGAGTGGGATCGAGCAGCGAAGGAAGAAAAAGAATAGCAGAGACAGAAAGAGAGAGAGAGAGCAAGAAGCCAAGAACGCACGCACCTCTTTTCTTGTTCTCAGTTACTCTTCTCTATCATCATCGTCGTCGTCAACCCTCTCTATCGGAGCGTGCACACACGCGCACACACACGATACCTCTCACTCTGTATCCATGCATCCATCTTCTTAATCGTCGCCCCAATCCAGGTTCTCTATCCATTCTTCTTATTTTCATTTCCTTTGTGCAAATTCGAATTTCACTGCTGCTCTTCAATTCTCATGTTCAGTTCTCTCTGATTATACTTTATTTATATTTTCTTTTGGATTTTTTAAAGATTATAATCGTTTAGTTTCAATTGATTGAATCCTGACTGGTTTCGAGGTTCCGCATGTACCAGATTGCACTGCTCGATTCAACTTGCGATTTTGGTTATTTGCATGAATAAATTAAATAAAATTGAAAACAGACTTAGATAGTTAAGTCTTAACACCATCTTGCGTGTTATAGAGAATTGGAAAAAAATAACTTAATTTACGCTTATCGAAGTTTCTTGGCGTTGCAAGTCTTGTTAGATCATTATGATGGTCTTAGGAATACTGATGTTGACCGTGAAAACTGTTTGCAGTTTTATTTAAGTGTAGTTATCAGTTATCGTTACTTCTTAACTTTTGTTTTTGTTTAATTGTGATTCTTTTCCCCTTTTATTGAATCGTGTTTGGTTGAATCAGGAGCAGAATGGGTATGCCCATGGGCAGTGATGATCCTGCTATACTTAAGTTACATAAGTGGGAACCTTCCGATATTCCACTTGCGCTTTCGGAATTTCGTGAGGCTTTTCTTTCTCCCACAAGAGAGATACTGCTTTTGCATTCTTATGAAAAAGAAGCTCTTTTGCTTCCGCTGATAAAAGGTGATTGCTATTTTCGTTTTTGTTGATTTAAGTTCTGTAGTGGTCACACAGATGTTTCTGATTTGTGTTGTTAAGCTGTTGCGGTATATGCATTTGCTTTCCTTTTTATGCAGGAGAATTACATTCTAGTGCTCCGGAAAGTGGCCATGACAATGATAATCACAGTCCAGGTTCATCGACTCTTTCCTCCCAGGCATTCACTAGGCCTAGTATATCAGATTTGGTGAATGATTTACCTTGCACTTCAGGATCAGAAATCAACATTGATACTGATCCTGCTCAATTTAAGTGTCCAAGGTCCAAAAGTTACCCATTTATTAGTGATGTGAGCTCGTTGGCATGGGCACGTTGTGGAGACAGCTATGATCAGCACAGTGATGCTTCATTTAGAGAATTTCTATTTGTGTCCGGAAGACGTGGGGTGTCCATCCATGCTTTTCCCAAACTGAACAAAACCAGAGGAATTGCTCAAGCTGCAGTAGAGGGGAACTTTAGCCAAGGCAGGTGGGTGGAATGGGGGCCTGTTGCTACATTAGCTCAAAACATAGAAGTAGGAGAGTCTTCCAGACTGAGTGATGAAGGTCAGACTATAAATGGTATTGTTGGAGATAGTGGAGTTGAACTACCGAGAGGTCCTGCTGCTAAGAGATACTTGGAGTCGTTTTTCACTAAAGTTGATACTACTGGATTAGATGGTAGTATCTGGAGCAAGTTCCCTAAGAATACAGAATTTCCTTGCTCTGCAGAAGTGGTTTCATTTAACATATTTGATGGAGGTGATGTGTCTAACCAGTCAAGCTTGAGCTTGTGTGGAGATGATTCTAATTCTGATTGTTTTTCTAGTGTATTTGGTATTGAGGTTAATGGTTTCTATGAATGCCCAAGAGTGTTCTCAAGTGCTTCATATTGCTTGGTTGGGCTCTTTTTTACGTTACCGCATGATTTGTCTGGAAACATTAATGATGCAATTCAAGGAGGCAGGATAAGAAATTTACTTCTTGTAGCTAGGTTAGACTATTGGGGTATTCAGTGGGTTTCAATAGTGAAGCTAGATGAAAGAATAAACATAAGTCTGGCAAATAAGTGGATGGATTTTCAGTTTTCTGATGATCTCCTTGTTTGTCTTAGTTCTTCTGGCTTGATTGCTCTCTATGGTGCATTGTCTGGTGAACTTGTGACACAATTAAATGTTTCACATGCTTGTGGACTTAACCCTCATTTTGATATGAAAGGGTCAGAAAAGTTTTCCTTGAGTGATGGTACAGATATTAAGCAAGAGTGTGACATTAAGGCTAAGTTGTCTGATCAGCATAGTGGTTCTTTTAGGAGGTCATTCAAAAGGTTCGTTGTTGCTTCACATACCTCCCTTTTAGCTGTGGTTGATGAATGCGGTGTGATCTATGTGATTTCCTTGGGTGATTATGTGCCTGACAAGAACTATTCATATGAGAAGTTGCTTCCATATGGTCAGCAATTTGGGCTTGGAATGTTGGTTGGTTGGGGAGTTGGTGGGTATGATATAAATCGCAAAGTGGTATACTCTAATTCTTCTGGCAATGCTCGTTCTAGTGATTTGAACATGAAAAGTGAAGTGGTTTCTTTCCCAGACAAAGCTGTGGCGGCCAATGTGCTTCAGCAAATTCATGACTGCACATTTAAAGAAAAGACAGACTTGTTTGGCTCCTATTCAAGTGGATTTTCTGCTGCTGCTAAAAATGATAACAAGTTTCATGGTTCTGATTTGAATTCACTTGTTATGAGAACAATATTCCTTCCTGGTTTTAGAGTCTCTGGGGATGATTCCATTTGTTTTTCTCCTCTGGGATTTACGATTCTCTCTAGAAATAATTATGCACAAAATCAAAGAGGTTCTCTGCTTGTCCATTTTAATCTGCAAGTGAAGTTAGATGTTCATGATGACAACTTCATAGGTAGTAAATATGATGTGTGCCACTTTAATGGAAAAGAAGAAGCTATTATTGGAGAAGCACTTGGATGCATTTTCCAAGGTTCTTTATATATAGTGAAGGAAGCTGGTCTATCAGTGTATCTTCCCTCCATTTCAATTTCAACAAATTTTCTTCCTACTGAGCACATTGGTTATTGCCCATCAAGTAAGGGTTTAGGGATTTCAGACATAATAAAGGACAATGTGGAAACAAAAGAAACAATGAATAGGTTTTCTCCTTGGAAAGTTGAAATTTTGGACAGAGTTCTTCTGTATGAAGGCACTGAAGAGGCACATCGATTGTGTTCAGAAAATGGTGAGTGTTACGAAAACCAAAAAGAAAAGGATAATTCATTTTAGCCTCCCATGATGCTTTGCATGTAAAAGAGAGAGAGAGAGAGTAAGGGGGGATGTATCTGTGTGTTCTTTTACTGTTGAAACCATATGGTTTTCTGTTAAATTAGAATAACCCTGATTAGAGTAAAATAAACTTTGGATGGGATATTTATTTCTTTTATTTTTCGAAGTTTGGATAAGGTTTGTATAATAGGGTGGTGGTTAGAATTTCTTAAACATAGTTTTAGCTTCATTATTATTTATTTCCTTCTTTTTCAGGATGGGATGTCAAAGTTTCTCGCATTCGTCAGTTACAAATAGCACTGGACTACTTGAAATTTGATGAAATAGAAAGGTAAGTAGGCGAAAGTTTAGACATTGATCTAATAGGCATAGTATATTTTGAATTTGTAGTTTTGAGTTATGATATGTTGCATGTGTTCATGGATGCTTTGCGCAGCACTATTTCAAGGTGGGATAGTGCTTTGCAGAAATGTAGGAAATATTCTAGGGTGGACATTTATGCTATTTCAGTGCCTGCATTATAATTTAGTATTTTATCTGTGGTGGCAATTCACATGGACAGATGATGGGTCAAAAGGTTGGTCAGGTGCGGGGCGGCACAGTGGATTAGATGTCATTTTGTTTTTCAGGTGGTTTGACGTTGACCAAAGGCATGAAGGTTGTGTTACTTGGGAATGTAGTGTGCATAAACTTGGTCTGGGAAGCTAAATGGCTATGGAGCTTTCCTCTAGAGAGGACTTAATTATAGCACTGGGTTTTTTCAGACTTTAGAATTAGTATGGATGGATAACCAAATGGGTGGGGTACAATGGTGTGACCACTGCTGTTTGAAAATATGATTTGTTTTTTTGTTTTAGGTACAATATAATATGTATTTTTAACTCGTACATAAACACGGAATATAAAGTCCTCTCTCGGTAAGGAGCTAGCTTACTTATAATAAATATCTACATGTTCTTGAAGCATTTTTCGAATCTTTCAACATCTTGATTCTCACCTTTTGTTACACTAAGAGGGTTTGGACTATAGACGAGGCTATCTGGAAATTTAGAAGTCGAAGGATGGTCAGGTCTGCTGCCTGGACAGAAGTACTGAGTAGGATGAATTATAAGTAATATGCTGGATATTTGTAGGCTTCTTGGTGCAGCTATTTCTTGTAATTGTGCTATATGCAGCTTGGGTTCAGAAATATAATGCTTTTTGGTGCAAAATACAATTTTCATTGACAAGCAAGGTTTGTAGGATAAGATTAGCTGTTTGACTTCTTTTGGTGTAAAGCACATGATCTTTACAAAGGAATTTTCTCCTCCAATATGTTGAGAGATTTAAAAGCTTTGCTTCATTGGTATACTCTTGTTTGGTCTCGTTTAGTCTCGTTTCTTATCGTTATGTATACTTCTTTTCATGTTGATAAAATTCCTCTTTATTATAAAAGAAAACTTTGTTGTTGGAGTACATTGGTTTACATTGAATTATATTGTCGTGCATTAAACTGTTTCAGTAATAGTGAAGTTCGAGTTGAGATGGATTACATCGCTGTGCTTATGTAATATTAGCGTTTTTTAACAGCAAAAATTATCTAATGAAATTCACTTTCCAGTTTTATTGATGAACAGATCTTTGGAAATGCTTGTGGATGTGAATCTAGCAGAAGAGGGGATTTTGAGGTTGCTCTTTGCTGCAGTTTTTCTCATTGTTAACAAAAATGGAAATGATAGCGAAACTTCTGCTGCTTCAAGGTAAATTTATTTGCATGTTGCAACTCTTAGCTTTGTTATGAATCATTCATAATTTATTATATAAACCTATTTGCTAATTGTAAGACATGATGTCATCTGTGTTAAATATATAGAGTAGAGGTCTATTCTGGCATTCTAATTATATATGTGACATCACATTGGTCTTTTAGCTTTTGTTTAGTTTCCTTCAGATGGCTATCTTTACGGATTTTTTGTATAAAAAAGTTGTAAGAGTGTTTCAGAATTTTGGAACTACTTGAATTTCCTTATGGCTAGTTTGTTTAGGACAGCTACATTGGATGAGAAAACTGAAATTAGGTGAGTTTTGAAGGTCCCTTTAGGAATTAACCAAGTTCTTTTTCTTATTCATATTCTTTCAGATTTGTTGTGCTTTCTCCTTTAGTACAGTACATTTGAAAGGAGAAAATAAATTGTTAGAAAAATTAGTGGATATTACTCAACCTTTTTGAGTTATAGGTTTTTTCATCTGATTTATGATATCTCGTTTCTTGTGGTGAACATTTAGGCTTCTTGCACTGGCTACTTCCTTTGCAACCAGGATGCTTCGTAAATATGGAATGATACAACATAAAAGAGATATGATCATTGCAGAGGGCTTTAACAAAACAGAATTACTCTCTCTTCCCCCTATTGAACCAGTTAAACTGCAAGCAGAAGTGGATTTTGCTCGAAAACTTCGTGAGATGGCTCATTTCTTGGAGATCATACGCAACCTGCAATGTAGGCTTAGATCGAAATTCCAAAGGGCCAGTCAAGGATTGGTATGGTTTTGAATGATTCTGTTTCTTGGATTACTATTTAAATTGATTGCATTGTTTCTCCTGAAAATTAGTACTATCTTGTTGCTAATTACAGGCTACTATCGGAGAAGAGTCATCTTTAATTTGTACTGATATGTTGCAGGAAGAATCCCAACTTTCAGTTCATGCTTCAGATTTAGTGTCATTGGACATGTTGAACCAAAATGAGCTTTCCTTACCTCTACCTGCTCCTGGTAGTGACAACAACGAAAACCTTGCACTAGTGCCTGTTGATTCAAAATCTCCTTTGGTCTCGGAAGAGTTTGGTGAAGTATCCCCTTTAGGAGGAAATTCTGAAAAGAAAGTTTTGCCTGTGGAAAATCCGAAAGAGATGATGGCACGCTGGAATGTAGATAATCTGGACCTTAAAAATGTGGTTAAAGATGCTCTGCTCTCTGGTCGTCTGCCTTTGGCAGTACTTAAACTGCATCTTCATCAATCGGAAAATTTTGTTGCTGGCAAAGAGCCTCATGATACTTTCACTGAAGTCCGTGATATTGGCAGAGCTGTTGCTTATGACTTATTTTTGAAGGTAGTTATTTTACTCTCGTTAGCTTTCATAAAAAAATAATGTGACTAATACTATGATTACACAGGGTGAAACTGAGCTTGCTGTTTCAACACTTCAAAGACTTGGAGAGAACATCGAATCCTGTCTCAAGCAACTTTTGTTTGGCACTGTAAGGAGATCTTTGCGGGCCCAGATTGCTGAGGAATTGAAAAGATATGGTTATCTAGGACCATATGAGTGGAAGATATTGGAAGATATGTCATTGATTGAGGTATGTGGAATTTATGCCTTATTTTGTGCTCAAGTGTAGTTAACTAATCGATAGAGGAATTTGCATTATCTAAGACTTGCAATCTTATTCGTTCCTTCCCGTGCATGTGTGTGAGAAGAGTCTTTATCCTAGCAGCAGTTTCTGGAAAACATATCATGGGCGGCTAAGAGAGAATGGTACTTCATCAGAGTCTGTTTTGCCGATGGAAAATAGACTACAGCTCTTGCATAACCATTCATTTGATAGCCTTGTCATTGAATGTGGGGAGATTGATGGAATTGTCTTGGACTCATGGATGAATATCAATGGAAGTACATCTTCTGTAGAAGTTGATGAAGATGAGGCTCATGTTGGATATTGGGCTGCTGCTGCTATCTGGTTTGATACCTGGGAGCAAAGAACCATTGATCGTGTAAGTTGATTCTGTGCGTTCATGTCTGTATTGATGATATATATTTTTACACTGAATTTTGATGACACCAAAGATGATGGTCACATGTTCCCCCTTGAATACACTTTTTTGTTGGGTTCTAAACCAATTTTCTTGTCAATTTACATTTACTTATTGAAAGAAAGACTGGGGTGAATGTCTCATACAAGTTCTTAGAAATTGGACTCTTATGCCTAGTTGGAAGTTTGCTATGATATACTGCATCACATAGAACTTCTCATTTGTCCATTTGTCTCTTCAAGTTTGAGTACTCAACTCCAACCTGTACATTGTAAGATTTCCTTTCGAATTCTTGAAAGTTGCTTTGGTTTGAACTTCTCATAAAAAATATTTCTTGATCCATTCACTAGCTTTGCCCTAGGTATTTTGGGTTATTAACCTAATGTTGGGGATATTGGCTTTGGTTTGTAGCTTAGCTAATGAGTGTTGAAGGGGATTGCTGTTACTGATTTACAGAGGGACTAGGCTGCTATTGCTCACTGCTTGCTGCTAGTCTTTCTTAATATTTTGTTTTTTCGTTAGAAGTGAAATAAATCTGTATACCTTCTAAACACGAAAACTCTTCCTTTTCAGTTACTCTTGCATTATTTATTCATCTTTGTGTTTACAGATGATATTGAATCAATCATCTCCTTCGGGAATATCTTTACTGTGGGAATCACAACTTGAATATCATGGGGGTCGCAATAATTGGAAAGAAGTATCTGAACTGTTGGACATGATACCGGCATATGCCATATCTGCTGGAAGCCTTCAACTCAATTTGGATGTTTTGCAAACTACTTCGTCTTTAGGATGCAATATGAAGGCTTCTAATTACGGAAGTTTCTTAGGCTCTCTTGAAGAATTGGATTCTGTATGCATGGAAGTGCCAGATATCCAAATATATCAGTTTTCACCTGATATTTGCTCTGGGTGGTTGAGAATGCTCATGCAGGAAAAGCTTGCAAAAAGATTTATATTTTTGAAAGAATATTGGGAAGGAACAATGGAGATGGTTGCTCTTTTGGCTCGGGCAGGTTTCGTATCTGATCAAGATAAGATTTTGTTGGACAATGATCTTATTGAGACCTTATCAGATAGAGATGGAACTGTACATGCTATGCATAAAATATTTGTGCATCACTGTGCACAATATAATTTGCCAAGTCTTTTGGACCTTTACCTTGATTGTCATAGTTTGGTCCTTGATCGTGATTCCCTTCTTGCATTACAGGAAACTGCAGTAAGTTTCGTAGTTTCCATTGAGTGTTATTGTAATTTGGTTTGATCAATTCTAATTGTTTGTTCTCTCATTCTTTCTTCAAATTACTACGCTAGTATGAGCTAGGTTCTGTTGTTTTACACTATAGTGAACTCATTCAGATGTGGTGTAAAATGTTTACAAGGAATATGGAGGATAAGGCATGCTTAGTAACAGAAAAGTAAAATAAAACCCAAGACAATAAGTCTCTATCTCAATTAATATCCTTACATTTAAGAGGCTTTATTATGGAGATTTCTGTGGAAGTTTTCTGCAATATCCCTTATTCACTATTATTTTCTTCATTAAGTTAAGCATCTTTAAAACTTCTAGAAGTATGTAATTCTGTTCCATGTTTACTCTTTTCTTCCTATTCATGAGAGGTAATCTCTAGTGTGTGCAATACCAAGAGATCTCTTGCTAGCACTACCTCTCAAATCCTTATACTTTTCTTCATTTGCCGAGCTGTTATTTGCATAGAGATTTGCATTTCAAGCCTTTTGTAGCGTCTGTTATTCTTTTTATCAATATGCCTTTCATGTAATTATGCTTCTTGTTTCCCCCTTGTGGCTACGATGCATACATTGTTCTTATACTTAAAGGTTTGTCCTTTGTGGTGAAGTGTCTTATAACGTTCTTTTATCTATTGCTTGTTGATGCTTAATACATTGCATCTAAAAACAGGTTGATTGTCAATGGGCAAAATGGCTGCTCTTATCAAGAGTTAAGGGGTGTGAGTACGAGGCTTCACTTGCTAATGCTCGCTCAATTATGTCACAAAATTTGGTTCCTGGAAGTGGCCTCAGTGTTATGGATTTAGATGAAATAATTCGAACTGTTGATGACATTGCTGAAGGAGGGGGAGAAATGGCAGCTCTAGCAACCCTGATGCATGCTGCTTTGCCAATTCAAAGCTGTTTGAATAGTGGTGGTGTAAATATGCATATCAATTCCTCTGCCCAGTGCACATTGGAGAATCTTAGGCCAACTTTGCTACGGTTCCCAACATTGTGGCGCACGCTTGTAGGAGCATGTCTTGGACAAGATACAATGAGCTTGTTGGTTCCTAAAGCAAAAACTGGTTAGCCATTAACCTCATTTGTTGGGTAACTCCTGCCCCAACCCCTTATCCTCAGTTTCATTGGCACTTAAGCTAACTTTTTTCTCTTTTGCATCAATTTGCCTATCACAATTTTGTAATACAGCTTTATCAGATTATCTTAGTTGGCGTGATGACAATTTTTTCTCTACTGGACGTGATACTTCACTTCTACAAATGCTTCCATGCTGGTTTCCTAAGCCCATTCGGAGATTAATACAACTTTATGTGCAGGTAAATTTTGCTTTCCTTTTTGAATGACTGAATTCCTTTGCAATCTTCTCTACAATATTTTGTCTTAATTCAATTCATGTTATACCTGTCTGGTGTTGTTTCCTTTAAGAATACCGTTTGTTTTACATGTCCTTTCAGTGATTGGCAGACAGCTTCATTACTGATCTTCTGTTCTCTCTTAGTTTGTTTATTCATGTGTCGTATGGTGAAAGAGAAAAACAGAGAACTATATTTATTTGAGGAGTAAATTTTCACTGTCGAACCATGTATAGACAGTCAATATTAGAAGTTATTAAATTAAAGGTCGCATGATGTGGCAAAAAATCTCATGGCTCTATATTTTAAATATTAATTTTGAACATTCATGTCAAGTCTAATAGTCAAGATTTACTCCTTTGACGGTCAGTTAACTCCTCTTCATGTAGTTTGAACTTTGAATGTTCTTGTATACAAACACAGTTATGGAACCCAAGTTATCTAGGTTTGGTTATATTACAGGGTCCTATTGGATGCCAATCCTTTTCAGGGTTTCCTACTGGGGAAACTTTGCTACACAGAGACATTGATTTATTCATAAATGCTGATGTACATGCTGAGATAAGTGCAATTTCTTGGGAGGCAACTATCCAAAGACACATTGAGGAAGAACTACATGGCCCTTTACTCGAGGTATGTACATTGATTGCTTCTTTTTCTACTTTGTATATCTTCTAGTTGTTCTTTTTTCTCGAATTACCTTTCCCAATATTATGTGCTATTATCCTCCTATATTTCTTGCTACAAGAATGTTAACAGCTTCCAACAACGCTCCTCTTCACCATTATCATTCAGTAATTGGATAATGTTGTTTTGTATATCAAGAATTCTGATCAAATTTTCAGGAAAATGGCCTTGGACTTGAGCACCATTTGCACCGTGGACGTGCTTTGGCAGCTTTCAACCAGATCCTTGGCCATAGAGTTCAAAATATGAAGTCTGAAGAGGAGGCCGGTGCTTCAGCTCATGGACAAGCAAGCATTCAATTAGATGTCCAGACTATTCTTTCACCACTTGAGCAAAGTGAAGAGACTCTGCTTTCATCTGTATGTTTTTCTCCTTGCTTTCTTCTTTTGAAAAAAACAAATTGGGTTATGTACTTTACCTGAGGCAAAATTGAAATAAATCAGTGCATTGAGCATTGTTGAAAAAAAAAAAATTAATACAAAAAACTTCACTTGATAAGTAGAAATTTGATTGACATCACTCCGAAGTCATGCTTCAAATGAATTTATTTGTCTAAATCCAGTTCAATCTAAAAGCTTAAAGCAGCTATTACATGAAAAACATCCTTCTGCAAGTGTCCTTTGAGCTTTAAGCATGGGTAGGATAATCCACTTTACCTTGTGCCAACATTTGATTTGATTATGAAGAATGGGGATTGGAAAGATTTTTCACCTTAGAGTTTTCTCGTGATTTATGTTTGACAACCTGCAAAACAGTCTTAATATATTTTGCACTAGATCATATAAACTGCTTTTTATATGATTTTACCAAAAAGATGGTTCTCATAGAAATTTTAAATGATAAACTTAAAATTGTGCTGCTTGAATTGTCAGGTTTTGCCAATTGCTATTATGCATTTTGAGGATTCTATGCTTGTTGCCTCATGCACTTTTCTTCTGGAGCTATGTGGTCTGTCAGCCAGCATGTTGCGCACTGATATTGCTGTGCTAAAGCGAATTTCTTCTTTCTACACATTAAGTGAAGATAATGAAAATCTCAGGCAATTATCACCCAAGGGATCTATGTTTCATGCAAGATCCCATGAAGGTGACTTGACTGAGTCTCTTGCTCGAGCCTTAGCTGATGAATATTTGCACAAGGATTCTGCAGTAAATTCTACTGGGAATGGAGCTTCAGGTAGACAACCTTCTCGGGCTCTTATGCTTGTCTTGAACCATTTGGAAAAAGCAAGCCTTCCGCTGATTATAGATGGAAATACATATGGGTCTTGGCTGCTAACTGGAAATGGTGATGGAGCACAGTTAAGGTCTGAACGAAAGGCTGCTAGCCAGCGCTGGAGTTTGGTAACAAATTTTTGTAGGATGCATCAGCTTCCCCTAAGTACAAAGTATCTTGCTTTATTAGCTAGAGATAATGACTGGGTATGTAGCTACTTCTCTTCCCCCCACCCTGAAAATACATTTTTCCTTTTTTTTTTTAATTTTACTTGAACTGTAATGGTATGGTATGATTTATCTTTTGCTCTTGTCAGGTTGAATTTTTGTCTGAAGGTCAGATTGGGGGATATTCTTTTGATACAGTGGTCCAAGTGGTGAGTCTTGCTTCCTGCTCTAGTTCATGTCAAAAAGTTTGAATGGATAAGTTATGTTATAGTGAAGATTTCAACCTCTGTTCTTGTTTCAATGCTAGGCATCAAAGGAGTTTAGTGATCCACGTCTGAGACTTCATATGATGACAGTTTTGAGAGCAATGCAATCAAAGAAAAAGGCAACCTCACCAGAGAAAGGTGATGAAACAACCTTTCCTAATGAAAACATGTGTGTTCCAGTTGAACTCTTCCAGATATTAGCAGAATGTGAAAAACACAAAGGTCCTGGAGAAGCTCTCTTGACAAAAGCAAAAGAGTTGTCCTGGTCAATTTTGGCAATGGTGGCTTCATGTTTCCCTGATGTCTCACCATTGTCATGCCTGACAGTTTGGTTGGAAATTACTGCAGCAAGGTGACTGGAATTGTCTTTTAAGTAATTAATGTTTTCACGTTCATAATTATATTCATGTGATTTTCATCATGATGTATTTTTATAATGTTCTGCATTTCTTCTGTGAGTAGGTTGCAGTCCTGCACTATTTAGTCCTACTCTGACTAATCTGAAATTGTTTATTTTGAATACATATATGATGAAATCGATGCTCTATATGTTTTCGATCTTTAAAGAGAAAAATCATGCCTATGCTTATTGACATTGTGTCCATTTTTTGAAATACCTGATAAAGCAATAACATTTTTTAGCCAGCTCCACCTAGTGGAATATCCATGTGCAGCACATGCATACTCAAACATGTGCTGAAACTAGAAACTAATTCAATGATTCAAACTCATTATCTATATCTATGGACAGAGAAACTTCATCGATCAAGGTGCATAATATTGCTTCCCAGATTGCAGATAATGTTGGAGCAGCTGTAAATGCAACCAATTCCTTGCCTGTAGGTGATAGAGTTCTTACGTTTCATTACAATAGGCAGAGTCCCAAGCGTCGACGGTTAATAACACCCATTACAGTCGACTCATCTACTTCTGTAATATCTGAGATCTCAAGTACTTCTATGGGTCCAAAAATATTTGATTCCCAAGGTAAGTCTATCGAGAATGAAAGAGATGTAGGACAGACGGGAGGTATAATTGTTGCAAGTGAATCCAATGAAAGGCCAGCTTCTCTTTCCAAGATGGTTGCAGTGCTTTGTGAACAACAATTGTTCTTGCCTTTGCTAAGGGCATTCGAGATGTTCCTTCCATCATGTCCATTGCTGCCATTCATTCGTGCCCTTCAGGTAAGCTAGCTAATCCAAAATGCTTCTGATTCATGTAGTGATGTATAGTGGAGACTGGAGAATTCTATTCTGTCTGTGTGTGCTATCATTGGGCAAGTGCTATCAAAATTCTTGGTAATGATGATGCAGTTCTTTATACTTGTGGCTTGACCCTCTTTCTCTCATGTTGTTCCTTTTGCCATATTTAATTTAAAAAAAAATGATTAAAGAGAAAGACTATCATACAAAGAAAGAGGGCAAGAAATCCTGTCTAGAAAGCATTGGATGCTTTGACTGGCATTTTGCATCTTAATTGGATTTGTGCATTGGATTAGGCCTTTTGTATCCGGCATTAGTTTTTTTTTTTCCTTTTGGATATCTTCCGTGCAATACTGATATCCCCTCTTTGGTCAGGCATTTTCACAAATGCGCCTCTCAGAAGCTTCTGCTCATTTGGGTTCCTTTTCAGCACGAATTAAAGAGGAACCGATGTACTCACAGGCAAATGTGGGACGAGAAGGACAGATTGGAACATCATGGATTAGTTCTACAGCTTCAAAAGCTGCTGATGCAGTGCTTTCAACTTGCCCCTCTCCGTATGAGAAAAGATGCTTAATGCAACTTCTTGCCTCCACTGACATTGGTGATGGTGGACTTGCTGCGGCGCACTACCGAAGGGCTTATTGGAAAATTAATTTAGCAGAACCTATGCTTCGTAAAGATAATGTGTTGCATTTTGATAATGAAACTGCAGATGATGCTTCACTGTTGTCTGCACTAGAAAATAATAGGCAGTGGGAGCAAGCAAGGAACTGGGCCAAGCAGTTGGAGGCCAGTGGAACCCCCTGGAAATCTTCATTGCATCATGTCACTGAGTCTCAGGTAGTATTTATAATTGAAAACCTGCTTGTGACATTCTACAGTTCTTACAAACTGTGACCTCAATTTTGGGGAAGTCTTGAACCAATCTTAAAATCTTCATGTTTATGTTTACAAATTTCACTATTTAATGACTACTTGAACAGCTATTTGGGTTCATAGATAATTTGTAGGCTGAATTAACTTAACATTTGCTCTAAGTATGAGCTCCAATGGAGCTTTATTATTATTATTATTATTATTATTATTATTATTATTATTATTATTATTATTGTTGTTGTTGTTGTTGTTGTTGTTGTTGTTACCGTGATGAATAGTGGCAATTTGTGTCATATTTTTGCAAATATGTCTCACCTCTTTTCCTCAACTTTCTTTGCCCCTTATACAAATTCTAGGCTGAATCTATGGTAGCCGAGTGGAAGGAGTTTCTTTGGGACGTGCCAGAAGAGAGGGTTGCTTTATGGAGCCACTGTCACACACTATTCATCAGATACTCCTTCCCTTCTCTTCAAGTGTGTTTGGTTTCTAGTACCTGTTGTAAAGTTCAATTAAACATATATGCTACGTTTTTTCTTAATGTTTATATCCATTTAATGATTGTAGGCTGGGTTATTTTTCCTTAAACATGCTGAAGCTGTTGAGAAAGATCTGCCTGCAAGGGAGCTTCATGAAATTTTATTGCTTTCTCTGCAATGGTTGAGTGGGATGATAAGCCTTTCCAGCCCGTATGGAACATATCAGATTTACTTTTTGAACTTCTGTTAATATCTTTACTTATCTTGTTGCTCAATTTTTCAGTGTCTGCCCATTGCATCTTCTGCGTGAAATTGAAACCAAAGTATGGCTTTTAGCGGTTGAATCTGAGAGCCAGGTAAAGAGTGAAGGAGACTTCAATTTTACCTTTTCCGTCAGGGAGAATGCTATCAAGAATGAATCCAGTATTATTGACCGAACTGCAACCATAATAGCAAAGATGGACAACCATATAAATTCAATGAGGAATAGAATTGATAACCAAATCCCTTACAAGAATCAAGTAGTGGATGCTGGCCTCTCAACTACTTTTGGTGGTGGTTCAAAGACAAAAAGAAGGGGCAAAGGATACATGCAATCAAGACGCCCACCTCTTGAAACAGCAGATAAAAGTGCTGATAGTGATGATGGATCTAGTGCCCACTGTTTCAAAAATGAGTTGCAGTTGAATGAAGAGAACCTAAAACTGGAAATGTCATTTTCTAGGTGGGACGAAAGGGTTGGAGCAGCAGAGCTGGAAAGAGCTGTACTATCTTTATTGGAATTTGGGCAAATTACTGCAGCCAAGCAACTGCAATTTAAGTTCTCTCCTGAAGAAATACCATCTGAATTTAAACTTGTAGATGCGGCCTTGAAGCTTGCTGCTATTTCAACTCCTCCCAGCAATGTATCTTTGTCAATGCTTGACGAAGAAGTGCGTTCAGTTATACAAACACATGGTCTACTGAAGGGCAAGCACCATGTGGACCCACTGCAGGTTCTTATCTAACCACCCTCCTCTACCTAAAAATACACACACATACGTGTACGCGCACACGCGTGCACTATTTTTCCTGCTGTATTTTGCCAATTAGTTTCCTTTGAAAAATTTTTAAAGATGTTGACATGATATGTGTATTGATAAAATATTGTGGACATACAATGATGCTAGGTTCTGGAGTCTTTGGTGGCCATTTTTACAGAAGGCAGTGGGCGCGGGTTATGTAAGAGAATAATAGCAGTTATAAAAGCTGCAAACACCTTGGGACTCTCATTTTTTGAGGCGTTCAACAAGCAACCAATTGAACTGCTACAGCTCCTTTCTCTTAAAGCACAGGAGTCATTTGAGGAGGCAAACATGCTGGTGCAGACTCATCCAATGCCAGCGTCAAGCATTGCTCAAATACTTGCAGAATCTTTCCTAAAGGTTTGGTTCTTTATTATCTTCAATTGTGTGCGTGTTTTTCCCCTTTTATGGGTATATTGTCAATGTTGAATATGTTAAAATCTGCTTATTGCCTGTCCCAATGAAGTAAAGAAATTAACCAGGATTTTTGAACTGGCATCATTTTTGGTTGTAGGTTTATTCATATGTCAATGTTGGGTTAAAAAACTGTTTATATATACAATTTGTGTAGATTCTAAGAGTTCATAATACAATATTTCTGTATACAATTTATATTGTTCAGGGTGTGTTGGCTGCACATCGTGGAGGGTATATGGATTCACAAAAGGAAGAAGGACCTGCTCCATTGCTGTGGAGATTTTCAGATTTCTTGAAGTGGGCAGAGCTTTGTCCCTCTGAACCAGAAATTGGGCATGCTTTAATGCGTTTGGTGATTACTGGACAGGAGATACCACATGCTTGTGAGGTATCACAATGATAGTTGTCAGTTGTACATATTTTTACCAGAAACTTGGTACCATTATCAGATGATCGTGTTTTCAACTTTCTGTCCTCTTTCTCCAATAAAATTGTAATTTCCATTAATATCTTTTCAATGCCCCCTTCTTTTACATTGCTATTGTGCTCAGCCTTATTCTTTAAGCAGATAATCATTTTGAAGCTGTAACATGAAGTAAAAATAAAGATTCATTGTTGCAAAGTCACTCCATTATTTTGAAGCTGGCTAACTCGTTCTGCCTGATGAAATTGACATTTTTCAGGTTGAGCTTCTTATTCTGTCCCACCATTTCTACAAGTCATCTGCATGCCTTGATGGAGTTGATGTCCTCGTAGCTCTTGCTGCAACTAGGGTTGATGCTTATGTATTGGAGGGTGATTTTTCATGTTTGGCTCGATTAATAACCGGGGTTGGAAACTTTTATGCTCTCAATTTCATTCTTGGCATTCTCATAGAAAACGGTCAGTTGGATCTTCTGCTCCAGAAGTATTCTGCTGCTGCAGACACCAACACAGGCACTGCTGAGGCTGTCAGAGGATTTCGAATGGCTGTTCTTACATCTTTGAAGCATTTCAACCCTAATGACCTTGATGCATTTGCTATGGTCAGTATTTCCTTCTGTTGGTAAAATGGCAACTGTTACAATGTTGTCAGTGTAGCATATAAATATATATTAATTAATGATTGTATGCTGTAAAGTGCTAACATATAAACTTATATCAAAAGTTGTATAATTGATAACCTTTTGCCTTAGAGGATATTTCCTCTAATGCCTGCCACTTGTATATCCATGATCAAGTTATAAAGCTGGAATACCCTTCTTTTTCTTTTGGTATTCGTCCTGCTTTGTAAGATATGAATACATTTTTGGTCTTGGCATATTCTATAGGTTTAATTACTCTGTTGGTCCCTATAGTTTCGCGAAATTTTCAATTAGCTCCCTATATTTTTTTTCCTTTTAATTGGGTCGTTGCACCAATTTTTTTTTTCAATTGGGTCCCTCTTGGTAGTAATTGGCTTAATTGTATAGGGACCCAATTAAAAAAAAAATTGGTACATGGACTCAAATAAAAGGAAAAAAAAAAGTGTAGAGACTCAATTAAAAAAAAATTTGGTGCAAGGACTCAATTAAAATGAAAAAAAGTATAGGGACTCGATTAAAAAAAGTGCAGCGACTTGAAAGGTGGACAAGTTGCTTTTTTGCAGTTGCTCAGATTCTTTTCTTGTTTCTCTCTTTCTCAAAGTCTGATTTAACATCTTTCAAAGCTCAAGCTAACTTTTGATTAAAAAATGTGTTAATTTATTGATTATGGTTTTGTGCTCTTTATAGGTCTACAGTCATTTTGATATGAAACATGAGACAGCTGCTCTTTTAGAGTCACGAGCACAGCAATCGTGTGAACAGTGGTTCCGCCGCTATGACATGGACCAGAATGAGGATTTATTGGATTCCATGCGCTACTTCATTGAAGCTGCTGAAGTTCACTCTTCCATTGATGCTGGCAACAAAACACGAAGCAATTGTGCACAGGCTTCCCTTCTGTCCTTGCAAATTCGAATGCCTGATTTCCAGTGGCTTAATCTATCAGAAACCAATGCTAGACGAGCTTTGGTTGAGCAATCTCGTTTTCAAGAGGCTTTAATTGTAGCTGAAGCTTATAACCTAAACCAACCAAGTGAGTGGGCTTTAGTACTCTGGAACCAGATGCTCAAACCTGAAGTGATGGAGGAATTTGTGGCAGAGTTCGTTGCAGTTCTACCTCTTCAGCCGTCAATGCTGATTGATTTAGCTAGATTCTATAGAGCTGAAGTGGCTGCCAGAGGGGACCAATCTCATTTCTCTGTCTGGCTTACAGGTGGAGGCTTGCCAGCCGAGTGGGCTAAATATTTAGGAAGATCATTCAGGTGCCTATTGAAACGAACAAGGGACTTGAAGTTGCGGATGCAATTGGCTACACTGGCAACTGGATTTGGTGATGTAATTGATGCATGCAAGGAGGAATTGGATAACGTCCCTGACAATGCGGCACCACTAGTGTTGAGGAAGGGTCATGGGGGAGCTTACCTCCCTTTAATGTAAAACTTTATACTGTTTGGACAAACCACATTGAGCAGGAAGGTGGTTCGACCATGGGCTTCTGCCGATATGAAGTCAGTTAGTGTATTGCTGAAAACATTGAAGGATGCTGAACAGAACAAACCAGAAAAAGCAAAAAAAGGCTGGACAAAATGGAAATTGGATGGTTAGTTGATTGATCAGGCTGAGGTCCTTATACATATCTTTTGGGGTTGAGAATATGATTGATGGTTGTATATTAGGCCAACTGTATCTGTAGCTCATTCTTGTAAGAACCATTCTAGTTTTGTTTTCTCCATTTTTTTAAAAAAGTTGGTTGGGGTCTTAGTGCTCAGGGGGTTTACAGGGTGGAGAGGTAGTTTATTGTCTGTTTTGAGGCCTGTAGAATAGAATGTTCCATTGGTTACCATTTCTCTTCATTTTGGCTCTAAAAGTGTATAGTTGTCATTCTTGTACATCGACATAGAATTCCAGTTAGTGGTTTATTTGGAAAGGAATATTTCGAATTTTCGATCCAACAACCCGTTGGACAAAATTTGTTGGTGAACAGAGCACTGTTTCTTTGTCTTCCCTATCACGACAAAGATATCACCTGTAGGGGGTCACTGCACCGCCTGATCAGTGGTTCGTTACTCATTAAAGTGCTGTATAATACTAGAAAAACTTAAAACCCTAGATTATAAATAGATAACTACTATAAAGATATTTTTATATGGAAAAAAAATTAATTTTGATGCTCTGGTCGTGAGCGCCGTTGTTGGCGCGATCGTGATTGGAGCATGCCCCCTATGCGCGAGCAGGTTACACTGCTTCGAGATGGTGCTGTTTGTCGTCTCATTCTTACGCCTGCAATTAAATGCATTTATGACTGATTTGAAAGTGGGAAGGGAAAGGTCTGTTTTGCCCCTGACTTTTGTGCTTCTCCAAGGTAGTTACTCATTCGTTTTTGTTTTTCTTCCCTTTTCCTACCGTTTCCTTTCATTGCTGCCAAACTATCCTTGCCCTGTATCTTCTGCTTCCCTTCGAACTTTCTGGATTGCATTGGTCTGCTTCCTGCAATCGCCTTCCTTTCAATTTTCCTGCTACTCCTTTGCAAGCAATTTCTCTGGTAAGTACGTCCTTTTTTGCTGAACATTTTCGTTTATTCGGATTAGATATCAGATGATTTCCATTGCTTCTGCTTCTTGCGTGTTGAGTAGTGCTTAGGCTTGTGCGTGTAGCTTTTCATACTGTCATTAGCTAGGTTTTAGAGGGGGTTGCCATTTAGGTTTCTGGTAGTTTGGGCTTCATTTTGACTGCAGATAGGCCTTACTGTGGGGCTTAGCGTTAGTTCTAGCTTTCCCGACTTCCCGACTTGGTAGTCTGACTGTGTGGTTCTCCCACTGTAGGTATGGCGCAACTTCCCCTTCCGAGATCCCCCCATTGACAGATATGACTGGGTTGTTTCGGACGTGAAGAGTACGCCTTCGCAAATGACACTAGAGGAGTTAACGGACTTCCGCCTCCGTGACCAGCTATGCGGGGGTGGTGACGAGGAGGGACGCTACGAAGTATTCGTCCCTGCCGACCACGAACGCCTCTGCCAGCTCAACCTCAACACCCCCCGAATTGCCGACTGGTTGTGGGTGTACAAAGCGATGTTCACCGTCTTGGGGGTCCACCTGCCCTTCTCTCCTTTTCAAATGGCCCTTTTAAACCGATGCGACGTGACTCCATCGCAGCTGTATCCGAATAGTTGGGCTACTATTCGGTGCTTCGAAATGGTTTGCGAGTACCTCGAGTTGCCGGCCTCCGTTGAGGTGTTCTTGTGGTTGTTTGCTTTGACGAACCCTTCAAGGAGGGTAGGCACAAGAAGGGATTCATGTCTTTCCGGACTGCTCAAGGGAGACGAATCTTCGGCACTTTCGAGGATTCGTTTCATGGCTTTAAAGATAAGTTCTTCAAAGTCCGACCTGCCGAGGGAGTGCATCTTTTTTGGTTAACCTTGGAGGGTGAGCGGCAGATCCCGACCTACTGGAGCTTCGGGGCCGGATCCAATGCTTTTACAAAAATAACCTATAAGGGTCTGACTTGGCGGGACAAGAACATTGCTGACGTGTTGCTGACCATTTTTAACAAGAACAATATTAACCCTCACCTTCTAATGGGTGATTGGGAGATGGGCAGAGGATATATAGGTGAGTGGTCGTCTGGGTTTGTTGTCGTGCTGCCGCTTCTCTACTCTTCTTCTCCCCTTTTTTCTTTTTTTTTTACATATATATATATATATATATATATATATATATATATATATATATATATATATATATATATATTATTGAGCTAACGGGTTGTTGTGTATTGCAGTGGACATGGCTGCCGGACATACTGGACTGGAAGATTTGATGTCCCAGTTCCTCCCTAGTCATAGTGAGGATAGTTCTGCCACTCCATCTGCCGAGCAACCGTCCTCCCCTACTGCTGAAGCAGAATCAGCCTCCCCACCACCGAAATCTGCCGGGGCAATTGTTACAACTAGTCAAAGTAGCAGTGCAGTGGTGCCTCCTGAGGTGGAGCCGGCTAACGAGGGTCCAAATGTCGTGGTAGTCGACAACCCTCGTAAGCGGAAGCCGTCCCCAGTCCTGAGGGATCCCTTACTGTTATGGAGAAGAACTTTGACATTGGGGGTTTCATTGATTCGTAGCTCATGCCCGGCACTGAGGAGTTTTTCCATGACGGGAACCTGGGCGCTCAGGCCAGGTGGATCTACCGATGCATGCTAAGGGCCGCCATTATTGCTAGGAGGGCAGAACCTATCTTGACTCAGGCCGGAGCTTTGGACGGAAGGTATCGTCAGTCCCTTCGAGAGGTTGAGCAGTTGAAGTCAGAGGTTGGGATCTTAAAGCAGAAGCTTGCTGACTCAGAAGGGAAGCTAAAGACCTCCGATGAAGCAGTTGCCCGTCTTACCAAACGAGAAATGAAGTTGGAGTCCGAGCTCAACTCTGCTCGTGGCGAGACCTCTGCAGCCCAGACCAAGATTACTACCTTGGAGGCCAAGCTTGAGGAGGCAGCTAAGTCGATTAAGAGTGCCAGGGATGAGGTAGCTGGACTGAAAGGAAAGGTCGCCGGCCTGGAGAAGAAAAACAAGGATACAGTGAAGAAGGCTAGGGAGGTGATTAATGGGACCGAGGAGGCGATTAAAGCCCATGTCAAATTGCTTTCTGCCGACTTCGACACTTCTGCCATTGGAGCCTTCAAGACTATCCGGGACAGTCAGATCGTCAACATCTCGAAGAAATGATATTCCTTTATGCTATCTTGTTTTGACTTATAATAGTTTGCGTAGACTTTTGAACTTTGTAGTAAGTTTAATGAACTTGTGTAGTTTCTAATGAACTTGTTGACCATTTTGTCAGTAGCTAATGAATCCTTTCCTTACCGTTTATTGGTAATTAACAACTCGCTTACTTTAACGTGTTTGCTTATCGTTTTGTTGGTAATTAATGACTTATTTACCACCTTGGTTTGGTAATTTAGCTAATTGCTTACCGTTTGCTTTGTCGATAATAATTGGGAGTAATTACCCGTGGTTGAATGGCCCTCACGGGGTGATCAATCCCGTAAGGCCGCGAACGTAGTAGACCAGTGTGTTGGCAAGTAAGTAAAGTAAAGAGAGAGTAGTGAAGAAGGAGGAATTTGTTAAGCAGATAGCAAAAATTAACAACTTGCAATGATTTACTGGCAATATCTTTACATAAAGTAAAATGGCAATAATTTCAGGGCGAGATATTACTGAATCGGCAGGACTAGTGGTCGCTCTGGTCTCTATGGGTAGAACCTTGTTAAATTTTCCGCGTTCCACGTTCGGAGTACCTCCTTCCCATCTAGACGTTCTAACTTGTATGCTCCGTCGCCGAGCACTTCTTTCACTCTGTACGGCCTTTCCCAGTTAGCCGCCAACTTCCCTTTCCACGGGGTGGGGAGCCCTACGTCGTTACGTCGTAACACCAGGTCGTCTGGCTCAAATCTCCTTCTTAGTACCTTGGCGTTGTAGCGAAGTGCCACTCTTTGCTTCAGCGCCGTTTTCGACAAGTGTGCCATTTTCCTGGTTTCATCGACCAGGTCTTTTTCCACAGCCTCTTCTACTCCACCCAGGAGTAGCCATGGGCTCGGCTCTCCGATCTCCACGGGGATTACTGCCTCGACCCCGTAGGTAAGTCGGAAAGGTGTTTCCCCGGTAGAGGATTGAGGCGTTGTTCTATACGACCATAGGGCCGATGCCAGTTTGTCTGCCCACGCTCCCTTCCTTTGGTCGAGTCGCTTTTTCAAACCTTGGAGGATGACTTTATTTGCAGCTTCGGCTTGGTCGTTGGTCTGGGGGTGTTCTACCGACGAGAACCTTTGTTTTACTCCCAAACCGGCAAGGAACTCCTTGAATTTCTTGTCCACAAACTGTGTCCCGTTGTCTGATATCACGGACTCTGGGATTCCAAACCTGGAAATTATTTGTCTCCTTACGAATTTTCGGTAGTTAGCTTATGAGATGCTGGCCAATGGTTCTGCTTCAATCCACTTGTGTAATAATCAATAGCCACAATTAGGTATTTGACCTGTCCAGGGCCAACTGGGAAGGGACTCAGGAGGTCGATCTCCCATTGGCTGAAAGGCCGGGAAGCCGTTAGCACGCTGAGTTCGGATGCTGGCGCCTTGTGAAAATTTGCGTTTTCTTGGAACTTCTTGCATCTCTTGATGAATTCCTGGGCGTCAGCCATCATCGTGGGCAATTAATAACCGGATCTGACGAGCTTTCGAGCCAGAGCCTTCCCTCCTATGTGATGGCCGCAACAACCCTCGTGGACCTCCCTGAGGACGTAGTCCGTCTGGTCGGATCGTAAGCACTTCAATAGGGGTTGACTCAACCCTCTCTTAAACAATTGGCCTTGCACTATTGTGTATTTGGTTGCTTCCCTTCTCAATTCCTTTGATTTCCTATGGTCGCCAGGGAGTTTTCCACTTTCCAGGAATTCGGTGATGGGATCGATCCACGAAGGATCGACGTCTACACGAGTCGCGCACAGGGCGACTGTTGGTTCTTTTACCAAGCCTTGAATTAAGAAACAGTTTCCCGTTCCCGGCTTTGTGCTTGCCAATTTAGATAGGAGGTCGGCGCCCGTGTTCCTTTTCCTTGGGACATGCTGCACCACGACTGCTTCGAAGTCCTTACTCAAGTTTTAAACCTTTTTCAGGTATTTTTTCAGCAGGGGTCCTTGGCCTGATACATCTCGTTGATCTGGGAGGTGACGACCTGAGAGTCACTGTTTACTTCCACCCTTGTCACCCCCACTTCCTTTGACAATAGCAGGCCGCCGACAAGGGCCTCGTATTCCACCTGGTTATTGGAGACCGGAAACTCAAACTTGATAGATTGTTCGTACACCATCCCGACGGGCTCTCGAGAATTATCCCTCCTCCTCCAGACGTTTGGTTAGAGGCTCCGTCAACGTGGAGCTTCCACCGTGTTCATGGGGCTTCGTGAGGATCTCCCGTGACCTCCATGAGGAAGTCGGCCATGGCTTGGGCCTTGATCGCATGTCTCGGCTCGTACTGCAAGTCGTACTGGGATAGCTCAATTGCCCAGGTCATCATCCGCCCCGCCAGGTCGGGTTTTTGCAAGACTTGACGTATTGATTGGTCCGTCCTAACGACGATACGATGACTATGGAAGTACTGTCGTAACCTTCTGGATGAGGTTAGCAGCACATACGCCAACTTCTCCAACTTACTATATCTTAGCTCCGCACCCTGAAGTGTTTTGCTAATAAAATACACTGGCTGTTGGGTCCTCCCTTCTTCTCGTATCAAGACGGCCGCCAAGGCCTCATCGGTTACGGCTAGGTACAGATATAGTGCTTCAGAGTCCTTGGGTTTCCCGAAAACAGGAGGTGCCGGCATTATTCTCTTGAAATGGTGAAAAGCCTCCTCACATGCTGGGGTCCATTCTCAGGTTGAAGAATGGGAGTGCCTTTGCTGCCGATGCACCGAGAAAATGTGACAGGGCAGTAAGCCTTCCGGCTAAATTTTGTACGTCCTTGACGCAACCCGGGCTATTCATTTGCAGGATTGCTTTACATTTCTCTGGGTTGGCTTCCACTCCTCTTTGGGTTATCATGAAGCCCAAGAACTTCCCGGCTTCCATGGCGAAGGCGCACTTGAGAGGGTTAAGCCTCATGTTGTGCCGCCGAAAAGATGCGAACACGGTCTTCAGATCACTGATGAGGTCTTCGGCCTGAGTGGTCTTCACCAAGATGTCGTCTATGTACACTTCCACCGTCTTGCCGATAAGACTGCTAAATACCTTGTCCATCAACCTTTGATATGTAGCTCCTGCGTTTTTCAGTCCGAAAGGCATCACCTTATAGCAGTATGTACCCCTTGGCGTTATGAACGCCATTTTCTCCTCGTCTGGCCGGTGCATCGGAATCTGGTTGTAGCCAGAGTATGCGTCCATGAAACTCAGAAACCGATACCCCGCAGCCGCGTCTACAAGAGCATCAATATTAGGGAGGGAGAAAGAATCCTTGGGGCATGCCTTGTTGAGATCAGAATAGTCCACGCACATCCTCCACTTTTCATTGGCTTTCTTGACTAGAACTACGTTCGACAGCCAGGTCGAGTAGTCCAGTTCTCGGATGAACCCTGCTTCTACCAAGCTGGCGGTTTGTCTGGCCACCTCGTCAACCCTTTCTTGGGACATTTTCCTCCTTCTCTGTGCCACCGGTTTAGTTTCTGCCTTCACGGCCAGATGGTATGACATGAATTGGGGGTCAATTCCTGCCATGTCGGCTGGTGTCCAGGCAAACAGATCGCCGTTTGCTCAAATCATTTCCACCAGTGGTTCTTTCAAGTCATGAGGGAGGTTTCTGTTCACGAAGGTGAACTTTTCTTCCGAGTCGCTGACCCTGAACTTCTCGAGGTCTCCTTCAGGTTCTGGCCTGGGCTTGTCGTCGACCCTAGCGTCTAGATCAGCTAGGAAGACCCCAGATGCCTCTTTGAACTTCTTTCTTAGGGAGAGACTGGCGTTGTCGCATGTGACCGCCGTTTCCAAATCTCCCCTGATGGATCCAATCGACCCATCATCAGCAACAAACTTCATCATCAGTAGTTTGGTACAAATCACTGCTCCGAACTCATTGATGGTTTTCCTTCCCAAGATGAGGTTGTAGGCCGTGGAGTCCCTTAGAACAACGAACTCCGCCATTACCGACCTCTTCCCTCGACCTCCTCCTATGGAAACTGGTAGGGAGACTATTCCATCAGGCTTGATAAAGTTATCACCTAAGCCGACCACACCGTGTTGGTGGGTTCTTAGGTCGGTGTCTCGAAGGCCCAGAGCATCAAACGATGTTCGAATCGGCTCTGGTGTCTACGAGGATTCGCCTGACCAGATCAGTTCTCACCCTTGCTGTGATCACCATAGGAGGGTTCTCCGGCAAGTCGTCGAACCATTGGTCCTCTGGTCCGAATGACATTGACGAGACTCTCCTGAAGGAAGGCGCGGGACTAGACGATGACACAACCAAGACTTTGGCATCTTTCCTGCATGCCGACTTCGACCTGGGAGCGATGTCTCTCCCGACTACGACGTTCAAAATGGTGAGGCCGCGCTCATTGTCCTCCTCGTGCTCTTGCCTTGGTCTCATGGCGCGGCTCCAGTCGTCGCCAGATCGGTCACGATCCCGCCTCATGGGTTCTCTTATAAGGTGAGAGAACTCTGCCAGCTTACCTTCCCAAATCACCTGCTCCAGAGCATCCTTCAAATCGAAACAATCTTGGGTCTTGTGGCCGAAGTCCTTGTGGTAATCGCAGTAAAGGTTTTTGTTCCCTCTAGTTCTGTCCTTAAATTGTCGGGGATTCGACAGGATGCCTTTGTCGGCTATTTGCTGGTACATCTCGATGATCGGGGCTGTCAGAGGAGTGTAGTTAGTAAACTTCCCTACTCGGGAGAACGGCTTGAAGGCTTTAGCTGGCCCTCCATCCTTTGAGTGTTCCTTAGACCTTTTCCCGTTACCGGGATGACGAGCAGGGTTATAGGCGGGCTGCCGCTTGTTGGCTGCCACGACTTGGCTAACCTCTTCGTCATTGCTATACTCCCTAGCCACATTTTGGATTTCTTGCATCGTCCACACGGGCTTGGTGGTAAGGTGCTTCCTGAAATTCTCGTTCAGCAACCCGTTCGTCAAGCATAAACTGGCCACCAAGTCGGTTAGGTCGTCAATCTCCAAGCATTCATCATTGAACCTATCCAGGTACTTCCTGATTAGTTCCCCGCTTCTCTGCGTCACCCCTAGCAAGTTGATCGGGTGCTTAGCTTTAGCAATACGCGTGGTAAACTGAGCTAGGAATGCGTGGGTTATGTCCACAAAAGTTGTCACGGAGCTTTGGAGGAGAGTGTTGAACCAGTGGATTGCCGGCCCTGCTAAGCTCACGGGGAAGGCTCGACACCTCACTTCATCACCCACACCTTTCAGATTCATCCTGGCCTCAAAGGCCGTTAGATGTTCTTGGGTATCTTGGGTGCCGTCATATCACATGTTCGTTGGCTTATCGAAATGCTTCGGAAGCCGGACCTCAAGAATAGAGTGGTGGAACGGGGTTGCCCCCATGATCACAGGGCGTCGTGGCGTTCTCCTTGGTCTCTCTCTGCTATTCTCTCGGTTTTCCTTCTCAGTGTGTCTCGCCAGAGGCCGGGTGTAGATTATAGGGTCTTGCCATCTCCTTGGCACCTCTCTACTTTCCCCTTGGCTTTCTGGATCGGACCAGTAGGTCGGTGTGCCTCTAGAGCAGTCTCTTCGGGGGCTTCTCCCTCTGGTATCCCTCCTCCCTTGAGGGGATGGGGAACGATGTTGTCTCGGGGCAGGCTGGTAGTGCTCTCTGCTCGCTAGCTCCCGTTCCAGGTTCTGCACCCTGTGGCACAGCTCCTGCATTATTCGAGGGTAGTCGCTCCCTGTCCTTCCGAAGGGACGCCTTTCTCGAAAGCGGGAGGGAGGCTCTCCTCGCCAAGGGGGGATCTTGTGCGCTCACGAGAGGAAGCCAAAGAGGCTACCCCACTGGCTCGGGGAACCACTTCCTCCCTGTGTGGCTCGCCTCCATCATCTCCTTCCATAGGACCTAATAGGAAATCCATTTACGCCAGGTCCCCACAGACGGTGCCAAATGTTCGGAGACTCGGGTACCAAATGGGTCGGATGGACGAAGAGGGTGAGCGAGGGGGAGCCTGGTCTACATTGATGGTGAACGGATGTATCTCCCGGACTGTGGTATAGGAGAGTGGAATGCTAGACCTCGCGACCTCACGAGCAGTTGTGTTGGAGAAGGGGGAGCCACCTGCAAAAAGGACTCCGACGCCAAGTCAAAGACCGTACAGATGGCAATAAAGTAAAAGGGGTTATGACGTACCGTGGGGGAGGGGTAGGACCCTCCCCATATATACCCTGTCAGTAGGGTGGGTACCACAAGGACAGATCCACCTTCCAGGAAGCTTCCTTGCCCCAGTTGTCATATGGCTGGCTGTTGGGGAGTAGGTGGCCGGGTCGGTTTCCCGGTTCGGGTCCGACGGCCTTGCTAGGCCGACCGCCCGGGTCGGGGCGTTGTGCCCATTGGACCGGACCGAAACATTATTTTATGATTCATTTATCATGTTCATTAATAATAAAAAACAAAAACAATAACGAATTAGATCTTTTATTAATCGTAATAATTTTTTTGACGATCCTAATTGATTAAAATTTTATCTTTGATCCGTTACATCTGTATAGGGTTGTGAAATCATGTTTCTTAGAAAATCAATCGATTGGATTCACAAAACAATCGATTGAATTTAAGGTTTCTCATAATTCAATCGATTGGAATTGACACGCAATCGATTGAATTTTGCAAGACATGTGGGCTTTTTCTTATTCAATTGATTGTTCGTGTTACCCAATCGATTGAAGTCT
Organism: Arachis hypogaea; assembly: GCF_003086295.3. Classification (NCBI taxonomy): domain Eukaryota; kingdom Viridiplantae; phylum Streptophyta; class Magnoliopsida; order Fabales; family Fabaceae; genus Arachis; species Arachis hypogaea. Next base: position 125,950,509 of record NC_092048.1, read on the forward strand.
TCAAAGCAATATGAGGTCTCACAATTCAATCGATTGGTTGTGTTACCCAATCGATTGACTTACGCTATTAGAATGATATATCAAAATTTAATCGATTGGTATGATAATATAATCGATTGAAATTTTTACGTGATTAATGGTATTTTCGAATTCAATGATATGGTAATACAATCGATTGAAATGTGTCGTGAATAAGGTTTTTTCTGCATTCAATCGATTGATATCCCTTGTTTTTTTAAATATAATAATTCCATCTCTACATAACCTCTCTTCTCTCTTTAAATCCAGAAAACTTCTCTCTTCATCTTTTTCAATCTCATCAACACCCACTCCAAATTACATACGTATTATTAATCCTCGTTCAAATCCCTACAAAATCCACTGAACCATGGCCAGACTAGTTGTTAATCCGACTACATACATATTATTAATCTATCTTAATAATTTTTGGAATATGATTGAAATGATTTATGGCGGATATTGGTTCGGTGGATTTTGTAGGAATTTGAACGAGGATTAATAATATGTAGTTTGGAGTGGATGTTGATGAGATTGGGGAAGATGAAGAGAGAAGTTTTCTAGATTTAGAGAGAAGAGAGGTTATGCAGAAATGGAGTTGTTATATTTATAAAAAAAAAGGAGGGATCGATTGAATGCAGAAAAAACCTTATTCACGACATATTTCAATCGATTGTATTATCAGATCAATCGATTGAATTCGAAAATACCACTAATCATGTAAAAACTTCAATTGATTATATTATCATACTAATCGATTAAATTTTGATATATCATTCTAATAGCGTAAGTCAATCGATTGGGTAACACAACCAATCGATTGAATTGTGAGACCTCATATTGTTTGAAAACTTCAATCGATTGGGTAACACAAATAATCGATTGAATAAGAAAAAGCCCACATGTCTTGCAAACTTCAATCGATTGAATAAAAAAAGCCCACATGTCTTGCAAAATTTAATTTATGAATCCAATCGACTGATTTTCTAAAAAACATGATTTCAACCTTATACAGATGTAACAAATCAAAGATAAAATTTTATAAGATTAGGATAGCCAAAAAGATTATTACAATTAATGGAAGATCTAATTCGTTATTGTTTTTGTTTTTTATTATTAATGAACATGATAAATGAATGATAAAATAATAATTTATAAAATAAAAAATAGATTTTATAATTAAATAATATATAAAGGATTAATTTGTAACTAAAATTAGATAAGAAGTATTTAATAGTTATTAAAAAATTTAAAAAATATATTTTGTTGTGGGACCATTTAATGGTCCAAACGTTATGTGACTATCGAATTCTTTATCCTGTATCCAAGAATTGATTATATGACTATAAAACACTTTACATAGTCGGTGTATCAAAATTAAACAGGGACAACTTAATATCAGTTAAACTCCTTAACTAAAGTACTTAATATCATTTATGTCAACGCCTTTATTTGTAAACAGTGACAATTGCGACCGGCATCCAGCAGGGTAGCAACTAGCACCAAACAAATGGCGACCCACACCGTGTTGCCACCTTAACGTTCTCCCAAGTTTTGAAACCATCATCTCCCTCCTTTCCCTGCCCCAAAGCCCTATTCCTTCCAAATCATTGTCTACCCATTCCTTCCAGAGACATCTACCTCTTCGGTGACTAGCATTGATGGCACGTGACTAAGGTTTACGGTTTGGTTGGTACTAGTGGCTGGTTTGAGTATGATCCAAGAACTGGGGTATAGGAAAAAGATGAGAATGAATTGGGGCTGGTAATGATGCAGTATTTGCTGGGTGGGCTTTTGTATTCTCTGAATGATGGGAAAGCCGGAAAGGTGACAAAGGGAGGCAAGTGTGAGTGGAAGCAAGTTAAAGGATTGGACAAGATTTCGTTTTGGGAAATGGCGGTCACCCCCATAGCTTGTAGTTACAGCGATGCGAAGTTGTTTCTAGTTCTGAGAAAACACGCCTGAGAATGAGAGAGATGCGATCACGTTCCCAAGAACAACGAAGTTGGTGAATTTTAGGGTACGCTTTGTTGGTCACACACCAGAGCCTCACCTTCCCACAGGATATTTTTCACTTTTCAGTTAAATTGTGTAGTTTACTCCTTCCTCCTGCTTAAGATTGAAAAACACCCAAATCTTTTTTGAACGATATCATACTGCAGTATTGTACCTCGTTGGCTAGTTTTCTTAATTTTGATACTCCCGTAAACAAGTTACTTGTTACACAAGACTTTGTTATAAGTTTCTTTCAGTGGAGGCCTTACACTAACTATCCAAACGAAACTGTAATCTTATTCCTATGGCTTAAAATTGAGAGGGAATATAACAAAAATTATATCAAATTACACATGAAAAATGGCACCGAGAAAAGTGGAGCTGCGACAATCTCTTATTCAACCTTTTCTGGCTGAGACTCTGAAGGTGTAGGACGCCTCTCAGCCAGAAAACGTTTTGTACCCTCAAGAACACCAAAGAATATCGAACCACCGATCCCTATCCACAGTACTCGAGGCCCAACACCCTGTAGTGAATCAGGTTAAAATTAATAAGAAAAAAAAACAACTTGAAAGCACATTACAAAGCATTGAAAATTGAAGATTTTTCCATTGCAATATGGCAATAGCTTTCTGAACCTGCTCTGAGCAGTTAAGGTACAGTTCATAATTTGGTGAGAATTTGGACCATGCTAAAAGTTACCACTCAAGCTGGTGTGTCCAAGAAAGCAAAAATCCATACCTTCAAAAGTGCACTAGGTCCTTCTTCCTTGATAATTGTTTGAACACAATCTACGATTCCATTATATTGGTTTGTAGATCCCTTTAGGAGGAAAATGAGAACTTTGTTAATGGATTGATAATTGAAACTGGATATTCTTACTGATTTGCATGCGGATTACAGTACATAACATGGAATCTTCTGCATATGGCGTTATACGAGTCTCATGTGAAAACGAGATTGAAAAGGAAGAATACAGCAAAAGAAAAGTAGTAGGAAATAGGATTATTTAACCTGAACCATTAATCTTGTCTTGATGACATCAAGGGGAGTTGTTATAGCTCCAGTTAGTGCACCTAGAAAAACAAGATTGTTAATCACATTTTAACACTGGCATAATGCTTTAAGTGCTACTGTGCTAGCAGCAATCACACACCTTAAGAGGTTAATTAAGAGAGTGGGGATCTATGTTGTGCTACAAGCCTACAACTTAGTATGTGTACACGTGTGTGTGTGTATATATATATATATAGGAGTAGTCTTCTGATGTCATATAAATATTTAATTACCTGCAAATGCACCAATAATTGCATTTTCTGGATCATTCAAATTTCTTCGGGCCTAAAAATGGAGTGGCAGTCACATCCTCCATCAAGAAATACAGTGCAACAAAACATATAACTATAGAGCTTGAGAAATTTACCGCAGCCATATAACCCATCCTAATCTGCTCATAGATGCAAAACTGAATAGCATCAAAGGGCAAATCCCGCAATAAAAAAGATCCATACCCCTGGGTTTCAAAGATCAATGTCAAAGAAAGATTTTAGCATACAATCACACATGGAAAATAGGATTGTCAAATGTTTCTCAAAAGGAAGACATAGTGAGGAGTTTCATACAGCATAAAGTCCTTTAAAACCTTCCTTAGCAGCAATGAAGCGGACAGCACCAGCAGCTGAAGTAAACTGTCCAGTTTGCATTCGTTGCTTAACAACCTGAGAAGCATTAAAGAAGATGAAATCGTTCAGATAAAAAGTCTTACAAGTTGTCCAGCAAAACAGTTTTCAACCATGAAATATCATTCTTACAAATTAGAACTAATTTACCTCTGTTGGAACGCGAATCAGTGAAGCAGCAATGCCCCCTATGGCACCTGCAGTCTAATAAAATTTAAAAGCCCTGTGAGAGTTTTGTTTTACCTCGACAAAAGAAACATATCACAAAGAACTTATCATCAAGAAATGCATGTTCCAGCAATATTGCCCCTAATGGAACCTGCAGTCTAATGAAATTTACGAGTATCTTGAAAGATTTTTTACCCCCTATCCAAGGACTTTACATCAAGAAAAGTATGTCCCCACAACAAAAAAATGATACCATAGCATCAACTGTTGTACATAAGTCAATCACAACTGGCCAAATTTCAAACTTGAAGTTAATGTACTTGGTACTTGGCTTGTTTTAAAGCTAGCTTAACATATTTATTGAAACATTTTGAGCATGATACTTAAAAAATTGGTAACGTGTTTAAACAACGTAAATCTTCATATGCCTATATTTTCAGATCAAGGTTTATGTAGGTAATATCTTACCAGATGAGCAAAAGCACTCAGGTTTTCAGGAAACATCCTCAACAGTTTCTGCTTCATAGGCTCATAAACTCCAACAAATAAAGCTGATGCCCTAAAACATTTAAAAGCAACACCAAGGTGTTAAAGAAAAAATTTATGAATTCATACCTTGATAAGTAGACAACAAAAAATCTTGAAAGCTAAGTGAAAAATTGAATGATATCACAGTTTACTGGCAATGCTTATTTGAATCCATGTCTCTACTAAAAGGACTCTTATATGCAACTGAGTCATAAAAAGAATTGTAGAGAAAGACATAACTGAAAATGAGCTTCTGCAGTTAGAATTTAGAATTTACAAACTTCCCTTGTTTTTGTAGCTTATATAGAAAGCACCTTCATGAAAAATGCCAGTGTATTAAGCTAGGCCACTAAGCACTAATTGGTTGAATCATCATCAATGGAAATGAACATAAGCACCCAATGACTATCCAAGTGTTTTCAAAGATGATTAGAATTCTAAGATTGTCTAGTCAACATAGAAAACCTATAATGTTTGAAACATCATGCTATCCATGAGGTTCTCACGGTAAGACACCAGCAAGGTTCCCTGCCAATCCAGAATAAAGTCCCTTCAGTATTAGTTTTTCTCCTCCCCGAGCGGCCTGGATTGGAGGAGAGCATCATCAGTATGGTAATGTCAAATGGGAATATTCTGTTTGCTATTAAAAAAAGAATCATTATTTGTTGGCAATATATTTCTGTGGTCACTAACTTAAAGGATCACATTATAAAAAGAAACATAAAAATGGCATCAGGAGCATACATAGGTCACACATATTAAGAATAGATGATTGGATATCGATCATTGCGACTAGATCAATTGCATCCTAGGAAAAACTTATTACAGCGTTGCCTTTTTCTTTTTTTCTATCTTTAATAAATAGATAAATAATTGCAATGCTTTACAGAAGAATCTAGCGTAGCTGGTACTATAGGGATATTTTATGGTTGGATCAGTATTGCACATTGTAAAAATCAACACACAAGCCACGATCTTTGTTGTAAATTGTTTCACCATGGAAACCTACCTGCAAACGTGTTTTTATAGTGTCAATTGGGTATAAAGCTGTTTCAACTACGACTCCGGCTGTACCTCCTGCTATAACGCCCTCTGCAAAATATATTAGGCTCATCAAATAGATTCAATTTTAATAAACTCACCTGGATCATACATTGCCTGCCAACTTAAAAGATAAAACACTACTCCTTACTCCAGTCCTTCACGTCATATATATAGATCAGGGGATATCATATCAACCTTCTATGTAAAGTCGGTCTAATGGTAATCAACAATTGTGAAGTTTTGGCACTCCCTTAACAAGTTAATAATGCTCCCTCACTCGTACGAACAAGAAGAAGCGGCAGTGTTTATCAATGCAATAAAATCATTTTTGTTCCCCAGTTGTCTATGTTTCACACTCTTTCTATAATATGTGGCATTTATGGTGCTAAATTAAATTTTTCTATCTAAATCACCCAGATATGTGAATAAAACTTAACTATTGGAAGTTTAACTTCTCAGAGTTCAAGCCACCACGTATAAATGGTGGACAATAAATAAAGTTGACGTATCCATTTTGTGCAAACTTACAGTTGCACTTACACATAAAATTAGGACATGAAATACCAGTAGTGTTGCAAACAATGCCCAATTATACTTTGCTAAAATCAAACGATAAAACGGATATGATTTATTTGCTAGGAACAACAAAGGAGGCCTTCATTTATTAACTCTTTTTGATAATACCAAAGGAGGTATTGTAGTTACCAAATAAAGTGCGTAAGAAATCAAATGGCTTCTCCTCTCCCATGCTAACTGAAGCAAAAGGATTTCTCAGCTGCACGTTCTGTTTTCTCTTAGTGCAACCACCTGGAAAACCAAATTAGCGGTTCAAACAAGAAAGCAGAGCGAACTATGCAACACAACTATATAAGCAGAGCGCACTATGCAACACCACTATGTCAATATTGCATCACATTTTTCTTTTCTAAAGAAAGAACCCTTCTACACCAAGTGACCCATAAGAAATATGAATTTCAATCAGCATGAACCTATAATCGCATAAGCGCAATTAGGCATGCCCCTTGTTAGATTCACATCCAGACAGATACAAAATTGTAAATTACGGCAAAATGTGCTGTTGTTACCTGATGATGATGTGAAAGAGTGTTGCACCATAAGAAGAGAGACGGTAGAAGGACCCATCATCAAGGTCCAACGACTAAGCAATTAGCAAAACTAAACGTAATTAGCTTACCAAACAAATTAACGATTGTGTAAACTGTTTGAAGCTTATAGTAAATTGAAAGAAATTATACACTCCAATTATGCAGAGAGAGAGAGAGAGAGAGAGAGAGAGAGAGAGAGAGAGAGAGAGAGAGAGAGAGGTTTACCAGTGCAATAGAATGCAGGTGAAGTGAAGTGATGAAGGTAACGGATAAACGGAGGAAGAAGCGTGGAAAATAGGAGGTTTATGAGTTTTTACCAAGTTGCCCTCGTAAACTTAGAGCTGTCATGCCGAATTAAGTTGTAAGTGGCATGAAATATTAGGTACACAAATTTTAAGATTTGTAAGTTGCTAATCTTGGTTGCTTTTGGAGGGTGCTAGTTAGACTGCCATCGTTAGAGAGATTGAGATTGAGATTGAGATTGAGATTGAGAGTTAGCATAAGATGTATAGAATTAAGTTGTGTCTCAATATTTTATTTAATTTAAAATAAAGATAGAGATTCAAATAAATAAAATAATTAAATAATCCTACTAATTAAAAAGGAAAAAATTAAAATAAAATTTTAATTCCTAACTCAATCCAATTCCGATATCCCTTTTTCCAAAATTAGTCTCTGCTTGCTTTTTGTTTAAATTTATACTGAACACAAAATTTCAAATCACAACCAATTTTATTAATTTCATCTTGAAAATTTAACATAGAAACACTAAATATTCAACATTGACAGCAACGCTTGTGCTAAAGTTTTAGACTTGTGTTAGAAATCATAATTAGACCTTTTGAATATATTATTATGCATTTCCGAAAACAAAAATGCTCCAATGGAGGAAGAGTCAATCGCCGACCTTTACGTTTAGCCTCACTTTTTTCTATGCCTCCACTAAGCTTGAATCTTCTACGGTAGATTTGTTGAAAATTGATCTCGCAAGGTCGAAGAGAGAAAGCAAGTGTACTGTTCGAGTGATGGCAGGAGAAGAGGGCGTCGTCGCAAGCAGAGAGAGCGAGAGGTAGTCGCGGTTGGAGGAAGGAGGAGAAAAGGGAGGTGACGACGTCGCCCGTGAGAAAAGGAGGAGTCGTGCTCACCACCTTCGTTGCTGTGCTCGCCGGAAAAAACGATGCTAGAAGAGAAGAAGGCTGCAAGCCTGCAACAGATAACATGAGAGAGTAGGTGCAGGATGAGGTGAGGAAAGGTTAGAGATGGGAAAATGGTGGAAGGGGTAGATTGGGAATAATAAAAATTGAATGAGAATATTTTAAGAATAAAATATGGATTAACGTTTAAATTCGTCCCTAAAAGATTACGCGATCTTCATTTTCGTCTTTGAATGATTTTTTTAATCAAATTAGTTCCTGAAAGATAAATTGTTAGTCAAATTAGTCCTTCCGTCAATTGGATGATGACGTGTCACGTTAAGTGTCATGTGGCATGATGACGTGACACGCCACATGATAGGTCAGTAATACGTGGCACGTCATGTGATAGGTCAGTGACACGTGGCATCACTTGACATATAAAAAAGTTTTTTATTAGTCAAACGGGCCTGCTACACATACAAGCTTACAAGTTTACAAGTTGGCCCAGCCCAAATACAACTCACGCGCATGATGAGAGATTGAATGGAGCGTAACATTCACGCGCTCGCCACTCAAACGGTTACGTACGCTACGAGCCTACGAGTAATGGCAGACTCTTCCACTTCTTCCACTTCTCAAAGAAATTCGAAGACAAAGCAACCCTTCCATTTTTGAGCGAAAATCGAAAATCAAAATATAGAACTCGTCGCTAACCTTCGAAACCTCCATCAACACACCATCAAAATCTCCATAAAGAATCTCCAGCGAAAACAAAGCAAGAATACTCAAGGTGCGTTACATTACGAACTAGGTTTTACTTTTCTTCTACGTTGTTGTTCTAGGGTTTACTGTTATTCTTCCTTCTTTGTTACACTGTTCTTCTACGTTGTTGTTCTAGGTTCTCCTGTTATTCTTGTTGTTCTAGATCTTCTGGTAACTGATTTTTGGGGGTATATTCCGTAGATTGGGGGTGTATATTGCTTGACCTTGTAATGTTGCTTGATATTGAAGCATGTTTGAGTGATACCTGACTGATATATATGGATGTATCTGAATCATATCTATGGGTGTATCTCACTGTTATCAATGGGTGTATCTGACTCATATATATGGGTGTATCTTACTGATGTCTTTGGGTGTATTTTTCATTTCAGAGAAAATGACAGCAAGAAACCAAACAAAAGACCTTAAGTGTGCTACACATCTCCTAAGTGATAAATTCAGAAACATGACTGAGGAGAAGAAGACGATTGTGAGGGATCTAGGATTCGGTGGGTTGATGCACATCCCACCACTAAGGGTGCATCACCAACTATTAAGGGAGCTGGCAAACAACTTCAAACTTGGGGAGAACAGATTGGAAACAGGATATGGTTCTTTCAAAATAACCCCAAGAAAGATAGGTCATGCGCTTGGCATCAATGCAACAGGTAACTAGCTCAAAATTATAGGTGTATATTAAGTTGATGCTTGAGTGTATTTAAGGTTGATGCTTGGGTGTATTTGAACCGACTTTGATACTTTGTTGTTTTACTTTTTGTAGGAAAACTGTTTCCTCAGAAAGTCGAGTATAAGAAACTTTCTGAGGATGACAAAATAATTTTTAGAAGATTCCAGGGTAAGACCCTCAAAAGTTTTACCGATGAGATGATGGATATCGGCGTTGGTAACGAAGAGGAACGCCTAATGTTCAAGAGGATTTTCATCCTCTATATACAGATGGCGTTCCTTTTGCCAACGACAATAAACAAAATCTCGCCTGTGCACCTGGCCCCAATTTTTGAGATGGACGACATCTCGGAGCGAAACTGGGGGGCCATGTTTTGACCTTCATCGTCAAGGGCATCACAGACTACAAGGAGAAAAAGAAGAAGGCAATTGATGGCTGCCTCTTTGCCCTGATGATAATATACTTTCATCTTTCAGAAAACAAAGGCAAGAAGAGGGCTGAAAGACCACCAAAACCATGGATTGCCAACTGGAGTAAGGAGCAGTTGGTCGAAAGAATGAATGCAGAAACAGAGGAAATTTTGGTAAGTTGAACATAATATGTTGGGTGTATATTTATTTATCTGAATGCTGCTAAATAAATTATCTGATGTTTCAGGGGATTGTAAACATGGCGCAAACAAAAAAATAGAGAAAATGAAAAAAAAAAAGAGAAAAAGAAAAAAAACAAGAAATAAAAAAAACAAAAAAAAGAAATGCAAATTCAACATCCTCTTTGGAGAAAGAAACAACTACTAACAGTGACAGTTCTACCTCTGAGTCTGAGACTCAAGAAGACTCAGAGGATTCAGCAAAAAAACACCCCAGCAAAAAGGGGAAAAAGTAAGTACCATACTTGTGTGTAATTTCTTTTTCGAGTTGGGTGTATTTTTTGAAAACATTTGGGTGTATTTTGTTGATCAAGTTGGGTGTATGTAGTTTATTATGTTGGGTGTATTTCGTTTGCTGCGTTGGGTGTATATTGTCCATTTAGTTGGGTGTGTCTTGTGCATTCATTTGGGTGTATTTTATATCTTTAGTATATTCTAAATAATGATTGTTTGCCTTACAGAATGGACTCCAGAAAAAGAAAGAAGAGTCAAGAGGAGTCAGATTCTGATTCAGAATCTAAATCTGAATCAAGTGATGAGTAATATTCTGAAATTATTACTCCTTTCTTTTGGCTTCATTATAAAGATTTCATGTATTAACTGAAGTGTCTCTTATTAACTTATAGAAGCGAAAAATCATCACCGGCGGAGAAGGAAAAGAAAAAGAAAAAGACAAAAACAACACCAAAAAAGTAAGCACTTCTTTGGATAAATATTCTGTGATAAAATTACTTTTTTATTTCTGATTCATACTTTTTTTTCCACCCAGAACACAATCAAAAAAGAAAAAAGTTGTTGTTGAGCATTCATCCCTGAAGAAGATCAATACTTTGATGGGTATAGTACCTCGTTAGCTATATTACCGTCTATCATCGTAATTATTTTTGTTAACATCTTCTTTTATGAATGTAGTGAGACATATAAAATATCAAGTGAAGAACTAGATGAATTGCTAAGGGGAAACGTTGAAAAATCTGCTGCAGAGGGGTATGTCTTGTTGGGGTGTCTATTTCAGATTTTGGTGTGTTTTCTTTGCTAATAATTGTTTCTTGTTTCGCAGGGAAAACCAAGCTGACCTGCGATCGACAGAAGGTCGCTATGTCTCCTCTGAAACGTAAGAAGCTTTATTTAATAAAATCTTGTTATCATGATTTGGGTGTATTTTGTGGAACTATTTGGGTGTATTTTGTTGATCAAGTTGGGTGTATGTTGTTTATTAAGTTGGGATATTTCGTTTGTTGTGTTGGGTGTATATTGTCCATTCGATTGGTTGTATCTTGTCCATTCATTTGGGTGTATTTTGTACCTGTATCTTATTTTGTCTGAATAACATGAAATCTGTTTAGAATACCGGCTGTGAACTTGGGAAGTGATGACCCTTCCTCTCAAGGACGCACAGAACAGAGTAGTGTAAACCAGCCGTCAGAGAGCATGTAATTTCTCTTTCAGATAACCGTTACTTTTGTTCTTCTATTAACTTCTACTTCTAATTCTATATATATATTTTTTTAGAAAAAAAAGCCCTTTATTATTTTATTCAAGAAAAAAAAAGGCAGGAAAAAAAAGCAAAAACTGCAAGTATGTAAGTTCTCAAAAAATAAAGTCTGTCTTCTTTTTGAATTGTTCGGGTGTATATTTTGACTTTCTTTGGGTGTATTTTAGGTTGAGTCCGACTGATTCGAATATGATGGTTGTGAGGGAACAGACACCGTCGGATGCGCTTGCAATGTGAGTTTTCCAAGAATATTTCAACCTTATAACCTTATTATTTTCAAAGGTGTTGTTAACCTTTCATTTTTCTTCTTGTTTAGAGTCTCGATTCAAGTTTTTGTGCCGGCGTCCCAAACAACCACTGTGCCGGAACTTCAAGAAACACCTGAGACAGATTTTGAACCAACCCCTCCGCTACAGATTGAAGGAACTACAGAAACGTAAGAAATAGTATTGGGTGTATATTTGTTTAGAGTTTGGGTGTATATTTGCTAACAGTTTGGGTGTATATTGTTCCTGGTTAGTTTTTTTTTACGCCATTATTAATTTTGTGTAACTGTGCAGCACTCCTGAACCCCACCAACAACTTCAAGAAACCACACCCACGCTTCCCCCAGCTCCATCTAAAATGTAAGTTCATCAGACTAAAATCAATTTTTAATTATCATCCGTATATTCTTACTCTTATAATACGTTATACATGATGACGCAGTCATCTAGCCGAAGAAGACGTTGCTGCCCTGATGATGATGGCACGGACAGCATCCTATGTTCCTAAAACAGATCCAGTGCCATCATTCAGCCTTGGCTTGACTGATTCAAGCCAGGAGGGAACGTCAACGCAGGAGACAGAAAGGGCAAAATCTCCAGAAACTGCAAATTTGCTAGAACAATTAGACGATTTGGTACAAAAAATAGCAAGCAGTGCGGCGAAAGAAAAAAGTAAAAGTCCACAAATTCAAAGGGAGACTGGGGGAGAAAGTTCTGGGAAGTTTGAAACTCCTGAGGGAATAAATCAGATTACGGATGATATAAAAGAAAAGTGCTACATCTGGGGAACACGACTGAAGACTTACGCAGATGGCAGTACTGACGAGTATGACCACATCTGCACTCTAATGGCGCAAGATAATTACATTTTATTTAGAATGCACCTTGCATCCCTCCAGGCAGAAAGTTATATAGAATCTGAGGTAATATTAGAATAACATTAATGTTTTACACCAAAGTTTACTACAATGTTTATTAACGTAAATTGATTTCGGCATATATTTCTAGATTGTATTTGCCATGTGCCACATCCTCAACCGGAAAAATGATAAAAAATTTCAAGAACAAGTATACTGTCTGCCTCCCGATATTGTGATAAGTTGTGTAGTCATTTGGGTGTATTTAAAGAATTCACTTGGGTGTATTTTCAGTATTTCATTTTTTGTTTCACAATTGTTGCAGAGCATGGCCCTTTCGAAGCACCCAAAGGGGGAATTCATATCGCCGAAAACCAATAAAGAATTCAGGGTGGAAGAATACCCGAGTTTTATTCCCTTCATAGATGCAAAAAAAATAACTTCTCATCCATATGTAAGTTTTCATTTGCTAAATTTGTTAGTACCGTTCTTTACTTATATGCTAAATAAAATAACACACTGTTGAAATGTGACAATCCTTCAGATTTTGGCACCTGTTTGCTACTCGGGCCATTGGTGGTTATGGGTGATTGATACAACAAAGCGGAGATGTCGTATACTTGACCCGCTACACAAGAAAGCTCCAAGCGATGAGAGAAAGCAGCTTAATAAATTTACTGTAAGTTGCCTTTGTGTTCTTTACTTTAATAGATAGGTCTATTTCAGTTCAATATCAGGTGTATGTATGTTTTGCTTTGGGTGTAATTATGTTCTCTTTTGGGTGTAATTTCTTTGTCGGGTTGGGTGTATTTTGTGGAACCATTTGCCTTTGTATCTTGTGCATTCATTTGGGTGTATGTTGTTGATCAAGTTGGGTGTATTTCGTTAGTTATGTTGGGTTTATATTATCCATTCAGTTGGTTGTATCTTGTGCATTCATTCGGGTGTATTACTGATTTGTTTTGGTATTTAAGGCATATGTATTTTCAAGATTGAGAGCATATGCTGGCGGGGAACCTCTGCAGAAAGACGAGAAGGAGAAGGAAATTAAAGCATCATATGTTAAAATATCAGACCAAAAATCAAGGTATAAATTTGTGACTCTGAACATTAAACTTTTCTAAATGAGATTTGTAATTTATTTTCTTCGTTTTTAGCTATGACTGAGGTATCTACGTTATGAAGTGGCTTGAGTTAATTGAGCCGGAAAACATTAAAAAGGGGAAGTATGAATGGGATAATTGGAAACAGGTAACTGTCTTTAGAACTATATAACTCTGTATTACTTTACTGAATTAATATTGCTGTTTAAACAGAATATACTTTTTAATTGTAGGAGGAGGTGGACTACTATAGAGTAGAGTATGCTTCGCAGATACTATTCAGTGAGATGAATAAAGAGAGAGATCAGGCAATTAGAGAGAGTAATGCTATAAGGCTATCGAAGCCATCCTCTGTATTATTGAGTCCGTTTTGTCAGATAAATTCTGCTGATATAGAAACTGCGTAATCCAACTGCTGGGTAGTTTGTAATTTGAACAAATGCTGTAAATATTTGCCATTTATCAACAACTTCTATTCCATGTATATTTTTTTTCCATAGTTAAACTATCTGTGCTGTTAAATTGTCTGTGTTGTATTACAGGTGGTAAAATATGAAGGAAAAAATCAAGGCGTATATAAACACAAATTATAAACTTTTACACCCAATGCAAGTGTAATAATACACCCAAGATTGCATAAAATATACACCCAAACTGTCTGTGCTGTTAAACTGTCTGTGCTGTATTCAAAATGTATGAATTACAGGTACTAAAATATGAAGAAAAACATCAAATCAAATATACACCCATAACCTGCGAATTTTTACACCCAAATAAAGTTGAACATATACCCTGAAATCTATCCCCCACCCCCCTGATGCTTTGAGACTAAAACCCTGAACCCTAAACACTTAAAACCTAAACCCTTACCCCTAACCTGTAAACCCTAAAACACAAATATTATATATATGTATCTATATGTAAATTGTGAATTAACAAAAATACACCCAAAAGCACAGTACTTCTACACCCATATTCTGAAAAACTATACACTCAAAGAGTTATCCACTGCTGCTGGTACCATGAACTGATAATTCATAACATGTCCTTGATATTGGCTGGAATTTGAATGCACCGCTGATGCAGCATCAAACAGGTTTATCTGAATATAACACTCACATATTAGCTAAACTATTAACGAGAAAAATAAACTCAATCGCCACAAATTTAAAGAACATTACTTTTACCTCGCTTAAAACTTTCGTCTTCTTCTTCTTTGTGGCATTTGCAATCTGTTTGTCCAACTTTGAACCTAGCCTGTTTTTTGGACGTCCTCTTGTTCGAATCCTTGGCGGGCTTTGAAGCTCGTTAACAGATTCCAAGTTGGCGTCTTCGTGGGATAAAGAAGATGTCCCCTTCCTTTTGGCTTTTAAAGATTCCATCTCAGCCATGACGTTATCGTACGCACAGTGCAGAATTGCAGTCAGCTCCTCCGATTCGGATGCAAATTCGCAAATATTTTGCGAACGAAAAACCAATTGGTCGAACCTCTTGCTTCTTGGCTCCATCAGTGGCTCGTCATGGCTGCTCTTGATGTGTGTGTGTCGCCTCTTTACCTTCTTGCTCCATCGTTCCAGTATATATCTAGGTGACACTTGGCTTACTTGTTCGAAGCTTAACACGCTTAGTGCGTGACGGCACAGTATCCCTCTCGACTCGAATAATAAGCATTGGCATTTTACCTCGGCTGCAACTGAGTCGTAAGTAATCACGAACTTGTTGAATATTGAGCTGGAAACTTGTTCTCCGACTTCGTATACTGAATAGCCTAGAGCGGAATTCGTTAATCTAGTGATGCAATTCGCCTTTCCTCTGAATTGCGCTTGGACTTCCCTAAACTTTTGATGAGTGTACGCATCTTGAAACTGAGCTTCAATGGAGGATTTAGTTGCACACGGTATGACCGTATGAAAATCTGCAGCATCTGATTCTCTCTCTGCTTGCTCCCTGCTTCTGAGGCAATTATCGTATTGTTTGACGAACTGAATAAGCGAGCTGTTCCGGGTGATATACTTGTTAAAAAATGAATGCATGCTCTCGCTCCTTTGTGTGCTTCTCATCCCTGCCCAGAAGTGGTGATCCAGATAGATAGGAACCCATATGTGACGGTCTTTGTACAGATCTGCAGAATACACCCAAACACAGACTATAAATACACCTGAGAGAACATGCAATTTACACCTCTGCTGCAGATTTTAAAAAGACATTACCTGAAAGCCACTTGTTGTCCGCAAGACCAAAATTCAGCAGAAAAGCATTCCAATTCCTATCGAATGAGTCTTTGCTATGAGAGTTCCAAACAACTTGGCTCATTTCTTGTTCGATATCGGCATGTCCCTTGTACCTGTTTAATTTGCTTGGAATCTTCTTCATGATGTGCCAAATACACCAACGGTGAATTGTTGTTGGCATACAGGCCTCTAAAGCCCTTTTCATTGATGCGCACTGATCGGTGAGAAACCCTTTCGGAGCGTTTCCTCCCATGCAACGAAGCTAGCATTGAAATAACTATTTGAATGATTCAATTTCTTCGTTCTTCATCAAAGAGCATCCGAGAAGTGTTGACTGACCGTGATGATTCACCCCGACAAAAGAACCACAGACCAAATTATACCTGAAACAAATTACCATAGTGCAAAATCATTAGGTACACCCCAACAAATGCTTCGTATACACCCAATGAAACAGCCAATATACACCTCTGCTGCGGATTCGTAAAAATACATTTATTTAGCATCATAAACAGGGGCAGTTTGTTACCTGTTTGTATTGTAGGTGGTGTCGAATGAAATAACGTCTCCGAAATACTCAAAGGCAGCTCTGCTTCTTGCATCGGCCCAAAAAGCCAGCTTAATCAATTGATCCTCCTCGAGTTGGAGCTCAAAAAAGAAATTCTGATTCTTCTCTTTCATTCTTAACAAATATTTCCCGAATTCCTTTGCATCTTCTTGTTTGGAAACATTCCGCACTTCCCTGGTAATGTAATTCCTCACGTCCTTTTCGATAAAATTTAACTCGCGATGACCCCCAGCAGCCGCAACAAATGATTGGTAGGTTTTGCTTGGTCTGATACCGGCCTCCTCGTTATTCTCTATTGCATGACGAATGGACATGCTTAGTTTCCTGTGCTGTTTGAGCATCTCTGCTTTACTTGGACAGCAGGGGTGTGAATGATCCAGCATAACCTTTGAAATGATCCAAGCACCGACATCCTTCAATGTGTGTATATAAATTCTTGCAGGACAGTTTAGACCGGCTGTTGGATTGGTCTTCTCGGTCGGAGATATTTTAGATTTCCATTTTCCCTCTCTGCTACATGTAATCAGTTGATTCTTAATCTCGTTTCCCTTCCTATTTGTGCACCGAACTCTTGTGGAGAAACCTGCAGCCTTGGCGTAGTTCCTGTAAAATTTTCCAGCATCTTCAAGGGTGGTAAAGGTCATTCCAACCTTCGGAACAAGCTCGTCATCAACAACCGAGAGAGGCTGCACATTACACCATGTCAAAAATTGTAAATACACCCATAGATATGATTCAAATACACCCATATATATGATTCAAATACACCCAATCATATCTAAAATGACAATAAAGCCATAAACTGTAAATACACATGCTGCAGAATACACCATGTCAAAAACTAAAAACACACCCAATCATGTCTGATATAATACACCTGAACAACAACAACTCAATTAAAATAACAAAAAACCAGTAAAGTGTAAATACACCCACACTTCTAGCAAAAATACACCCAAAAAAGACCTGATCTACACCCGAGCGTCTGCTATAAATTCCAGATAATTAATCAAAACTAATACATTGAATCGACAGATTCATGTTAACGTGTTATTTTCACAGTCGATGTTCAACAATTTTTCAACTACACAATGCTATACAAATTACTGCAAGAAAATTCATACTAATCCTATGTATATCAAACCTCAGGAACTTCGTTAGATTCAAATTCATAATCCACTTCGCCTGGATTCAGCTGACAATCTGAGGTTGAATGATCCATTATCTTCAAAACGAGTTCAAACTTTGATTTCAGAAAATAACAAATCAAAATAGAAAACGAAGCTCGAGTTGCACAGAGAGGGAAGTAACGTAAACGAAGAACATGCCAGTGAGAAAAGGAGAGAAAAAGAACGATGGAGAAGAAGGAGGGAAGACGCGCAAGAAGAAGAACAAGCAAATCTCCAAATAACGAAAACGAAGAAGGAAACAAATCTTTTAAATTTGGTAGTTAGATATACGCGGGATCTTATATAGCGCGTGTATACAACGTATGTGTAGCAGCGCGTTTTTTTGTTTTATTGCTTAATGAACTTGTAAAGCATACAAGCCCTAATGGCTTGTATGCAGAGCTTTTCCGTTAGTCAAAATAGTCCTTGAAAGTCAAGACGTAAGTCATTTTCATCCCTCAAATTTTAAAAATTAGTCAAACTAGTCCTTATATAATTTTTTTATTTTTCTTCATAAAATTATCTCTCTCCTTTACTTTCTCAAAATCTCTCTTATTCTTTTCTATTCTAAAACATTTTTCTTATATTAGTACATTTTGCTGGAATATATATATATATACTCAAAATTAAAATGTATGTATTTATTAACCTAAACAAAGTTATATGCTCAAAATCAAAATTTATGTATGTTAACCTAAACAAAGTTATACCACTATTTTTTTTCTACTGCATCTTTTTTTTTCCATTACGATATTACTTATATATAGGATGTAATGGTAGTGATATTTAGAGTCAAAATTCAAGAAGATCCACAAATTTTGCTTCAATTCCAAACTTTACAAAATATTAAAAATTTGTTGGTTAATTATTATTATTATTATTATTATTATTATTATTATTATTATTATTATTATTATTATTATTATTATTATTATTATTATAAACGAATTGCTTCTTAAGCGTAATACGTGCAAACATCATAATAAATTTTTGTGTGTTTCATATGTTTAAGATAGATTATATAATTTTTCTTTTAATTTCACAAATCAATGAGATAAAATGAAATAGGAAATATTATACCTATACATAACACAGGTTACTCCGTACTAGTAAATTATATAAATAGATATGCTTCGTATTAAAATAAAATTCTTTTTGTTTTAAATGAAATATTTAAAAAATTATATTAGAATATTAAGTTTCAAAAAGTGATTCCATAAACCAGTTTTTCAATTATTGAGTTTTACTATATAAATTAAATAATAATAAAAGTTATAATTTTAAAAAATTTAAAAGATTTAAAATTTAAAATAATTACTGTATTATTTAATAAAATTTAAAATATTAAAATTTTAAATATATAATCAACAATAATTTGATAAACTCATTTAAATAAAAAAATTCACATAAAAAAATTACAATTTGAAAATATAAAATTTTAAAATACAAATGACAAAATAACTTTATAAAAATTTAATTAATTTTATTATTTTATGTAAAGAGAATTTTGTTTATTAAGGTTTAAAAAATAATATTAAAATTAGTAGTATAAAAAAATATTATAAATTTAATATTATAAAAAAATTATATAAGGATTAGTTTGACTAATTTTTAAAATTTGAGGGATGAAAATGATTTACGTCTGGACTTTCAAAAACTATTTTGACTAATAAAAAACTTTTTTATATGTCAAGTGACACGTGACATGCCACGTGTCACTGACCTGTCACGTGGCGTGCCACGTGTTACTGACCTGCCACGTGGCGTGTCACGTCATCATGCCACATTGCACTTAACGTGACACGTCATCATCCAATTGATGGAAGGACTAATTTGACTAACAGTTTATCTTTCAGGGACTAATTTGATTAAAAAAATCATTCGGAGACGAAAATGAAGATCGCGTGATCTTTCAGGGACGAATTTGAACATTAACCCAATAAAATATTATTAAAATTTTAGTTTTATTCTAAAAATTTTTATCCTTGTATTCTCACTTTTTAAAAATATTAAAAAAAATAAAATTTTGAAGAGTCAAAATTAAAATTTTAATTTTAATTTCTAACTATTAAATATAATATTAAATTTCAATCTCCAATTTTAATTTCAGTATTCTTTATCAAACGATGCATAGATATTATTTAGATTTAGATTAGGCTATGATAATGCAACTTATACTACTAGAAATGATTGTTTTTTTAGTCTCATGCAACCAAAAGTAAATAAAAATATTACAAAACTACAACAATGTAACCAACAAATTCTGCACAATTAACAGGTAAAATGATTTCTTAATCACTTGGTCAAGGTCTAATTGGTAACTTGTCACGAGTTTTTGTTTTTTATGAATGTAGGGAGTATACTTCTAGGGGTTAGTTTTATTTTCTGCATTAGTATTTGGGTAAACATTCAACTTGATACTATTTATTTTTTGAAGAATAATGTGATTCTGGAAAAAAAAAAGACATTTCGATTCCTAATAAAATTATTTTGGAATAATATAATTTTTTTATAAAAAAATTTATTAAATAACAGAAATTAGTATTGTAGAGTTTTATTTATAATATATGGAGGTTTTAAATTTTTCATAAATTTTTTTTATAATAGAAATAACTATCATCAACGTTTTTAATGTCTTTCTGTCATCATCGTTATAATTTTTACTTTTACTATGTCAATTATAAAATCATATATTGCCATTATTATTATTTCTACTATCACCATAAATAAACATTGATACTAACACCATCAACAATTCGACTTTTTATTTTTTATTTTTTATGTTGGAACTTTAGTGGTGTTTTTAAATAATATGGAGAGTTAGTGTGTTTTTGTTTTGTGCAGATGCCCACAAATTTGAGGGTCAAATTTGTGGTTTTTATTTTTATTTTTTTAAATACAAATCTGAGGGTCATATTTATATTTTACGAATGAAAAAAATAATAATATACAAATCGGACTCTCCGATTTATTTAAAATTGAAAAAAAAAATTAGTTCACCACAAATTGGACCATCTGATTTATATACTATGAAAATCTAATCTTCAAATTTGTGTACTATAAAAATTTTAAATTTATATCAAAAAAATACACCAATTAACTATAATACTGAATTACACATTATTTTTTCTATTTTTAAAAAAATTAACCCAACAATTCAACATCATCATTCTCTTTTCTTTTTTTTTTGGTGCAACACTATTTTTTTATTTAAAAAGTTTTTGTATTGTAATTATATTTTTTTGTGATATTACTTTTGAAAATGGTCCTTTTTCATTTAATCACCACTAATAAAAAAAATTTTAAAAATAAACTTATTATTTTCAAATAATAAGCCAAATTGAATGTTTAATCTGAATATTTATGAGATGGTTTTAGATTTAGTATGGGACTGAGCAATGAATGTAAATATTATTGTTTTTAATAACTCATAGATGTTAATGCTATAAATAAAGGGTTTTTAAAACCACGAAAAAAAATAGTAATTTACTAATTTAAATACGAGCAATGCCGATAACTGGCACTTAACTACTATTTTATAGGACACTTTAAAGCGAACCACATACAACTTTTTAAATTTGGGTAAGTGCCTAAGAAATTATATATTTTTATTATACTAGTATTAAACCCGTACGATACACGGACTTATATTTAAATTTAACATGTTAAATTAAAAATAATATTTTATAATTATAAATTTTTTGAGTTTAGTATAATACGATCATCGTCATTATATAATAAACGTCCTAAATATGATGTTTTATCTTTATTCAAAGTAAATAGCAAATAGAAGAATTTAAAGTCTATAATATTCTTGAACCACGAGGAGGGAGACATGAAAAAAATAAGAACATATATAACTATAATAATAGCATGTCAATTTTACACTAAAATTTATATCAAAAGGCTAATAAAAATTTATCAACAACCTAGTATCTTACTAACTTCATTAGAAAAGCAATTGGCATATGATGTTGTGCTCTTTGTTACACATTTCATCTCAAATCTGAAAACAGAATTATAGATAAATTTATTATATCTATAGTAAATATTTATACAAAAGTATAAATCATAACATGCTATTAAAATGAAAATAATATTATTCTTACCTAAATATTATTAAAAACTTCTTTGAACACGACATTTGTTGTTGATGACTTTAAATTGCCGTCTTCGTTTAGAATTAAAACCCTGAGGCCACTGTGTCTCTTAACTCTTGACAAAGCAACATAAAGTTGTCCATGGGTGAACACTGATTTTGGCAAGTAAAGTCCTACATGTGATAATGATTGACCATGACTCTTGTTAATGGTCATTGCAAAGCATATTGTTAATGAAAATTGTCTCCGTAAAAACTTAAATGGCAACCCTGAATTTGAAGGGATCAAGTTCATTCTTGGAATGTACACTTTATCTCCAATATTTCTACCGGTCACTACCGTCACTCCAATTACATTACTGCCAAGTTCGTTAACTATTAATCTTGTCCCATTGCATAAACCTGAAGTCTAGTCTATGTTTCGCAGTAGCATTACAGCGACTCCTGTCTTCAAAGTCAAATTGTGATTGGGTAGTCCCAAACATTTGATGTCATTTAGGAACTCTGGTGTGAACCACTCTTGTTGTACATCTTCATGCTCATCAGCTTGACATGTTGTGTCAGAACTCAAATACTCCTTTTTCATGCCTGGAAAGATTATCAAGACAAAATCATTTACCTTCTCGATACTCTCAAGCGTGGGTGCAGGAATTTTCCTACTCTGAAAATATTTGTAATCTGACATATTTTGCAACAAATTTGGATATGCAAAGTCTACCAAATGAAAGAAAGAGTCATTAGTAGTTGTAATCAATAGATCATCTGGAATTTCAATTTCTGATTCATCACCAACAACAGAACCAATATTTTCATTTCCAACATCAAGTATCCAATTAGCAAATCTCTTCATTTCACCTTCATCTTGATTTGAAGAAGACATTAGAAGCCTCATGTTCGTATGCAGTTTCAGAATCTTACAAAACGACCACAGATGAAATGAGTTAATAGCTGATATCAATATATTGTGTTTACTCCCTTTCGGAATCACCATAAGTATATGTCTGAAATCACCTCCTAGAACAACAACCTTACCACCAAATGGTTGATGTGTCTTATGCTAATCGGTAACTGACATAAGATCCCTGAGCGTCCGATCAAGTGCTTCAAAGCACATTTTATTGAGCATTGGAGTTTCATCCCAAATTATTAAGCTACTTTGGATGAGCAGCTCAGCCTTCAAACTGCCATTCTTGATATTGTAAGTAGATTCATCAGTAATTATAATGGGTATTGAAAATTTAGAATGAGCCGTTCTGCCACCAGGTAGGAGTAAAGACGTAATTCCACTGGATGCGACATTTAAAACAATCTTTCCTCTAGACCGAATAGTAGAGAAAGTTTATTCCAAATAAATGTCTTACCACACCCACCATGCCCATAAAGGAAGTAAAAACCACCAGAATCTGTAATAACAGCATTAAGTATCTCATCGAATACTAACTTTGCCCATGAGTCATCTTTCGTTCCGTATATAAGTTTGTATGAGTCAACTCATTTGTGTCATATGCTAACTCCTCCTCTATTAGCTTATTCTGAAAAAGGCGAATATCAGACATCTCAAGATATGACATTGATTGATAGTCTCTTAAAGATCTCGCATTGCTGTTGAGTATCTTCTCAATCTCAATAAAACAGAGGTTTTTCAATTCGTCATCAGTCATGTTTAGTCCTAGCAAAAACACATGGTGGTTTTATGAAATACTTAATAAGTAATTCCAAAATAAAACTATTAATATTATTAACAAAAATAAAAATAATAAGAGAATACAATCTTGATATAAAAAAAGGGACATAGTAAAATATCTTGATTTTTCAAAGTTTTTCTCCTCTCATATAGTATTTCATCAGCTAATAATATCCAAGTTGCATTCCAAACACGCTCTGGGTTGCTAATACTATTAGATATCAGTAGCATCGCAAATAATTTTCTCAATTGATGACCAGATGCAAGTTCAGCTACCTCATTAATAGCTGTAATGAATTCCCTATCATCGCACAGTAGTCCCATGGAATAGCAAGTATCTTGGAAGCTAGAATATGTAATTCCATTAACTGTCCTAATAGACTCATACGTTGTGCAACCTCTCTTAACAGCTAACAAAATTCTCATATAATAAATATCACCTGTACCCGATGGAGGATGTCATTCCCTTGCTTCTCTATCATAAACAAATTGATTTGGAAACTCAGCATATGTCAAAATTTGACCTGATTCAAATTTTTTATTAGCTTCCATCCATGCTAAGAACATCGTACATTTTTCTTCCTCTTCTTCCACGATTTTCTCAAGATCATCATCGTCTTTAAAGATGATATTTTGCTCTCTAGGCAAATGAAAGGTTAATCTCATCACTAAAGGCTAATCTAATTCGATTTGTGTGCTCCAATGAATCTATAATAATTATATAGCATATATCAAAGATTGTTTTTAATAGACCAATTGAAAAATTAAATGTTTGGTCTTTAAATAATAAAAGCATATTAACATACGCTGGCTTTGTAATTGGTCGATATTGTTTGATGTTTGTTGAAATTGTTGTTGACTTGTCTGATGACATGGGCTATCATATGCTCCACGTGTGATACCCGAATTACTAATACTATTAATATTGGCACACTGTTCTTTTTCACCTACAGAGTGTGGATTAGTAGTTGAAGACCTTGGTCAATATGGTGTTGAGTTATTATCTAATAAGATAATTCGAGACATTAGTTTTGAACAAATTTTCTGTTAAAGTTTATAATTGAATAAATGGTAGAAAAATCAAAATACATAAAATGAATGCATATTCACATAAGCAAGTTTCAAAAAAATTCATCCAAAAATCAACCTGTATTGATGCTGCTATTTGTAATGTCCGACAACACTGATTTAAAATGCACACCATTGGAACTATCACTCAGATTTTCTGTAATTTTTTATAAACAAATTTAGTAAAATATTACGAAGACAATATAAACTAATAATTTATTACTCGTCAATAGCTAAATAATGTATAGATATTGTATTTTATGGGATTTTATTTTGCCAAAATACTCATGACCTACCACGCACATTTGCTCCTTCTTCTTTGTTCATATACCATCAAAAATTCTAAATCAATCATTATGTTTTGTTATATATTTATATCCATGTAGTTTTCATTTTCTCTCTATTTTTTTTTCAACCATTTCACCAACTATCCTGTTTGAATTCAACCTCCTCACTCCTCTGCATCTCTACTCAATAAATAAATAACTAAATGGTCAGTTTAACTTCAATGGCGGCTTTAATTTTCTTTTCATTTTCATTTATAGTAAATATATTTTACGAAAAATAATATATATTTTTTTCACAAAAGTTTCATTTTTCAAATAAATATAAGTTTAATCTCACAGTCAATAAATTCAACTAATAGTTAAAAATTTTTTTTATTTCTTTAAATAAAGAAATTGAAAATGAATAGCTTATAATTAAAAAGAGAGAAAAAGATGAAAGTACCTCTATTATTATACAGAGACAATCTAAAAAATAACAATGTAAATGAAGTAAAGAGAAAATTTATAAATGTGACAAATAAAAAAATTAAATTCAAAAATCAAAACGATTAAAAAGTCACTTAATTAGGAATTAGTATTAGAATTTTAAATTTCAAATTTTTAAATAAAGTTTACTAATTAGTTAGTGCAAATTTTAAATTTTTAAATAAAATTTTCTAATTAAACGTTCGTTGTTCATCGGGAATATAGGAACTTATTAATTTAAAAATAATTTTATTAGTTTCGTCATAAATAGTGTTAATCCTATTATTTGTCGATAAAAATAAATAAAATTAAATACAATCTAAAAATTAATAACCTTATAAATTACGTAAATTTAGAAAAAATATTTTAAAAGAAAAAAAATGAAAATACTTCTATTGTGCATAAACAATTTAAAAGATAACAATGTAAATTGAGTAAAGAGAAAATTTATAAATGTGGCAAGTAAAAAAATTTTAATTTAAAAATCGAAACGGTCAAAAAATCACTTAATTAGGAATTAGTATTAGAATTTCAAATTTTAAATTTGTAAATAGAATTTTCTAATTAGTTAGTACAAATTTTAAACTTTTAAATAAATTTTCCTAAATTATTTCAATTTTGTCGAAACAACATTAGAAACATAATTAAATATAGAAAAATGTCAAATTAATTTTTTTTAAAATAATATAAATAACCTCACATTTTAATAAGACTGGAAATTCTATTTACTTTAATATAATCTTTTGTAATTAGCATAGTAGCTTATAAATTATATAAAATTTTAAAAAATATTCTCAAACCCAATTGCTTATTTAAAAATTAAAAAAAAGTTTATTTGAATTTAAATTTAAAATTTTAAACATAATACTTTAATTAAAAATTATAATTAGATTTTCTTTTTAAAATAAGTACACATTAAAAATCAATAACTAACTTAATTGTATCAACAATAATTCATATGAGAAATTTATAACTTTATGACATTAAATACTAAATTAGAAATTAACAGAATATCAACAGTGTGAATCGAATTAAAAATAAAACCATAAGTAATAACCAAATAACTTCAATTTATATTTAAAAAAATTCTAAATTCCAAAAATAAAAATCCAAAAGAACCAAAAGAAAAATAACAACTCAAGAAAAGACAATGTTTTCTCCAAAACAAACATATGCTTGACATTATTCTATTAGATATACTCTAAAAGGGATTCTAAAATATGTGCATCCAAATTCTCAAGTTTCATTCTCAATCTTGATCTTCTTGCAAGTTGAGGTATCTCATTACACCTTCGAATCTTCCGACTCCGAGGATAGTCGCTTGGTTGGTGTAATAATATTTTCCAACACTTCGGATTCATCATTGTTCGCAACTTCATTGGAGAATTCAAGCAACAAATTCTGTACAAAATACTACGTTAAATTAAAGACTTCCTTCTTACCTTTGATTTTATGTCAATAATATTTTTTTAATAAAATAAAGATCTAACTTTGAGAAAACAAACAAACAAAAAAATTTATTTTCTGAACAAATACCTTAACACCTTCTACTTTCTCCCCTTCAATGATTGAGGAAGCCTTTGAAGTTGGAAACAAACCACCGGTGTAAAATTATAATTAGTTATTAATTATTATTTATAAATTAGATACTACTAATGACCAAGAAAGAGAAAAATAAAATGCTTTTTAATAGACAGTACACTTATAATTGTTCTCACAATTTGAATAGGGTGAGCTTTTTTGAATTTATTTATGAGGTCCACATTATCAGTCATCTTCTTAACTTTATAAAAAGGTGAAAAATGTGGATTATCAGATATTTAAACTTCAACGATGAAGAGGAAGGTCTTATCAATTAGGTTGAGTAAAAGTGTAGATGTATCCGATAGATCTCCTTTCTGCAGGGTATTACATAATATATTAATAATAAATAATATAAAATTAACATTAAAAATATCTTCACTAATGTTTTTAGAAATAAATATTGGTTAGAACTTACCAATAGGAGTGGATCAAGTATATCTACACAGCTCTTTTCCAAAACTTGTTTTGCCTCCTTATCACGAATCGAGACACAATAACTCTCTTAACCGAGGCGTGTATTTTTCCTCCCTAGAATTAATAAACAAAAATCAAAGAACAATTAGATGGGAATAAACAAACAAATTTAAAATATAAATAATATAAATAATATAAATTTAAAATAAAATAAAAAAATATTAGTAGAAAACTCACGTCTTCATCGAGCCAAACCATCTCAATTGAGTATGGCAATGAAGAATTACTGTAACTTGGTAGTGTCTATAACCATATCACTCGTATACGTACACACAAATTGTCGATTATAGGTTTGATTTCTGCGATTTTGTGAATACCATCCATTGGAATAAATAGAAAAATTTTAGATTTTGGATGTATGTAAAGAAAGGAGTTTGATGTACTTTGAATTGTGGTGTTACACATATCTCATAACTTATACTTTTATAGTTGACTCATAGCTAAAATTTTTTAAATTTGATTGACTTTAATTTAAATTTAAATTAAATTTACAAGATAAAGTAAATAAATATATTAACAATTTTTAAAATTCTAAATTAACGTAAATATATTTAAATTTACTATGTAAGTGTAATTTTTGAAAAAAATCTACAAAAATTTAAAAAATAGTGCTAAAAAGAATCAACAAATTTTAAAAAAATAGTGTTAAAATTTAAAAAATAAGAACATAAGTAAAACAATTTAAAAAATAATAACCCAAGTACAACAATCTAAGATTTAAAAAAAAATAACCTAAATAAAAAAAATTTAAATTTAAAAAATAACAACCTAAGTATAACAACTCAAATAAATAATTTAAAATTTGAAAATAACAACTTAAGCAAATAATAATTTATAATTTATAAATATAAATCTTAAAATTTCTAGTGACGACACCTAAGCAAATAAACTCCCAGACTCAACGTATGAGCGCCACGTCAGCAAATGGGCTCCCCATTTGTATTACTATAAAGATAAAGATAAAGATAAAAATTAATGTCAAAGTCTTTGTACATTAAATTTAAATTTTTTTTATTTTTTTAATGATGTTATGTTAGTACATTTATTTTTTTGGCAAATTTTAAAAATCAACCAATCAAATTAAATTTTAAAAAATTAAAAATAAAAAAATAAAATCATAATTTTCACAATAATTAATTAAATACAATAAACATCTACATTAAAAGTATCATAATAATATTATCACAACAAATTTTAAGTTATAAATTATTCAAATTTCATATTATTTGAGATACTTATCTATCGTATATAAGACTTTTACTGCTATTACTTCATTTCACAATTTGTGGTTCGTTTATGAAAAATATTTATACCAACAAATGAAGAAAAATCTATTTATTTAAAATGATTCTTTTAGATGATTAGATACAAAATAAAAATATTTATTATATTTTTAAAACAAATAAATAAAAAAAAATACTCTTATTACTTTTACTATTTATACTTTTTTTTATTATTTTGCAATACTTTACATATAATTATTTTTAATATAATTTTTTTTTCAAAGTGAATGTAATTGTATTACTTTAAGAAAGTGATACAAAATCTTATGTGGGACAAAAAAATAATAATAGAAGGGTTCTCCCAATTGAAACTATAAATGGCTATAGTAATAACCAATAAATTAAAGAAAGAAAAATACATTAGAAAATTAGAAAACTTGTCTTCTATTCATCTCTTGACAAATCTTTTTTGTTGAGTTCGAATCTGTTGGATAGGGGTCTTTTCATTTTCAAACACCTCTTTATTATGTGCTTTGCACAATACCCAACAAAAAGCAGCGAAAATGTTGAGGGTGTCGTCACCTTCTCTTTCACTTCTAGCACCTAATAGTACTTGGGTCCACCACTCCACAAAGGAGAAAACACTTTGCAATGGCGACACCAACTTCAAATCTACTGCTCCCTATACTTCCTAAGCAGGGCGGCACTATCGAAGACAGTGAATGATAATTTTCGGGGCTAATCTACATCTGGGACATAAAGGTGGGGTCGACTGGAAACGCTGGTCGATGAGGCTCAGTACAGGTAATTTTTCATGCACAGCTCTCCACAAATTTTTTTTTTATCTTTGTTGGTATCTGTAAGCTCCAAATATTTTTCCAGATTCTTGAATTTTGCATGATTGCAGGTAGTTGATTGATCGGCTCATGCGTAAAGCCATACGCCACCACATATCCAGACGCCACATCATATTGCTTCTTCGAGTTTAAGACTCAAATAAGAGAGTCCTTGCCGTTATTATTCAGCTTTATGGAGAGAATGTAGGTACTTACTTCAGGGGAAAAAATTAATTCGATAAGCTTTCTATTTCATCTTCTTCCTGTGGTCAATATGTCATTTACTCTATTAATTATTGAAAATATATTGTTGCTGGATTGATTGTTAAGACTGATATAATATGGGTATGGGGGCGGCATCCAGGATTCTTGTCAAACATTAACATCATCTTCTGACCCTATACTTCACAACAATCTTTTTTTCACCACTTTTCTATCATCTAAGAGATTTTGCCAGCCCCATGAAGGGTTAGTCCTTTTGTCT
Organism: Arachis hypogaea; assembly: GCF_003086295.3. NCBI lineage: Eukaryota > Viridiplantae > Streptophyta > Magnoliopsida > Fabales > Fabaceae > Arachis > Arachis hypogaea. Next base: position 125,980,175 of record NC_092048.1, read on the forward strand.
ACAGTTAAAGAAGACTTATATCTAAAATACTTACCCTTTAATATTTTGCTAAGTAATGCATTAGGATTAACATCCAACCTCCAAAATTGTTTTTCAAGTAGAGCCAAATTTTAAACACGCAAGTCTTTGAAACCCAATCCTTCCTCTCTTTTGGGTCTTATTATTTTATCCCAACTAATCCATGACATTCTCCTTTCGGTGCTTCTTTGACTCCATCAAAATTGTGTTAAAATTCTGTGAATCTTATCTAAAAGTGAATCAGAAAACTTAAAACAGGATAGGATATACACAGGAATTACTTCTCCAACAGCCTTAATCAGGACATGTCTTCCACCTACTGACAATAGATTTCTCTTCTAAGATTGTACCTTCTTTTGTACTTTATTTTTTATGGCTCCAAATGTGGTATTTTTAAATCTTTGTACAGTTGATAGGAGTGTTTTGTCCACTAACCATCTCATAGTCATAGAGTAGAGTTAGGATATTAGTACATTATTCTTATGATGCTTTATAGAATAAAATGGAGTCATCTGCAAAGAAAATGTGGTTAATAGTCGGACTTCTTTTGTGAATCTGAATTCCTTGAATAATCATGTTTTGCTCTACCCTGTGTAACAGAAAAGAAAGTCTTTCTGTACAAAAGAAAAAAAGATACAATGATAGGGGCTCTCCTTGATGAATACTCCTAGTTGGCCTAAAAAAATCAAAAGATTGGCCCTTCATAAGTACAGAGTAAGAAATAATAGAAGCCAGTTCTTTGATTTATGCTATTCATCTAGCATCAAAACCCATCCTCTCCATAATGAACCATAGAAAATACTATTCCACTCTATCGTAGGCCTTGCTCATATCCAGCTTTAGAGCCATTTCATTCCCCAAATCTGATTTTTTTAACTTAAAATAATGCATGCACTCATGAGCTATTAGAATACTGTCAGATATTAACCTTCCTTTCAAGAAAGCAATTTGATTAGTACTTACAATGTTATTCACAAATAATTATAGTCTATGAACAAATACTTTTGACATAATCTTGTAAAAGACTGATGAAAGGCTAATAGGTCTGACCTATAACATATTTCTGGCATTCGAAATCTTGGGTATTAAATAGATCTAAGTGTAGTTGAAGCTTTTTAAAATTCTTCTACTTCCAAAGAAACTACAAACACCCCTTACACATCATTACCTATGACATCCTAAAAAAATTGATAAAATTTGGCTGTGAATCCATCATCCCTCGGAGTATTCTGAGCGTAAACACTAAACATAGCTTTCTTTGTCTCTTCAAGTGAATCTGGTCTCAGTAGCCTACGATTCATATTAGTTGTAACCGTAGGTTTGAAATCCTCAAAAAGTATTTCCAAATCAGTTTGATTAGTAGCCATAAAAATCTTCTGGAAATAGGATTCAGCCACCCTCGCTATACTTGCTGGATCAGAAGCGACTTCTCCATCTTCTCCAACTAATCCCCAGATTTTATTCTTCTAGTTTCTAGATTGGAACATTTGATGGAAGAACTTTGTGTTGCTGTTTCCTTCTTTCAACCATTGACTTCTAGATTTCTTCCTCGAATAACTTTCTTCTCTCTCCATCTCTTCCTCTAATCTATTCTCAAGTTCAATCAACTCGCTACCTCCAAAGATACCCTCGGCCTTTTTTGCTTCCAACTGCAAGGTTATTTTTTCTATTAGTATTTTAGAATTGGACCGAGATTGATGCTGCCATTGTACTAGTCTGTGTCAACATTGCTTGAGCTTCTGTGCTAGAGAATACATCGGAGAGCCTTCAAAGGTTAGTCCCCAAACGTCTTTCACAATCTTCTTTACTTCCTACTCGCCACACCATTGCATCTATCCTGGAACTTGAATCTTCTTTTAGTCTTTCAGGTTGGGGGGTCTGAATCTAGGATTAAAGGAGCATGGTCCGAACCATTGTCTGCTTGTCTCTCTATATATTTTAACATACTTATAATTATACTTATTTAAATATGTTATTTAAATCAAAGAATCAATTTTAATAATTTTTTAGCACTATTTTGAGTTTGTATTACTTAAAATATTGTCTGACAAAATGAGTTAAAAAAATATTAATAGATATTTTTACTTTATGATATTTAAATTATTTTTATTAAAAAAACTTATTTTACACACACACAAAATAAAGTAGGAGAAGAATAATTTTTAATCTTACTACTATAGATGTCCTTAAAAAGCTATATGCATTAGGAGAAGAAGAATAAGTAGATGTCAAAGAAAAACCTACAAAAAATACAAAAAATAAAGTTTTTGTGCTACAAGATAAAATATTATTAACATGTATTTTACTTTATGCTATTTAAATTATTCTTATTAAAAATAGCTTATTCAATATATTATATATACACACAATAAATATTCTAAAAAAATTTATTCTTACTATTATAGATATTATTGAAAAACTATATACACTAAAAGAAGAAAAATAAATAGATGTAAAAAAAATTCATAAATAATACAAAAAAAATGGAATTTTTGTGCTACAGCATAAAATAAGTATTACAGATTTAAATTATAAAAAATTTCATCAAATTCTATCAAATTATACTTATTATAAAATACTCATCAAATTATAAATTACTAACTCAATAATTATTATAGATTCAAAATTAAATTAAATGTTTTAGATCAAAGTGCTACAATAACTTTTGTACTATTTGATAGAGAAGTAAAAAAATTATTAGGTACAACTACCTTAAATCTAATTACACTCTAAGATAGCAATGACACTCAAGCACCATCCCAATTAAAACATTGGGTTAAGTACTGTTTTGGTCCCTAAAGTTGAGCGTGAAAATCGAAACCGTCCCTCATCTAATTTTCGATTTAGAATCGTTCTTAACGTTTTTTTTCGTATTAAAATCGTCCTTTTTAATAATTTTTTAATGTTATTCCTAAACTACCCCTATTCCTATTTTAATAATAAAAGTTATAAAAAAAAAAAAAAGAAAACGCGTGTTGGGTAGGGGGAAGGGGAAGAAAACGCATGGGAGGAAGGGGAGAAAAGGGTATACAAAGGGGGAGGGGAGGGGAGGGAAAGGGAAGAGAAGAGGTGAGGGGGATGGCGCCGGCGAAGTTTGGAGCTGCCGTCGCCGTTGCTGACAGAAAGGAGAGAAAGGGATACAGAGAAGCGGGGGGTGGGGAGAGAAAGAAAAGGGGGGGGGGAGAAACAGGGAGGAGGGGGGAGAGAAGGGGTCCTCGCCGCCGCCGCTCCTCGTCGCTCCTCGCCGACGCCGCTCCTCGTCCTCGTCATCACCGCCTCGCCCTCGCGCCGCCGCTGTCCCCTCGCGCCTCGCCCTCCTCGTCGAGCCGTTTCTGCTCCTCATCCTCGCCCTCGTCATCGCCTCGCCCTCGTCTTCGCCGCCTCCTCCTCCAGAACTCTGATGATGATGACGATGATGATGATTTTCTGAGTTCTGGATTCTGATGATGATGATGATTTTCTGAGTTGAGTTCTTGTTTTTTTGAGTTTGAGTTCTAGGTTTGTTTTTCTGAGTTTGAGTTCTGGATCTGAGCTCTGGGTTCTGATGAAGATAACGATGATGTTGATTTTCTAAGTTTTGGTTGGTGCGATGCAGATGGTGATGGAGTGGCAGTGGGTGGGGGGTGGTGTTGGTGTTAGTGTTGGTGTTGGTGTTGGTGTTGGTGGTGGTGCTGGTGGTGCTGTTGATGCTGGTTGTGGCAGTGGTGTTGGTGTTGGTGGTGGTGGTGGTGGATGAGGTAATTGTGTTGGTAGTGGTGAGGGTATTTTTGTCCAAAAAAATTAAAAGGACAATTTTAATACGAAAAAAACGTTAAGGACGATTCTAAATAAAAAATTAGATGAGGGACGGTTTCAATTTTCATGCTCAACTTTAGGGGTTAAAACAGTACTTACCCCTAAAACATTTATACAACTTCACATTTATATTTGAAGTCAAAGTAAATGATTTTAACTATGCTCTCAATAATATACTATTACTAAGACATTTGTCCCAAAAAAAAAATTACCGAAACTCAACTCCTATTATAACAAATAAAATAGGCAATACAAAACAAAATTTTCATTTATTCAAAACATCATTTATATTGCTCATTTATATTCTTCATTTATTATAGGAACCAACTTCACTAACACTAATATCATCAGACCTAGATGACATAATTATAAAAAGTTAACGAAAAAAAAGTAAATGAATCTAAGACACATATTCAGACGAAGAACATATATAGAAAGATGAAACAGAAAAAAAAAATAGATAAGAAAATATATACAAGTCAACAGTTAAAAAAAATATGTCTCTACAAGAACATATGATAGAAAGAAGAAAGAAACAACTCCAATAACAACAAAAAATAAAAAAGGACAAACACCATATAAAAAGACTAAGTCCGTTAATTAAAACAAATATAAAAATAAAAACAACAAATAAAATAGGTGAATTCTATTCAATCCTCTTTAAAATAACATGTAAATTATCCCTATGATATATCACATTTTAATTGAATATTTACTTTTAATTTGAGTTATTATTTTAACTATAATTAAATTTTTAAAAGGGATAAATATATAATTTATTAAAAGATTAGAAACTAATTTTTTTAATTTTTCAAATCACGTTAACGGTGCGCCATACAATTTTAATATAAAAATTTCTTATATTATAAAATATTTTAAATAAAAATATATCAAATTTAATATTAATTTTTATATATTTTAATTAATTTTTCAATAATATAATATTTTTTAAAATATACTATATACTGTCGTTAATTTACTAGCACAGGTCTCACTCTAGTCTTATATTATTCTTCTGGTAATTGAAACGGTTACATTACATTACATTACATATCTAATGGCATTTCAAGCATTTATTACTAAATCTTTCTATGTTGCGTTGAGAAGGAAAAACTATATCAATTAAAAAGTACAATCTACTGACATCTCTTATTACTAATCCACTCCTGCCTAACTAAACTATGGCCTCTACATAAATGTCAAGAAAATCAATGAAAAACCAGCGAAAAGTCCCACCTTGATGAGTAAAGTTGTAAGCATGTTTCCACTGCTCTCAATTTGTATAGGGAAGAAGCAAGTTCCGTTTGTAGGGTCATCTGTTACAATATTGGCCAATCCTTTGAAATCACATGCCTCAACACTTTGGTCACTTATTTGGAAGTAGGAGTTAAAAGCATAGGAAGCACTCCCATCCTCACTCTGATTTGCACAAGAAGAACCAGCACCTAAGCTTGTGCAATCACCAAGTGCACAAGCATAGCTCAATGCCCCTGGCAAACTGCTCATGTTCAAGGACTTGTCAAAGGGTTTAATCACACACCATTTACGCTCTTGGTAGACGACACCTTTAGCTTCAATAGGCATTTTATTTTCTCCGTTACCTGAAAAATCCACCTCAAACTTAGGCTTCCCGTCGTATCGAAAAATTCCCCAATGGCGTTCGAAGTTTCCGGGGGCGATACTCTTGTCGTCCTCGTCCAAAAGAGAGAACATATATGCATCCATAGGCCCGGGCCGAAGAGGGGTTCCTGTTTTACTAGCCATTTTCTTGAGGAACCCTTGGTAGAACCTTTTTGCATTACTTGGAGTACCATGTTTGTTACCATCAGTTGGCCATCCAATTTCTCCAATAACTATATTCACATTAGAGTGATCAATCTTTCTCAATGACCAAACAAGGGTATCAAAGTTTGCATCAAACACATTGTGGTATTCTTTATCATTGTCAGTAACTGGATTTGCCACGCCATCAAAGAATGCGAAATCCATTGGGAAACCTTCATTTTGGTATAGACTAAGGAAAGGGTATATGTTAACAAGAAATGGTGAGTTATGTTCATCAAGAAACTGCACAATTTCCTTAATAGCATGAAACACATCCGGACGAAACTCGCCGTCGGATGGCTTGTCTGTCTTAGATTCGTACACATCGGCATTCAATGCCGTTGTTACCTTGATCTTGTCTCCATAACCAGCCTTGTCAATAGCATTTTGAACATTTTGCATTGCTGGAAATGTGATATTCACGAATGAACCATTGTAACTTCTCAAGAATGGTTCATTTCCAACAGATACATATCTGCATTACCATATTCTTATATCAGCAATAGCTAGAAAGTTTTTATTAAATCACTCTTTCGTCGTAGCCCATGGCAACAATAAAAAAATCTTACAATTTACAAATTCAGCTCAACAGAATACATAAATTTAGTTACAATTTTAACTTTTATTATTTTATCTTATTTTTTATCTTTTATAAACAAATATTTTATATATATTTAGTTTTACTTTCATAAATTTCAATCAATCAAAGAAACGTTTTTTATCTTTGCGGACTCTTTATATATTCTTCCAGTTTTATTAGTTATAGTCATAAATCTTTGACAAAAACTATGGTTATGGAATAAAATATTAAAAATGTAATTATTAGTATACCTGATGTTGACCGCTTCCTTATAAACGAATTTTGTGACATTGTTTTTAACCCAGTCATGAGCATAATTGGCATCTCTAGCTAGTTTTCTGAGTTGGTCATTGGGAATTCCAACCATGAGTTCAATGTTTGAGCCAGTGAAAGCACTCACAACCCAAGGATCCGTGTCGAAGATCTTGGCCTTTTTTATGCCGTTGTCCTTCAACATATTCACTACAATGGGAGGATTTATGGGGTGAGTTGCAAGTAAGCCCCAATTGATACCGATACCTGGTACTGCCTCTGGTTCTGGTGCCCCTTCCACATGATGTAGTTGCCAATGAACCAGAAACAACCATGTCAAAGAAAATGGCCACATGAGGAACTTGGGTAGAGCCATTGTTGAGCCTGCAACTAAAGTATAGTAGATATTAGTCAAAGTAACGAGAATGATAACTTCTTTTGTAGGAGTAACTTGACTTTAGAAATTGAATGATCAATAACATTTGTGCCAAATTTGGGTTCTCTTGTATGATTACTATGTTAATGTCTAAATAAAGCACATAGAGTACTGGTTAATTAGATAACTGTGTAACTAATTTTCTAATTGTGGTTGTCATGTCAAATCGTCCACAAATAGTCCCATAAGCTGTAATATTGAAAATATTAGAATGTAACATCTTTAAAAATGTCTTTTTGTCATATATATTGACTCTTGAAAATAATAGGATATTCGAAATGCCAACAAAAAAAAAAGTAAGGATATGCTGAAGGTAAGTTACCATCAAACAATCTTACAAAATAAAAATATGGTAAACATAATAACGTTTCATATGTTTGATTTTCTGTTCATGTCAGTTTTAGTTATTATTTTCAATTAAAACAAAGATATCGTCAATAGATTTTATTAAAAATTATTAAAAAAAAAAGATTTTAAGAACCAGCATTAAATCATTAAAAAAGTTTTAAAACGATGTTATATATTTACAAGGGTGTTAGAGAAACTACTCACCTTTTTGTGTAAAAAATAAAAAGTACAGTTTTGTTATAATAATAATTTACTAATTTAGTTGCTGGGCTCAATAACAATCGTTAAAAGAAAAGAGACGATAGTATTAAAATAATAATTTTTTATTCAAGTTATAAGGTAACAATTAAAAAAGGTAGAAGCTCAGATTGTTTTTGTATAAAGTTGATAGTTGAGAACCGTTATATAATAATTTAATTAAATTATTTAAATCATCTAATAATTTTTAACTACTAATATTAATAACTGCACATGAATTTTTATTTTTAAAAAATGCTTAAAATTGACAAAAAAAATGCTAAAAGAATTTGAAAAAGAAAGCCAAGATACGTGAATATATATGACGTTTACAGTGTAAATGAGATACGTTCCGACAAATTTTTAGTAGTTATAAAAGGATGTGCAACCTTTTGTATTCTCCGCAAACATTTCACTTCTTCTTCTTTTCTGTTTTTCTTTCGAAAAATAAGCCAAAATGTCTAGTAGTAGTGGATATGTGGTTGTAAGTATATATCCCAATCGCCATATGAAAAACAGTGATGCTGGCGTAATACTTGAGTGCGAAAATCCCATTATGTTGTGTACCTCACAAGTAAGTTCTTTGTCGGAGTTGAAGAGTCTGATATTGGGTAGCATTGGTGGTTGCGAAAAAAAAAAAAGATCGGTAGGGTAGGGTATCAGTTTCGTTTATTTTGGCTCTACGACGACGAACATGTGCGTCTCATGTTTGACATTCATGGGAGAATCATGGCAAAATAAGTGATGGAACTTTTTTCAGAGGTAAGTGATGTCGATGGTAGTAGATCTGGCCAGTTGGATTTTGTGCAGGACGACCCTTTTTTCGCACCACCACCACTACACGTTGCTAGTCCAGTGAAAGACATGGACGTTGATGGTGAGAACTCCAACGAGGAGTATGTTGTGGATAGCAACGACATTGGTTCTTCTGAAAATGATGAGGAGGAGGAGTTTGTACCAGAGACGCTAGTCGAGCCATCAATTTGGTATCTTTTGCCTGTCCCGCACCCAATTCCGACTTTATCAGTTGTACCCAGTTATTATCAAACACTGGATATGGACGCGATGCACGAGAAAACTCCATTTTCCAATACGGGTGAAGACGATTACAACTTAGATGATGGTGTGGAGTTTTAGGTTGGCCATAAATTCAAAAGCAGAGATGCAATGATGCAAGTGAAGAATTACAGCATTCGCAGAAATGTTGAGTACTGAGATGTGGAGTCAGATCGATTGAAGTACCATGTGTACTGCCAGCAATATTAATAAACATGTAGTTAATAACTAAATTAATAAATATGTAGTTAATAAATTGATTTAAATAAAAACATTGACTTAAATAATTAATAACTAAATTAATAAACATCTAGTTAATAAATTAACTTAAAAGACATTTATTTAAATAATTAATAATTTAATCACCAAACATCTACTTAACAACTTATTTTAAATATAAACAAAATGAATAACATTTACTTAAGAATTTAATTTAACTAATACCTAAAATCATATTCTATCAATCCTTCGTAACAATATATTTATCTACCAAACATGTGTTGCAGTGACGGACCCAGAAAAATTTTATAGTGGGGCAAAATATAATAAAATTTAAGTATAGATATATTTTTTTGGCTTCCCACAATACCTAACAAGTTAAGGGCTAATCTATTATGACTTTGAATTTTATTTAAGAGTCTGTAATTGGCCAATGAATTGCTATCCATACGAGATGAAATTCGAACTCCCAACACTTGCTTAAGAGAATGATGACTAAGTTGATCACTCCATCAATTCAAATTAGTTTAGATATATTCAAAGTTTAAATTATAACTATCTATACATATTGATAAAAACTACCCACAGTATAATATTCCAAATAATAAAAACAATAATTTATAATGACTTTTTTTTTTTATTTTTAACATGACAATATTATTTTTCTATATATATTATTAAAAAATTATTTTATTTTTTGTTATCTCATATTTAAGTATTTAACTGTTAAATCTATTTATTATAGTCTTTATAGTATAAATAATTTTTTTAACCAAATAATTACTATAATCAAGACTATTTTAATAATAGATATTAATACAGTATATTAATATATAGATAATATAATTTTTATCTTAAATATTTTTTTTAAAAAACACTAATAATTTGAGTTGTATTTAATTAAAAAACTAAATTTTAATTTAATTATTAACAATTAACTAATATAATAAAATTAATTATCACTTTTTTTTGAGTTTATTTATTTATTTTTTATTGTTATACTAACTCAAATTTAATAATATAATTATTATTATTATATGTTAAGTTTAACAAAAAAAAATTAACAAAAAAATTATTTATATTTTATTTTGCAGTTAATATAATATAAAAGGGACAAATATATATATATATATATATATATTATTTTTTAAAAAATTTTGTGGGGGCAAATGGCCCCTCTTGATTACACATAAGTCCATCCCTAATGTGTTGTATACTAATTCTATAAAAGTTTCTTAAGACTATGTTTGTTTGAGAGGAAATGGAAAGGAAATAAAAGAGAGAAAAAGAAATGAAAAAAAAAGATTATTTTTTATTATTTGGTTGAAGAAAGAAAATTAGAAGAAAAAAATGAATAATACAAGGATAAAATTATCTTTTTATAACATTTCTTCCTTTTTTATTTTTCTTTAATCCAAACACAACTAAGAAAAAAAAAAATTCACTCAATTTCTTTCCTTCCAACCAAACATAGCCTAAGTATGGCTACACATATATACTCTAACATAATTAAACAGAAAGAAACAACACTAACCTCAGAAGTCGGCTGCCCACACGCTGTGTCATGTCACGTTCAGTCGATTGATATCCGGATCATGTGCATCTGTGCACGCCATGCTCACCAAATAAGTCGATAATATAGTTAGAAGATGTTAGAAGTTAGAGGACAATTGAAGAAATGAATGAAAAACCTATCCAAATTGTAAACGAATTGTATATATAGACTGCATTTAGTCTTATCTCATTTACGGTGTAAATGAAATAAAATTGTATGTATCTCGTTTATACTGTAAACGAGATAAGACAAAATACGCCATATCACGTTTATACTCGTGGTGACGTACTGACGTTTGCATATGTGGTGTGCATAGTTTTGAAATCGAACCGGACCAACCGATTCGGTTAGATTAATTAGGAACCGGTCATTAAAACGGTTTGATTAGCCTTAAAAATCGACTAACAAAAAACCGGTAAAAAACCGGATAAACCGGCGGTTAACCGATAAACCAATGAAACCAGCCGATTTTTTAGATATTTTCCGGTTTGGTGCACCCTCCAAAACGACGCGCGTTTTGACCTTTATTGACAAAAAAAAAAAAAAAAACCCTAAATGGCCAAAACCCTAAAACTCCCCAACGCAGCGCCACGCCGCCACTCCTCCCTTTCCTCTTCCAGCTTAAACTTTGAACTTTGAAATTGAAAGATCAAAAGAACCCTAGACCCGCAGCCCGCACAGCCCCCACATTCCCCTTCTCCGTCGTCGTCCCCTTCCTTCGTTGCGTGTCTCAACCCAGTCTCTCTTCACTGCGTGCGCCGTCGCTGCTTCTTCGCCCCTCGCTGTGGGTCGTCGCTACTCAGCTCCTCGCCGTGGGTCGTCGCTGTTCTGCTCCTCGCCGTGGGTCGTCGCTGTTCCGCTCCTCGCCGTGCGTCATTTCTGCTTCTCTGCCTCCTCGCCAGTCTTGCTGGGTGGTCTCTGCTTCTCTGCTCCTCACTCGCCGTCTCTGTCCTCGTCGTTGAGTGGTTGACAGTTTGTCAATTTCTTGAGTTGTTGGGTGTTCAGCTAACTGGTGGTGATGGGTAGCTAGAAGAGGGTAAGTGGGTAAGATAGCAATTCATTGTTACAATTCTTCACAGCATTTCTCCGCAAAGCATTTTTCTATTAGCACAAAAGTTTATTTTGACATCTTTCTCTTGAAAAATAATTTAGCCTTACATTTTCCCTACTAAAGACCTTCAAACTAATTAAGCTCCACATAGGCTTGCTGCTTGAGATTTTGTTAACTAAAGTGACAATGATGAGGGCTTAAATGATAGGATTAATGATGATGGAAAGAACGAAGAACTGGATGATGAATTTGATGATTTTCTTGATAGCAAGCCTGTTCTAGAACTGCAGGGTGTGGATCCAAAGAGGGGTTGGAGATGGTAGTCATTGTTTAATTGTTTATGATTTTTATTTGTTACTATAGACATTGATAGAGATGGAACTTTGGTTTGGTATCTGCAGAAAATCTAATCCACAGATGTAAATATACCTGATGTCTTTGAAATGCTATGATTGCATTAAAGTTTTCATTGTGCATAAATGGTAATGTTTAAGCATGAAAATTGAATTGATTCTGAATATAACTCTGCTGAAGCCAATTAAAGAGAATTCTTCACTAAATGGAGATTGAGTCTTTAAAGCCGAAGAAAATTACCAGAGCTTAGAATAGTTTCTTTTTATTTATTTTTTATTTATGTTATTCTTCATGAGTTTAAACTTTAAAATGATAATCAGTGATATGTTTTTTTGTTGCATTTTGTATAAAAATATTAGAAATTATTGTTTGAATATTTGAAATTTATATATTAAATTTTTAATAATTTTATTTTATATTTAACTAAATCGGTTAAACTCCGGTTGAACCACTAAACCGTTGAACCAGTTACTGCACTGGTTTATTTACCAGTTCGGTTGATAAGAAATATAATAGATTTTTGGTAAAAATGTTACAAAGTATATATTTTGGTAAATAAAATATTATTTAAAAAAAAAACCCCAAGACATGACGGTTGGTCTTGTTATTTTATTTTAATTTTAACTTTTATTCTTTTTAGTTTTTATTATAGATGAAAAAACCGAAGTTAACCCCTCCATAAACCCTAATACCAACTGACATATTCAACGTTCCTCATTCCTCAACACACACTTTCTGCCGTCGACGCACGCCACTGTGTGTCACCGCTGTTTCCACCGTCTATTTAGTCAGGTCTTGTTGCTTCCTATCGTAATCTCTCCTATGCTCTTTTTTTTTTCTCTCTCTCCTTGTGAGCTAATCACTCATTTGAAAACTTCAATTTCGCTGCAGAGAAGAGATGAGGAAGAAAGTGGACGAACGAATCAGAAATCTCATAGAGAATGGCGTCAAAACAAGGCACAGGTCCATGTTCGTCATCATCGGCGACAAGTCACGTGACCAGGTCTCTGTTACACACGCCATTTCCTTCTGTAGTGCAGTGATAGGTTCTGCCGAATTTTATACGGTTTTGGAAGCTTAATTTTATACCGTGAAGGAAATTAGAAGGCATTGCATTTTTTCTTTCTCTCTTTTTTGAGTGCTAAACACAGTCTTTAATGTGTGCAGATTGTGAATCTTCACTACATGCTTAGCAAGGCCCAAATCAAATCCAGGCCAACTGTTTTATGGTGTTACAAGGACAAACTTGAACTCAGCAGGTTCTGCATATATAATTGATGCCTTGGTTTTGTTTTTATGTGATTTAGTTGTGGTAATATCCAGTGTATATGTTCTGTTTGAGTTGTTGTAGACATGGTTTTAACATGATTAAGATCATTGTGAATGCAGTCATAGGAAGAAACGTGCTAAGCAGGTTAAGAAATTGATGCATAAGGGGCTTTTGGATCCTGAGAAAGTTGATCCTTTTTCGTTGTTTTTAGAGAGTACGGGTTTAACTTATTGTTTATACAAGGATTCTGAAAGAATTCTCGGGAATACTTTCGGAATGTGTATACTCCAGGTATCTTATGCTTCCTATTAATTTTCTTTGTTGTTCTTTCCATGTTACTTTTTCTTTTGTCTCTTTTTTTTCCCCACTGAGATGCATCAATTTCGCCATTGTCTTTCCTTTTAGGATTTCGAGGCGTTGACACCTAATCTCCTAGCAAGAACAATAGAAACAGTTGAGGGAGGAGGGTTAATTGTTCTGCTGCTTCGTTCATTATCCTCACTTACCAGTCTCTACACCATGGTGATGGTATGAACACAGATTCATCAGAATTGATGTTTAAGTACTTTTTCTTTTATTCTTTTTGTTTTTATTTTGAATTTTAAACATCTACTTTTCGGTTAAGTCATACAAAATGCAAATTTTCTGTTGTTCACTGGTTGCAGGATGTCCATGATAGATTCCGGACTGAATCTCACTCTGAAGCTACTGGGCGCTTTAATGAGCGTTTTTTATTATCATTTGCTTCTTGCAAGGCATGTGTGGTCATGGACGATGAGTTGAATGTACTACCAATTTCATCTCATATTAGGTCTATTAGCCCAGTTCCTGTTAAGGAGGTACTATGATATCATCTATAACTATCTGTTTCCTTTTTGTTTCTGTGCTCTGTGAAAATTTTGAGAAATTTTTATTATGATGTTGCCAAAAGCATTTAATTTACCATGTGCTCTTTTCTTCTCTCCTTTTTTGGCTGCCAAGTAAAACTATTAACTATCTAATTTTGTGCCTCTAAATTGATGTTTCAGGACTCTGAGGGACTCTCAGAAGCAGAGCAGGACCTGAAAAACCTTAAAGAACAACTCAATGAAGATTTTCCGGTTGGACCGTTGATTAAGAAGTGTTGCACATTGGACCAGGTTTGTGTTAACTCAACCTTGGATTGTCTACCATGGTTAATCAAAGTAGTTTTTCCTCTATGGTGGATGCAAGCTTTACATGGTTTTTGGTAATAGGGAAAAGCTGTCATCACATTTCTGGACGCAGTTCTGGACAAGACCCTTCGTAGCACTGTTGCATTGTTGGCTGCTCGTGGTCGTGGGAAATCAGCTGCTCTTGGTTTATCAATTGCTGGAGCTGTTGCTGTGGGGTATGTGCTTTTGATGCTTATAGATACAGTTATTGCTCATATTTATGTTGACTTTGTTTGGATCTGATTGTAAGATTGCCTATGTAGGTATTCAAATATCTTTGTAACTGCACCAAGCCCAGAGAACTTGAAAACCTTGTTTGAATTTATATGCAAAGGTTTTGAGGCACTTGAGTACAAGGTACTAGTTCACTTCACTTACAGCTGTTATCATTATTCATTGCTTTAGTAAGAAACAAGTTGCAAAATCTGCATTGATGGCAAATGGGCAGTTAGATTTAGGTAATGGACTGGCGTCCTAACTCCTAAGTACCTTTCTTGTACATTTTCATTTATATTAGATATCCTAACGGTTCATCCAACATCTCTTAATTGCTAAATATCAACTTCTGGACTACATCTACTTTCTTATTCAAATGGTTGTCTAGGAAAACTTTGCAATAAAGAGAATATTATTTTGCTTTCCAAGAAGAAATCAAGGGATCTTCTCATCTTAAAAATGAGTATATTGAAGAGAACAGAAGAGAAATAGGGAAAGCGTGAACTAATATGTACAAGTGAGATAGATAATGGTGTGTTGATAGTCTGACCAAAAACATGTGCATATAATTAGTCAATTTAGGTAAGTAATGGAGCTGGAAAACATATCCTTTCAACTATACATAGTGAATTCTGTTAATAATATGTATTATTTATGTCTGAGAAATTATTCCCTATACCGAGTGTTATGGCGTGCTTATTTGCCACTTATTTGTTTTTTCTCTCTTCCCCAAAAAAATGTAATAAACTTCCCTATTAAATTCCATTCCATGCAATACATTTGAAGACCAAGGAAAACATTAAAGTTTCCACATTCATATTATAAGTGTACCTAACTGTTTACTTTTCTAGTCAATAGGATACCAAATGATTGATCACTTCACATTGATTTTGCATCTTATTATCTCCTTTTAACTTTATGTTTTTTGGGAACAGGAGTGAGTGAGAATAGAATGTTCCTGAAAACTGTTTATAGTATTTGAATCCCAACCTCTTGCCTTTCGGTTGGTTTGTGTATAAAAACTTGATTAAATTCGAAAGTGCTGCTCTTTCCTATGTAAACAGGAACACATTGATTTTGATGTGGTACAAAGCGCAAATCCTGAATTCAAGAAAGCTACTACTGTAAGGATTAACATTTACAAGCATCATAGACAAACAATTCAGGTAAAATTTTTTTGTAATGCAGATGCTTTTACGTTAATAAATGTCTTGATGTTAAGGAAACTTAATGTTTACGTAATGCTATAAGTATAAATTTGGATGTGTATGCTACATTGATAACTTCTTTCCTTTTTTTTTCCCTCTTATAAGGGATATCTTTTATCCTACCGTTATATTGTATTATTCCTCTCACAGCCCTAATGGTAATCTTCTTTTATATATAAAAAAATTGTAAACATGATTCTGAACTTGTGTTTTCATCTAAATGGTTTTCAGTATATACTCCCACACGAGCATCAAAAGCTTTCTCAAGTTGAATTATTGGTTATTGATGAAGCAGCTGCCATTCCACTGCCGCTTGTGAAGTCTTTGCTCGGGCCATACCTTGTCTTCCTGTCATCGACAGTTAATGGGTATGCCTTGTTTTTCATTTTATTTAATGAAGTTTGCTGTGCCTATTGTTTATAGAGCTAACTTCTGATGTGACTTAATTATGGGAAGACTTATTTCTCTTGAAACTCATGGATAGTTATGAAGGCACTGGGCGTTCATTATCGCTAAAACTTCTGCACCAACTAGAAGAGCAAAGCCATGTATCTTCCAAGAGCACGGAGGGATCTGGTTCTGGTACTTAGTTCTTCTAGCTTTTATTAGTCAATTTTAAATATATAATATGCATGCCATTTTATGCTGAGAAAGGTGGTGCAGTTGAAGGGGATCAAGATTGCTTTTCAACAACTGTTACTGACTGTTATGTGCATGCTTGTTATTTGCTGAATTATGAGTTCTATCTTTCAGGTTCTCTATTTAAGAAAATAGAACTGAATGAGTCCATCAGATATGCTTCTGGAGATCCCATAGAGAACTGGCTTAACACTCTACTATGCTTAGATGTTTCAAGTGCCATCCCTAATCTTAGCAGGTTATATCCAGTGTTTTCATATCATATTGGAAACTTGGACCATCCTTTTTTCCTCTCTGTTTATGGTTCTTCGTTCTGCAATTAGGTTACCTCCACCCAGTGAGTGTGATCTATACTATGTTAATCGGGACACCCTCTTTTCCTACCATAAAGATAGTGAATTGTTTTTGCAGGTAAAAACCAGAATTATCTGATGATTTTGGCTGGAATGATAAATAATTATGCCTGTATTTATTTGCTGTACTAATATATTGATATTCTTGCAGCGAATGATGGCCTTGTATGTTGCTTCACATTACAAAAATTCTCCAAATGATTTGCAGCTGATGGCAGATGCTCCAGCACACCACTTATTTGTATTACTTGGTAGATTTGGTTTCCTTTCTAGTTATTTTTCCTGTGTTTAAATTGATGTGGCTTGAACTAGATATATAATACTATTCAAATTACAGGACCTGTTGACGAATCAAAGAATCAACTTCCTGATATCTTGTGTGTCATCCAGGTTTGCATCTTTGGCATAAATTATCCTTGTCTTCGTTTGTTACATATCTTCACATGATCTGTTTTAACATGACCTTAGGATCTGCAATTTTCTCCTTATCTGCTCTTTGCCTCTCGTCAGATTAACGTGTGATAGCTGATATCATTGTACGAACTATGAAGTTTCAATATCAATGTGTGAAGTTTCATTTGTTTAGCATAAATTTTGTTGTTCTTGCTTGATTGTGATGGGTAAAAACTGTGTAGCTACAAGCATTAGCAAATGGCTGTGATTCTTTGAAGCTTGTATTACTTTGTACCAGCAGTTACTTGGTGTTAGTTTTAGTATGTAATTTCTTGTTATGTTTATCTCCTATTTCTGTTTAGCTTGCACGTCCATTTGTTGTGATTTCTGACATTCATAGCTTACAGGTCTGTCTTGAGGGGCAGATATCTCGCCAGTCAGCAATCAAAAGCTTGAGTGATGGTCATCAGCCTTTTGGGGATCAAATTCCATGGAAATTCTGTGAGCAATTTCGTGATACAGTTTTCCCCTCACTTTCTGGTGCTCGTATTGTACGCATTGCTACACACCCAAGTGCCATGAGGGTAATTCTGTATGAAGGCATATCTTTCTGTTACTAACCTGATTCTCCAAAGGCGTGACACCCTCTTACATTTCATCATCTTTCTTTTACAGCTTGGATATGGTTCACAAGCAGTTGACCTTTTAATACGGTGAGAGCAGATTGCCTCCTTGCTTCAATTGATGTTCACTTTAGCTTTCTTTTCCTTATTCTTTTTAACTTTCTTAAAGCGTTCTTCAAAAGTTTATTTTTACATCTATTTGGTTTTAGTGTGCCTTGGTTCAACTGTGTAGTTGAAAATATGTTGCTGCAGCCTCCAGTCAATTATTATTCTAATCAAGAGCTAATGTAGGTGCTGATATCTCTTATAATTAGAATTGTATTAAATGGTGCAGTACTATAATTCTGAAAATATATTTGTGTTGTTTTAATTACACTTCTCCATCAAGTTACCATTTTTTTTTAGTCTAAGGTGTTGCCTTGGAATGGGGCCTGGTGATTAGAGTTTCTAGTGGTGAGAGCTGCTTCTTCATTTATGGGATAAGCTTCTAGCCTTAAGCATGGGTCCGCCAGGGAAAATGATTTAGCTTGTTTTGGTACCATCCAGATCCAGTACATTGATACTCTGCTTTGAAAGATGTTGTCTCAGGGGCCAGGGCACTCATTTTAGTCTTATATATAAAATATGTAAAAATGTTTAACGTAGATTCAGTTGATCATTTGCATTGCCTACTTTTTACAGTTACTATGAAGGACAACTTACTCCCATCTCTGAGATCGATGTTGAAGATGAAGTGCAAGCTCCACAAGTTAGAGTTACAGAAGCTGCAGAGAAGGTATATTTCTGCTGAACTCCAATATGTATTATGTACAGATTAGTTCTGTTCATTTCTTTATCAGAAGTTAATTTATGCCATAGCGGGATATTGGAGCTATCCGAGTCTTTTTTATAGGCCTGCTGACAGCCACTAGTGCGAAAGCTTCAATTAGTTGCTTATACTTGTTTTCAGGATATTACTAAAGCATTTCATAGTTAGAGATAGTAAAGAAATACTCATTATTAAGTACTTTCGATCAGGTCCTTGCTTATGTATCCTGGCCTTCTTAATTGCTTCCTATAATAAACATTAGGGTAATGTTTGGTATCTGAGTTAAAACATACAGTTGACTGGCAGCAACTGGATCAAAAATGGCAGATTTCATTTGATTTGTTATTGTTTTTTCTTGAGTTTATCAATTTCTCTTTATGTTTCTATATGCTTAGCCTTTTTAATGATATGATGATAATCAATACAGGTTTCGTTGCTTGAAGAAAATATAAAGCCTAGAACAAATCTTCCTCATTTGCTGGTACATCTGCGTGAAAGACGGCCAGAGAAGCTCCATTACATTGGCGTCTCATTTGGGTTAACCTTGGACCTTTTTCGCTTTTGGAGAAAGCATGCATTTGCTCCGTTCTACATTGGCCAGATTCCAGTTAAGATTTAGTTTTTCTTAGGCCGCAGACAATAATAATGAAATTTATTTTACAGATGACATATGTTTACTTTACAGAATGCTGTGACTGGTGAGCATACGTGCATGATCCTGAAACCTTTGAACAATGATGAAATTGAAGTTGATGGATCAAATCAATGGGGGTTTTTTGGTCCGTTTTATGAAGGCGAGTTCATCTTCCTTTGTGCTGGATATAGAACCATTTATGTGCCTCCTTGCCTATTCATGACATTGCATAAGTTTCTATTGTCATGGGGTTTACAGTTTAATCATTGTTACACCCAATTTTCTAAATAAAAGTTAAATTTTACTATAATATAGCATAGTATAGGTCTGTGCATAGCCCACACTTTTAAGTCTATAAGATGCTTGTGCCCGTGTGTTGGGGAGAGGGAGGGTGCTGAATATAAAGCCATTTATGTACCTTTACGCAATAGTTTAAGCTCTTGGAAGAGATTATTCAAGAAAGTATGCTATATGATTTGCCTTCAATATTGATCATTAACTTTGTTAATTTTTATATGATTTTTGTTTGTAGATTTTAAGCAAAGATTTACAAGACTTCTGGCTTCCACTTTTCGTGGTATGGAATACAAGCTTGCTCTGAGGTTAGTATTAGGAATTTACATCTTTTTCCATTCTCAATTTGCAACATTGATGTGATATTTCCCCCACGAAAATTTTAAGATATAAAATTATATAGATGCTTTTACTCAACAGTTAATAGTTTTGATCCTGGATATTGAAAGGAAGTCAAGCGATTCATTTTCTTATGCTTTTCGTAAACTTCTAAGACTGTTGCATAACATACTCATCAACTAAAATTTAGAGTGCATTGAACTCAATGGGTTCTTCTCCCCTGATATTTATCGCCATCATTGAAATACTTGTTCTATTCATATTGTGATAATTCATCCAGCATCATAGATCCAAAAATCAATTTCATGGACCAAGAACCTTGGAAGACCAATTCTGATAAATATTTGGGATCTGTTAGAGAATATCTATCACCACATGATATGAAGCGACTGGAGGCTTATGTTGAAAATCTAGCTGACTTCCATCTGGTAAGATCTCATATATTACTAACCAGAATTTCCAAGTGGTGCCTTGATATGTTCAATGCTTTATTTGGAGATTAAAGAGGTTCTTCACAAGGAGCAAAATTTTTCCCCTGATGATGTCCAGTGATTTCCCTTTTTGAAGTAGAATTTCATCTTGTGCACATGAAAAACACCTTAAGAAAATAATGATTAAGAAATGAATAAGTGAATGGGGGTTTCAAGGAGGTCGTCTAAGACCAAAATTTGTGCCCCATATACATACTGCTGAATATCTGATATATTATATGGTCAATTCACTGTGCCAATACGTACGATTCTCAACACCTGTTTATATGATTTGGAGTGCTTTTAAGTATATCATGACCCTCCTTGTTGGACAGATTTTAGATATTGTTCCCACCATTACACATCTGTTCTTCCAAGAAAAGATTCCAGTTACATTGTCATATGCCCAGGCTTCTGTGTTACTGTGCATTGGACTGCAGAACCAGAACATTTCATACATTGAGGTTTGTTTATTTACTTACTGATTTCTTTAGATGAAAATTGAAATATAACTCAGATGACTAGTTGGCACCGTATGGCTTGTATATGTAAGATAACTGAAGTCCTCCTTTCAAAATGTATAATCATGTAATTTGACGATTCATCATGATACATGTTCTCTATCAAAATTCAAAATTATTCAACTTTTTTTTTTATTTCAGTAGATCTCGACCTTGTTTGTCATGATTAAACATAGTTTTCATGTTTTACATCTTTCCCTATTGTTTTCCTTCCACAAAAGATAGATTCACTTCCTCTATGTACCCTTCTCATTTAATAGGAACAAATGAAGTTGGAAAGGCAACAAATATTGTCTTTATTTATAAAGGTTATGAAGAAGTTTTACAAATATTTATACGGTCTTGCATCCAAGGAGATTGAATCAACCTTGCCCCGACTGAAAGAGGTAAGCTTATTGATAATGTTACCTTGTCTATTCCATAGCTTTATTCTTTCAGAAGAATTCTTCACAAATTGGTCAGTGAACTCGTCATATATGTGTGCTGCTGTGTATAAAGTTTCCTAATATTTGGTTCTCCTTTGCATGTCTCACTAATGTGCCTACTTTTTCATATTTACCCTTCATCTGTTTTTGCCCCCAGATTGTTATGGAACCTCATAGTGTCTCTGTGGATGAAGATCTAAATAATGCAGCTAAACAAGTTGAGGTATGCTTGTTTCTCATTTGCTTTATTCTGTTGAATATTCTTGTGTGGATCCCCATACGGCCATAGCTCCTTTCTCCAACCTCTCATTTGAAGTAGCTCTTAACTCTTGCGTGATTATTTATTACTGGATAGGATGACATGAAGTCAAAAACAGAAGCACTTTTTGCTCCTGATATGATCCAACAGTATGCCATTCAAGATGGAGAATCCAGCCTTGAGAATTTGTTACAAAATAATGGTGGAAAGATACCCACTGGCGGACTTGTTAGCGTGAAATCCAGTAAGAGTGTTGTCAAACCCGAAAAAGAGAAGAGAAGCCATAAGACTGACAAAAAGCGGGAAAAAGACAAACACAGCAATAAATCAAGCAAAAGGAAAAGGACTTGACTTTGAGGAGAATCAAAGTTAAACCTGTTAGTTGACTGATCGTTTGGGTTACAGTCAAAAGAGTGTTGTATAATGCAAAGTTGAAGATGCAGGAAAATTTTTGACCTCGCTAGAAGCTATCATATGAATGCATGTACCAGCCCGTTCTCTTGTATAGCTTAGCTACAGAGCATGGCCATAATGTGGACTATGTAGGACAGTAGGAGGCAATTGCCAGTTTTGTAATTTACACATTAAAATTATCACAGGTGATTAAATTGGTCTCACGTTATATTCGAAATTGTGGTGGTCGGAATTTGAAATTCAATTATAAAGGGTATTAGTATATCATCAAAAGGGTACACCATAATGTAGACTCTTGCGAAAAGCACTAGTTGCTGTAGTTTAAAAATTATTCTGTTCTTCCAATTTGCGCGAGTGCCATCTTGAAATTTTATTATTCGCATCTGTAAAATGCGAAATTATATTTATCGAAAACAAAAAGATTTTTTGCGCATGTGTTCCACCAAAAAAATATAAAGTTGCTCTAATTTTTCAAGAACTAGTAACCAGTTGTTTGGATAGGTGGGATATAAGTCATATAACTCTTAGGATGTGTGTGGTTCAAGTATTATTTTATTATAAAGATTCCATTCTTATGGGAATCAAAGATACCCAAGGGAAATGTGGGAATTGAAATGATAGTATTTTGATTCCCTGGAATCAAACTTGCTTAGGAATAGCTTTTCAAACTTTGAACCAAACATAGGAATATATAGGAATATGATATTCCTATCTTACAATTCCTAGGAATTATTTATAATTTCGCCAACCACACACACCCTTAAAGTATGGTGTTACAAACATCAAGTAAAGATCAGGATTAAAGACTTATCTCAACGTCTATTAAAAAAAAAAAGTCTTGTTGTACACCAGTTAGCCTGAAGCCCTGCACAAACAAACAATTTAATGAGATGGAGCGACGCCAATAAAGTGAGTATCGAATAGCGAGAACTCTACGTCTCTGTGTACCTTAATTTTAAAAGAAATTTATGCACCAGCCGGGAATCGAACCCGGGTCTGTACCGTGGCAGGGTACTATTCTACCACTAGACCACTGGTGCCAATTGAATACCAAGTTTCAACGGCTAAATATAGATTCTTTTGCAAGGTTCGCATTCTCCCTTACGTTTTTTCGTTTTTCAGGTTACAAAGGTTCAGCCGTTCAGGAGAGTTTTTATGCTAATTTATGTATGTAACTATTTTCCAAATGTCAATGAATTTATTTACTACATAATTCACTAATCAGAAGATTGAAATTTCGAACATTTTATGTCGCTCCTTATTCCCTGAGAAGAATAACATAAGTGGTACATGCATTCTTGATTCTTCTCCACATAGGTTAACTGGTATATAGGGTAGATGAATTGGCAATAAACAAAGTATAAAAAATACAATTCCCAAAACAATTAATAATGTGAGCAAAGTACAACTACTCTTTAACTCATCACATAATAGAAAAACTTATCTGCATAGTCGGTTGAAATGAGCATCAAATGACTGAATGAGGGCAAGGAACGCCACTCAATCACAGGAAAGAGTTTCACAAAGTCAACAAATAATTAACTATAGAAAAATCTCTTGCTCAATATCCATGAAAATTGAGTTAATTATAGTTGAATATAATACATGGCATATCTCAAAAGTAGTGCTTAACTCAGTATAAAGAACAATGACAAAGATGAGCGCACATAGTTACAGATGAAAACCACATTATTCTTGTTTCCTGAGAGGGAAGAATAAAAGTAGGAGCATCTGAAATATCTTGTGCTTCTTTTTCAATGATGTCTCGGATACACTGGGACTCAAAACAAGTTTGCCCCTCTCAAACAAAAAAAGGAAAAAAAAAAAGTAGAAGAGTTGTTTAGAAGGTTTCAGAAATAAATCATCAATATGTTGAGCACTCTCATAAGTTCAAGGACCAAAATGAATATTCAATCTTCCGTTTCCCAAAAAATGTGTCGTATACCAATAAACTTTTAAACTTTTCAATACATTCCTAAATTCCTTTTTAAAAGGTTCAACAGTCTAAAATGATAGGCAAACAGATTTAATTATATAACAATAAAAACTATCCATGGTCAAACCTGTAAAACAAGGTTACAAAGATTGAAACAAGTAGCTCCGATAGTCTGATGTCTGCCGTGTACCACAATTAAAAAACTAATATCCCATCCAAAATGCACGAGATTGAAATTTCTATTCACCCTAATTGGTATTTTACAGGAGCTAGACAAGTCAAGCCTCTCTTGTGAACGGAAAATGGAGACTACTGTTCAAGCTGAATGTTTGCTACATGCAAGACTTTCTGCATAGTTGAAAGAAACATAATAATTCTCATTTCTGTGAGCTGGTAGATTCTTTAACTCACGACTGTAAGGATTCAAGATGGATAGAGTAGTTTTCACTAGACCAGATTCATCAACATGCTCGAGCAATCGGTGGCAAACAATTTGATCTCTCCAAATACTTATTGGATATACTATCCTTGAAAAGGGCCCTACCCTGTATCGTTTAATCCATCTCTCCCCTTCAGCTGCATATGTATGAGTGTTATCCAATACCCACAAGTCAATCAGAGAAGATTCACCATTTACCATCATAAAATTATGGAAGTTTCCCATCATAAACTGATGAAACATAACAAGTTTGTCATTGTATTCTGCTAGCACAGAGGTAGAGGAGTAAGTAGTGGGCAAAGGGTGTGATTCAGGACCTCTTAACAACCTAAAAATGTCATGTCCAATGTCGAATGAAACCAAACATTCATCAGGATCTTGACTGGACTCGAGCTCGGAGCTCGTGGTGGCCTTCCAAAACATGCCTCCACCGGCGGCAATAGCATTCGATACCAAACATAAATTTTGCAAATTGCTAGCATCAACTTGTCTCCATGACCCACTAGCTAAGGAATACACTTCCACTTGGTTAACATGAATGTCATCAAGAACCACAATTCCATCATTACCCTCATTATCATCATCATCATCAGACTCATAAGACTCACATACACAAATTCTCACTATCTTGTAATCATTGACAAGTGGACTATAGCCAAATCCAAAATAGTAAAGAGTCCTGACATCAGTTAGGGTTCGAGGTACCTGTGTGACTTGTCTTGTTGCTGGATTACAAATGGAAAGAGCGTGATCGGTGTGACGTAAGCACAGCAAGCCATTGCGGGAACCCACAATCTTGGCGCCATTTGAGGCGAAATTGAGAAATTCAAGCTCGTGAACACTGAGGTCAGGTCCAATTAAGCAGAAGGATGTTGGAGTGGAGCACACTGGGGAAGTAGGAGAACGTTGAATTCTCTGAAGAAGAAGAAAACGATTCTGAATTGAGTGGCGAAGGTGCTGTGCCGTGAAATGAGGGGTTCTGAAGAGATTCGCCCAATTCTTTGAGACACACTTGAATCGCATCAAAGATTTCACTGGAAGCCTTTTCAGAATATCTATCATCACATCATCAGGAAAAATCTCACCGTTCTCACCCATTGAAGCCAATCAATCCTTTCTTCTGCGATTCCTTCCACAAACCCTAACTGTTGCTTTAAAGTAAAGTAACTTGCTTTCCTCTTTCCTTTTTCTTCTCTCTCAATAAGAGAGAATACTATTATTAGAAACAGGCTATGCATCCAACCATATTATTGCCATCAAAATTTAATCAAACAGACTCAACAATAACAAAAATTATTACACGCGCGATGCTGTATGTTATTGTGGCTGAGTTTTTTAAATATTGTGAAAAAATGTGTGTTTTTCTTTAATATTTTTCTTTAGGTGAGTTTAACATTGTTATGGGAGAGAAAGAATTTTTTGTCAGAAGATACAAAACGTCTTTTGTACATGATTTAAATTTTTTTAATAAATAAAATCAAAAGGGCACTACCGTTTTGCTAGAAATAAATAATTAAAAAAATAAACATAATTGTTGCCGTTTTGTCTAGAAAGCAAAAAATTTTTAATTTAAAAATAGAAAACGGCGGTGCTGTTTTGTGTTGAAACAAATTTTACTGTTGAAAATGGTCAAAATGGTGGTGACGTTTAGTACAAGTATGAATAAAAAAATTTAAAATTAGCTATATAAGGTATGCTAGTATTATGCGAGAAACACCTTGAATAGAGTGGAAAGTGAACAACACAAAGTTATTTGTCTTTAAATTTTCAGAGAACTTAGAACTCTTTATTCTTTAGCAGTTGAATTTGTTCTTACTTCTTTAGCTGTGAAGTTGTTCTTCATTCTTTAGCAGTTGAAGTTGTTCTGCATTTGTTGAGTGAAATAAGTTGTGGGTAAATGTAATAAGTGTATAAAATGGAGAGTTATGTTAGTTTAAAAATATATTTCAATGGTCAGATTTTGTATGATACACATGAGGGTGTGAGTTTTTTGTATGAGAATCCATGTGTTATTATTGTTTCTCTTTCAATAACATATGAAGGATTTAAGAATGTACTCTGTCAGAGTGTAGGTCAGCAAGGCCGGAAGAGAGTGACCAATATTTTATATAGGTAGCCTGTGTTAGTATTTGGTGGTTTCGTTCAATTTCAAGTAATGCACGTGGCTGACAAAGCTAGTATACAAGGAATGTTTTCGACCTACCATCAAACTAGAGCCCGAGTCTCACTTATCGAGTTATATGTTGAGTTCGAAGAAATTGAAAATATTGATTTTCCGGAACCAATATAGACTGGATGGGTTATAATACCGAAAATGATGAAGAGTTTGAAAGTAATTATGAAGTTGTTGGTCCAACTAAACATGTGGAAGAAGATGATATATCAGTTGAGGGAGATGTAGCAGATGTTGCTAATGCACTAGTGGATCAACATTCATCGGAAAAACTATCGTTTATGCATACTTTGAATCTTGATGCCATATATGTTCCAGAATTTTCTGAATATGTCAATAGAGGTAAAATTTTTTTATTATTATTATTGTTAGAAATATTTGAATTATTATTAGTATTGTTTCGTTGTTATTATTATTATTATTACTAATTATTATTAGTCTTTTTATGAAACGGAGGTTATTATTATTATTATTATTATTATTATTATTATTATTATTATTATTATTAGGGATAAGTACGATTTTGGTCCTTGACGTTAAGGGTCAGAATCGAAACCGTTCCTGATGTAGTTTTCGACTTAAAACCGTCCTTAATGTTACATTTCATTTTAAAATGGTCCTTTCTAATAAATTTTTTTAATTTATTCCGAAATTACCCTTACTTTAAAAAAATATAAAATTAAACAAAAAAAAAAAAAGAAAACGCGTTTTGTTGGGGGGGGAGGCAAAGGGTATACGAAGGGGAAGGGAGAGGGGGAAGGGGAAGGGGAAGGGGAAAGGGGGGAGGGGGGACGGCGCCGGCGGCAAAGCTTGGAGGGGAAGGAGAAAGGACGTGGGGTTCGGAGTTGGGGGAA
This sequence comes from Arachis hypogaea, assembly GCF_003086295.3. NCBI lineage: Eukaryota > Viridiplantae > Streptophyta > Magnoliopsida > Fabales > Fabaceae > Arachis > Arachis hypogaea. The sequence continues at coordinate 126,007,361 of NC_092048.1, forward strand.
GGGGAAAGGACGTGGGGTGGAGGTGGGGGAAGGGGAGAGGCGGAGGGGGGAGGGAGAAGGGGAAAGGGGAAAGGGGGGAAGGGGATGGCGGCTGTCGCTGTCGCCTCGGCTGTTCCCACCGCCGCTGGATCCGTCGCGTGCGTCTGCCTCTGCCTGGCCTCCACCTCTGCCTCGCCGCCTCTGCCTCTGCCTCTGCCTCGCCGCCTCTGCCTCGCCGCCTCGCCGCCTCTGCTTTTGCTTCTGCTTTTTGTTTTCTGCTTCTGGTGTTGTTTGATTTTGTTAAATTTGTGTTTGAATTTTGTTAAATTTGTGCTTCTGGTGTTGTTGATTTTCTGTTTATGTTTCTCTGTGTGGAGGTGGAGATAGAGGTGGGGGGTGGGGGTGGTGGAAGGGAAGACGGGGAGGGGGAGGGGGAAGCAGGGAGGCAGTGAAGGGAAGGGGGAAGCAGGGGAGGCAGTGAGGGGGAGGGGGAGGGAAAACGGGGTGGGGGGAAGGGGGAGGCAGTGAGGGGGAGGGGGAAGGGGGAAGCAGGGAGGCAGTGAGGGGGAGGGAACATGGGGTGGGGGGAAGGGGGAGGCAGTGAGGGGAGGGGGGAAGGGGGAAGTAGTGAGGGGGAGGGACGCGGGGTGAGGATGAGGGTGAGGGTGAGGGTGAGGGTGGGGGTGGGGGGAGGGGGAGGCGGAGGCGGAGGGGGACGGCGGCGGCGTTGGTGGTGGTGTTGGTGGTGGTGGAGTGACAGTGGGTGTTGATGATGATGATGATGGTGATGATGATGTTGATAATGGTGGTGGAGTGGCAGTTGGTGGTGGTGGTGGTGAAGGAGGTAATTATGTTGGTAGTGGTGAGGGTATTTTTGTCCAAAAAAATTTAAAAGGACGATTTTAATACGAAAAAAAACATTAAACACGATTTTAAATCGAAAATTAGAAGAGGGACAATTTCGATTCTGACCCTTAACGTCAGGGACCAAAATCGTACTTATCCCTTATTATTATTATTATTATTATTATGTGTTACAAGAATTATTTGAATTATTATTAGTATTGGTACGTTATTGTTATTATAATTAACACTAATTATTATAAATATTATTATTAGAATTATTATCTATGGAGGTTATAGAAACACCTAATATTTTATATAAAAAATTTAAAAAATAACCCATGCTCATTAGATAATAATTAAGGCTATATATTTTAGTTAAATTTTAACCTAAAAATCTAAATCACTAAAAAATTATATCCGAATTAAATAAATAATTATGTTTTGAAATCAATTATTTTAAATAAAACTAAAATTATTAAATTTTTTTCTAATAAATTATTTAAAATATAATTAAAATTACTAAAAACGTCTGTTTTTCAAAAAAGTAAAAATTAAAACAAAAGTAAACAAAAATTCTAAAGCGGCCTTTTTCTCACATAAATTATATAAAATCAAACTAAAATTAATAAAAATTCTATTTTTTAAAAAAATTAATTGAACAAAATTAAAATTAAAAAAATATATACTAACATTCAACGAATAATATACACTAACGATACGCTAACAATTAATACTATTATTATAACTATAACAAAGATAATATATTTTTTACTACTCCTAATCAAGAACTAATAATTAATTTATTCATCTACGTAATCAAAAAATTATTTTAAAAATATTATATACTGTTTTTTTTTAACTTTTACTTCAAAACAATAAGATTAACCCTAACTAACTACTAATAATACGTTTAAAATACTAACTTTTTTCTATCTTTGACTGTTGCCGTTTTCTTTGTTGCGGGAATGTGGGGCTGCCGTTTTTTTGTTGTGGGGATGTGGGGTAAACAAAATGAAGAAGAAAGAATGAAGACTATGGATAAGAATAATGGAGACTATGGACTGAAGAAGAAAGAATGAAAGAAGAAGAGAGTTGGCGTTTTCATCGACGTGTGGGAAGAGAGAGGAACCTGCCACGTGTTGATCATGCACAACAAAACGTCAATAACGTTTTGATCAAAACGTTAGTGACGTTTTCCACATAACGGCGTTGACGTTTTCCTTGCAGCATTTGACGGCTCCCATAGCGACGCTAAACTCTCCTGTTTGGTCATTTTGGTGGGTAATACCACCTTTGGCCCAATATTAAAAAAAAAAGTTCTGTTATTGTCGTCGTGATCTTCTTTTTTTCGCGTATTTTTTTTTCATCGTCATTTTTTAGTTGATAGTTGTTGTTATTATTGTATTTTTTTCATCCTTCTCTCTATGGTAGTTTTGTAATATCATGAATTTTTTTTGTTTGATTTTTTATTTTATTTTATTTTATTTTTTTTAAGAGAGTGAAACAAAAAAAAATTATAACAAAATAAAATAAGAATAAGATGAGGAAGAAAAATTTTGAATTGTGTAGAACAACAATACAAAATGTACTTTAATTCACTTAGAAATGAACCGAAATTACATTTAAAATGAACCAAAAATTAAATTCCGAATGAACCAAAATTACTTAATGACGACAATTTACGAACAAACTCGTTTCAAAACAAACACAGATCAGGTGCACCTTATTTAAATCCAGAATGAACCGAAATTACTTAATGACTGCGTTCGAAAACAAGCGCAAAAACAAAATTAAATGATCAGAAATTCACTAAAAAATGAACCGAAATTACATTTAGATTGAACCAAAAATTAAATTTCGAATGAACCAAAATTACTTAATGATGCCGATACTCAAACAAACTCGTTTCAAAATAAGCAAGACTAAGTGCACCTTATTTAAATCTAAAATGAACTAAAATTACTTAATAATTGTGTTTGAAAATAAGCACACAAACAAAATTGAATCATGAACAAAAACACATCTAAATTCATTAAGTGATTTTGCAGTATTATGCATTTCTTTTTCTTTGTTTGATTTTTTCATGTTTTTATTATTTTTAAAAGGGTAAAATAAGAAGAATTATGAGAAAGAAAAATAAGGAGGAGAAGATGAATAAGACAAGAAGAAGAATATGACGAGAAATTTTGAGGAGTTTTTTATTCTTGTTTCTTTTTTGGTTTGATTTTTTTCTCTTTTTCTTGATTTTATTCCTCTCAAGAGAGGATGTGAGGAGGAAGAGTTTTGAATTGTATAGAACAACGAGACCAAATGCACCTTAATCACTCAGAAATGAACCGAAATTACATCCAGGATGAACCAAAAATTAAATTTCGAATGAACCGAAATTACTTAATGTGACGATACACAAAAAAACTCGTTTCAAAACACGAATTGATCAAATGCACCTTATTTAAATATAGAATGAATCAAAATTACTTAATAATTGCGTTTGAAAACAAGCACACAAACAAAATTGAATAATTAGAAATTCACTCATAAATGAACCGGAATTACATCCAAAATGAACCAAAAATTAAATTCTGAATGAACCGAAATTATTTAATGATGACGATACACAAACAAACTTATTTCAAAACAAGCACATACTAAGTCAATTTTGAATAAAAATACATCCAAATTAATTTTGGATCAGACAATGTCATCAATATGGCAAAAATTCGATGATATCGATAACAATAACAATGATAACGATAACGACGATACGTATTAGAAGAAGACGACAATGACGATAACGATGATAATCATGATAATGATGATAATGGAGGAGAAGAATGAAAAGGAAGGAGGAGAAGAAGAAGAAGACGACGATGTAGCATCAGGGGTGAATAAGAATGTGCGTGCATAAATTTGAAACAAGAAGAAGAAGCGCGTGAATCTAGATAGCGTTTGTTTTGAAGTATTGGAACAGAGATTGGGAGACTGAGACTCAGTATCATATTTGTTGGCTCAGAGACTAGTACTAAAATTTCTGTCTCTGTCCCCAAAATTTTAGTATTTCAGTACCTCCAAAAAGTGGAGACGCAGGAGACTAAAATTTTTAGAGATGAAAACCAAAACTTTAATAATATTTTATACCTAAAATACACTCATTTCAATTAATTAATTACAATTTTACCCTTTGTGCTAATTAAATTAGAGCTTCATTCTTATTTCAATTTCTGTCTTTCACTTTGTACCAAACAAAATACTGAGATTTATTTCAGTCTCTGTCTCTTAGTCTCTGTCTCTCAGTCTCAGTCTTTCAGTCTCTGTCTCTCCACCAAACGCTACCTAAAAGACTTGGTTGAACTTGGTTGGTTAAATCACTTGGATGTGGAGCTTTATTGTATTGGAAGATAGTGGAGATATTTTGAATTTTAAATTCGGGTACACTACCAAAAATGCACTCGAATAATTTTGTTGCTGATAAAAATGCACTTGAATTTTGCTATCGATAAAAATAAACTCAAATAATTTTAAAACGCGACAAAATCATCTAACAGTAAATATATATTTCTCGAAAAATATTTTAGAAATTGAATTTTGATGCGATTTTTTGTAAGCATGATTAGAAAAATGAGATATTATTCAAATAGGTTGATTTAAAAAAAATAATATACTAATTTCAAATGTACAGTTTCAAATTACTAATTTTAAATATGTAGCGTAGCATTTTTAGGATATAACTTTTAAAATTTGGATTAATTTAAAAACGAAAATTAAATTGATATTATTTTAATCATAATTATTTTATAATAATACACATATCTATTTATAGTATAAACAAAATAATTATGAATATATCTCGTTTATACTGTAAACGAGATATGTGTATTTTTTCAAATTCTATATATCTTGTTTACAGTGTAAACGAGATACATTCATAATTATTTCGTTTACACTGTAAACGAGATAAATCAATGTGATGTAAATTAATAAATACATTACAAATTATATATTTTGATAAATAAAATAATTAAATTATTTATTTATAAAAAAAATTTAATCTTTAGGAGCATACAGACAGAGTTCAATACCTATCTTCGGTAAAAACTTGCAATTTGGAAGATACGATTGTTATTGTGTAAGAAGTTAGTGTCTCATAATCAGACAAATTATCTCCTATCAAGTAGGGCTGACAATGGATAGAATAGAATACGATTTAGACTTTATACTAATTCTACTTATGCACTTAAAATATTTTTAGAGTAAATTTTTATTTATATCCATGAAATTAAAAATGCTAACAAATCTAATCATAAAAAAATAAAACTGACTTTATTTAAACCCATAAAAAATAGACTTTAGTTGATAAAATTACTAAATTTCTAAAAAATTATTTAAAATTCTCAAATTACCATTCAATTTAATTTAGCCCTAAATTTTAATTTTTTCTTACACCACTGCCATCCTAATCTCCAATCTCATCACCACCTAAATTCTTTTTTACCATCATTCTCATCCCCAATTATCACTATTGTCACCGCCATCATCACTATCTTCACCAACCTTTCTCTTTCTCTCTCTAAATTCACTGCCACCATAATTTAATTTCACATAATTGTGCTCTCACAATTTCATTACTTTTTCAAACAAATACAAACACAAAAAAATTAAAATCAGAAGCAAAGGAAATATCTACAACTTTTATCTTTATTTTAAATAATTAATTAATTAATTAATCAATGATACCAACAATAATAACAAAAACAAGAAAATATATTTTAAAAAATAAAAAAGGACAAAAAAAAGCATAGAAGAAGATAAGTTTTCACCAAAATCACGTGGTCATATTTTTGTTTTTTTTATATGTTCAAAATTATTGATGAAAAAAAAGAGGATTTAAAGGATTGGGAGAGAGAAAACCTTTCAACAACTATAAAAGATTTTGATGAGTATGTTCCTAACAATGGTGGTGGTTGGTTTAGAGAGAGAAAGAGAAAGGTTAGTGATGATGGCGGCAAGTCGACAACAAAAGAATGGAGGTGATAAAAGATTTGAGGGTGGTAGGCTTAGGAATTGGTAGTTAGATAAAAGAGTGAAGGTGATAAAATATTTGGGGATGCTGGAATTAGGGATTAGAATGGTGGTAGTATGGAGTAAAATTAGAATTGAGGATTAGGTTAAATTAGAAGGTAATTTGAGAATTTTGAATAATTTTTTAGGGTTCCGGTAGTTTTGTCAATAAAACCTATATTTCATGAGTATAAAATCAATTTTGTTTTTTCATGGATAGATTTGTCAGAACGTTCCAAACTTTTGTGAATAGAAATGGTAATTTATTCATCTTTTTAAAATTCAACTATATCTGCTCACGAGTTGAGAATCTCTTAACCCTAATCCTATTTGCACCCTGTAACACACTACTACACAAAGTTTTACGCTTAAGTCGTAGAACAGAGGTAGTGTGGTATTACGGACCTCTAAACAGCAAAATAAGTACATAATAGAGAAGAAGATAATATACTAGGAGCCTTGAAACAAAATGGGTAAGCAAAAATCGCAAAATAAAAAGCGCAACGCTAAAAAAAAGGATTACTTGCGTGCTAAGCAACCTAATAGGAACATGATAAAAATAAGCAAAAGGATAAAGAAAAATCAAGGAAACAGCATAACTAGCCCCTGACTCAGCCTGCGAAGCTAAGACTGGCCGGAGGATACATATATACATATAAACATACATAAGTGTTCCCAAAATACACCAAAATACCAAAGTAACTCCTATCTCTCCCTCAACCTCTAAGAGGAGCAGCGTACATAAGTTACTTGGAGAGTAAGCTAAACATATATATACATATATACAAACAGAAACCAAAATACACCCAAGGACTACTTCGCTTCCCAGGATCCAGATGCCTAGCGAGGAGCCTCTCGACCTGCTTCTTAAAAATAACAATACAATATGGAATGAGAACCGGAGGTTCTCAGCATGGTAAAAGTGCCACGCATATAATAAATAAGGTCCTGAGAATGCCACATGCAATCCTAGAACTCCGTTATTCAGTTATCCAACTTAAGTACTAAACAGAAGCCATAAACAGGGGTAGGTGTTCTAAATCTACCTAACTTACTCAAGTTCAATCTTAACCTAACACCAAACCATTTCCCCGTTTCCTCCATCCCTCCATCATTCATAATGCAACAGAAACAAGCAACCAAACAAGTTCACACACAAGTAATGAGCAGATAGTACAAATAGCAAGTATAACAAATAGCAGATGATATATCAATTAGGAAAACCCAGGAAATGCACAACAATCAAAACAAACAATTGCATATGATGCATGCCTGTCCTATGGCTGATGGGGCCCATCTGTCGGTTATCCAGCCAACCCGACAAGTCCGAAAACCTTAGACTAACCCCCGTCGCGCATTCCCAAGAGTCTATGCATAAAGTTCACATTCATTCATCATATAATCACTCATTGGAGGCTATCCATACCCGGAAATTTATACGTGCCCGGTCACCCTTATGACGTAGGGTTAACAGAGTGTCGATATTCAACCTGGAACACGTGGTGGCGAGCCACAGTTTTTATCCAGGAAAACTCGTATCTTAGATATCATTATTCATAAGACATGGCAATTATCATCAATACATCATCAAATATCAAGCCTTAACTTTAAACTTCATTAACATTCTTATTTTCTTCATAAAAGCCACCATTTACAACTTTTTTCACCCTCAAGTTATCTTGTTTTCTTAGCTTCTTTTATCTACTGGACCTAGAACCATACTTTAAGCCTTAAAGGGAAGAAAACAGAGGTTTAGAAGTGAAAAATTGGTTTAAAAACAGCCAAAACTAGTTTTTGCAGCAGGCAGCATCCACGCGTACGCGTAGGCCACGCGCACGCGTGGAGCGTACATCAAGTCACGCGTACGCGTGAGTCATGCGTACGCGTGAATATGCACACACGCGTGCACATGCGTTGCCAAAATTCCACGCCACGCGTATGCATGAGCCACGCGTACGCGTGGGTGGGCGTTTTTCAAAAATGGACAGAATGCCCAGAAAGCTTGCAGCAAACCTGTTTGGCCATCCTGAACTCAGATTTAAACACTAAACTTGTAACGTCCATAACTTTCTCCACAAAATTCCGTTTTTCACAAAGTTGATATCAATCAAAAGCTCTTAAAACCATCTTTTATTTGCAACAAACCACAATTCAATCCAAAATTTGAGGAGAATATTATGGACGTCCAAAGTTCATCAAAATTTGGTTTTAACCAATTTCCAACAAAACCTCACTTTCACAAATTTAAGTTTCTTACCATTAAAACTTGACTTACAATACCATATCAACCCAATTCATCAACAACCATTGCCAATATAACCTATAATCAACTTAACCAACCTTGATCATCAACAATTATCCACATTTACCTCATACATCATTAACCCTTCATTTATTCATATCATATCTTCACCTACACCAACTTTCATCATATATTTGTCAACCTTCCATCAACATATACCAATTAAATGCCATTAACATAAATTAACCCTTCATACACATTAATCCATCAACTTCACATAACACATTTTAGTAACAAACACCAACCACAATCCATCAATACATCAACATCAACACAACCCATTATAAGCAAGTCCAAGAGCATAAAATTAATAACCTCAATGTCTCATAATTCTTATATATGTTCATCAACAATTATACCAACAAAAATACAAAGCTACTCATTAAATGCCATTAACAAATTCAACTTATCCTATGGTTATTCTAACCTATATTTTCACAACACCGTAAATATTAAACGTGTGAAACTTAAACCATACCTTGGCCGATCACTTAGTTCACCCAATGCAGCCTCACAACTCAAAATTACAGCCCTTCCAAGCTCAATTAAAACAGCCCCCAAACCAAGCTTGATCACCAACAAGCCTCCAACTACTCCCAAGTCAAATCCAATGCTTATATACCCACTTAATCTACACCTAATACATATACATGTTCCAATTTCAGTTTTTCCATCATAAATACAAGATTGAGCTAGGGTTAGGGTATTCTTACCATACTCATATGCTCAATAGCTTGAGGCCACAAGTCCCGGAAGCTAACTTGAACCTAGAACACAAAAATTGGACAAGATTCACCATAGGTTTTCAAGTTTACCAAAGAAAGAGGGATAGATATTATGAACCAAATATGAGGCTTACCGGTGAAATTGTTCAGATAGAAAGATAGAGCTCGACGCACTGAGCGCGTGGCCGCCAATGGTGCGGCGATCGGAACTCAAATGAGGAAGATATGGTGTTTGGAGTATTTGGTTAGGGTTAGGGAGCTCTCCTCCTCTCCCTTTCTGTTATGGCATCCAGTAGCTAATGAGGAAGAAGAAAGCTGCTGTTTCATTTAAGTGTTTGGGTCCGGTTGGACCCACGGCCCGGTTTGGGTCTCGGTTCAACCGGTTCGGCCCTTTCGGTCCGATTTTGGGCCAAAATTTTGAAATTGGTATCAAAATTCTCGTTTCGACGAGCTCTATCCTATTTTGATATCAGTTTTGCATTTTTAGCTTTCCTAATTAAAATTCAATTTATTAACTAATAATTTACCGATTTTTGCGAGGTTTACACACCCTAAAATTTTCTACCCGACCCTATCCATAACAAAATCAATTATTTTCAGTTAAATATAATATTTAATCATTCTATATTTTATAAACATACTAATAAAATAGAAAATAAAAAATTAAATCTATTAATTAAAATATTAAAATTATAATAAAATCTAAGTTAAATTACAAATAACATGATCATCAATCAATTAACTTTATTATACATGTTCCGTCTTGAAACGGGACTCCAAGGTATAGCTCGTCCACACTGAAGGGAGCTCTTCCGTCGTCTTCTTCCTGTGTGTTGTACAATGGATTCCTCGTTAATCCAACTAATGCAGGAGACCTGCAAAAAGGATTTCGACGCTCAAGTCAATACTAAATCTCGAAATAATAAATCTCTTAAGCCGAAATGATTTTTTTTTGTTTTGCTTTTTCTTGATGATCATATAGCTCATACTCGTTCCCTATTTATTGTTGTTTAATGTAACCATCTTGGTATTGGATATCTGAGATCCGTGTATGAGCCGTTGAGGTCTGATAGTTTTTGGTTTTTTGAAAACTTGTTCCAAAGTATAACATCGTGGTTCCGAGTTATCTAGTACGGACCAGAGCCCCCGAGCTTGACTTGCTGCAGTTGCTTTGTAAGCATGTTGAGCTTTTGGCTGAATTGTCAATGTTATACTTCGGATTGAGTATCATGCTAGCCCCCATGCTCAAGTTGCGGACGTGGCATTTGGTCAAGTTTAGGGCTTTTAACTTTGGGAAAGAGATTGTATGCTTCAAAAAATACAATCCGTGTAATAATTACTGCCGGTTGGTGTTTTCAAGTATACATCCTGTTCGTTGATTTGGACCTGTAAGTGAATAGTTTTATTGATCTAATGGTGTATGTTTTTCCATGAGCCTCATCGTGTGGTAGTGGCTTTATTTGGTTTTTTTTGTTTTTAATTTTTTCTCTTCATGCGTTGGAAAAAGTCACCACTTCCCTGTTTCTTCTAATTTTATCCAGGAGAATGACATCAAAAGGTTAGTAAGTTTTTCTTACCTTTTACTTCACTGTTTATTGTCTTTCATTTCTGATGAGAAAAGACAAAGTTGTTGAAGTTAAGCATGACAGGTATCACTAGGTCCATGCAGATATGAAGTGTTCTGTGTCGCTGTTCAGAGCATGGATTCCTTAACTGTTTTGAGTGGGTCTAACTGCGTGAGGAAGGGTTTTTCTACTAGTGTTGAATTTATTCTCTATAATAGTGAGGAGTGAGTGTATGAGAAAAAGGGGGACTGGGCGTATTTTTATTTTTATAGCTGTATGTTGACTGAGCTTCGTGTTAAGTTTCTTTTTACGAAATTTGAGTGTAAGATGTTAACCCAATTGAACTGTGCTCCCTGATAGTTGCATCCCAATTCTTGGACTTTTCTTCGAGCCTTTGAATGTCTTATGAATTTTTTGAAGTCTATCCTTCTCTCAATGTATTTTTCTCTTTATTTTAGTCAAAGGGGGTGCAGAAAGGACTCTGGGTGAATCTCAATAGCTACCCTGGTTGTTCCCTTTTCGTGTTGTATAAGTCTTCTTTCAAAAATTTCAAAAAAAATGTTTATGAAAGTTTGTTCGAAGGACACTGAATATCCCTTTTACCTAGATGATGAATTAGTAGAAAAATTTCTGTTGTATTGTTGTCCAGAACCTCTGCAGATTTTGGAAGCTATAAGTACGACTGAAGAGGAGGAGTGTATTTTAGATTATCTTGTTGAATGTTTTTCTCCTGGAAAATTGATGTCGATACTTGAAATGTTAAAAGTTGAATTTGATAGAGAATCTTTGGGAAAATACATAGGTAATGGTGATAATGTTGTTGTTTTGAGATTCTTTGAAAGAATGTTATTCATATACTTTTTTTTCACAGGTGGGAAAGTACCAAACTTGTCTTCAGCGCATATGAGGTCCTTTTGGACTAGAAGAAGAAAAATGAAAAAGATGATTCTGATAAGACTGTTATTCTTGAGGCGGCTCAATCTAGTACTCAGCCTAAAAGTGGGAAAAGGAAAAGGGTTAAATCTGAGAAGTCGTTGGAGGTGTTATCTGCTGCCGATGTTAATCTCAGTTTGGGTGGTCAGTATGAGAGGCCGAAACAGATGCGGCTTCATGGTTTTGCTCGTGGTTCGAACCCTAGGTCTGTGTGGAGTGACCAGTTTCCGTTTTTTGAATTAGCTGAAAAAGTCGCTAGCATCTGAGTGATATCCATTTGTTGAAGAATTTAGGGAAAGAAACTGTCGGGCAATTTCTTCAGGTAAAATAATATTTATATTTTTAGCATTTTATATATTGTTGCCGTTTGATCATTGGTTGGTTTGTGTAGGTAATTGCTGTGAGGATGTTGTGGATAGGTCGCACAATTGAGCTTCTTGGAGTAGAAGAAAGGAAAGAAACTGAAAAGGTGTTCGATTTGGAAAAAAGTCGTTAAAGGAAAGGGATATAGTGATTGTAGATGTGACAAAGAAGATGAAAGACAGGGAAGAGGAGGTGGAAAACTTGCAAAATCAAATTCGCACTTTGCAGGGGCAAATTAAGGAGGCAGATTCTGACCAAGAAAAAATGGTTGCTCGAGTTCACGAGCTTGAAAATGAGGTTACGGAGATGTTTGCAGCGAGTTTTGACCGTTGCGTGAGTCAAGTGGTCATCTTTTCCCCTGTATTTGAAGTTACTAATCTTGACGTTACCAAGATTATTGTAGGCGGTAAACTTGTTGATGATGAAGCTGGTGAGATTGAAGATGAAAATGTGGCAGTAGCCAATAAGGAAGGCTGATCATGCTTTATTTTGTTTTTTGTTATTATAGTATGAACTTTCCTAATTTCGTATGTTTTTGCTAAGGGTTTAGCATTTGGTTGTAATTGACTTTTTTTTGTTTTGGAAATTTGGTGGATGATAAGTTGCTATAAAAATTGCCTTTAATTTATGTATGTTGAGTAGACAAAGATAGAAATGAATTGGAAATAGACAAATTTTATTTGAGATTCTACTTATGTGAAGTGGTCGGCCTCGTTAAAACCTCCTTGAGTAAAATCCTGAGTAGAAAAAACCTCGGTGGTAGGAAAAAGAGTACCGCCCATCCTTCACTTGTTACAATGATTAGCTATGATATATGCATAATGACGATATATTCCAAGTATTTGGTAACTCGGTTCTTTCTAGAGTTTGTAGAGAATATGCTTCTCGTCCATGTACCTTTGATATTCTAAAAGACCTTCCTAATTTGCAGCGAGTTTTCCTTTGCCCAGGGGATTTTCTGACATCTTCAAGTCTTTATAGGACGAGGTCTCATTGGTGTAGCGCTTGTGGTCTTACCTTTTTGTTGTACTTGCGTCGTATAGTGATCTGCAATGTTGCTTGCCATATCCTGGCAGTGTCGCACTTTTTGTCCAGTGTGTCAAGCTCGACATTCCGTGCTTGCTCATTAGTGTTATTGTTGAAATGGTCGGTTCGCAATGACCCTTGAGAGATCTCAACTGGGATCATTGCTTCTACTTCGTACACCAATCTGAAAGGTATTTCCTTAGTTGTGGAATGTGATGTTGTATTATAGCCCTAAAGTATTTTGAGTATTAACTCAGCCTACTGTCCTTTGGCTGCTACAAGTTTCTTTTTTAATTCCTGCAAAATGACTTTATTAGCAGTTTCGACGAGCCCATTAGTTTACGGGTGCTCTACCAAAGAAAAGTGATGTTTTATATTTAAGTTTTGCAGAAAAGATGCAATCTTTTTGTTAGTGAATTGCCTACCATTATCAGAAATGGTGTCCATGGGTAACCCATATCTACATCTAATAGACTTCTAAACAAAAGATTGTACCTTGTTCGAGGTTATTTTGGCGAGCGGTTGCGCCTCTATCCACTTTGTGAAATAATCAATGGCAACTAGTAAGAATTCTATCTACCCTTGTGAAACAGGGAATGGTCCGAGGATATTAAGTCCCCATCTGTGAAAGGGCCATTTGATTTTTGTGGTATGCAGTAGCTCAGCTGGATTATGAATTGCTGGTGCACATTTCTGACAGTTGTCGCTGCATCTGACTTTTTCCATGCAATCATTTTTTAGAGAAAGCCAGTAGTATCCTGCTCTTAGAAATTTTGCTGCTAAATTTTGTCCTCCGACATGTGTTCCAGAGATGCCTTCATGCATTTTCGACATTGCTAAGCTGGAGTCCTCAGCTCCGAGACATTTTAAAAGTGGTCTGGAGAATGCTTTTCTATATAAGTCATCACTGATGAGAGTGAAAAGCCTTGCCTTTTTTTGGAAAAGTTTTGGGTTGTCTTCCGATGATGGTATGCTCCCGTTTCTCAAGTAATTTACATATGGTGCTCTCCAGTCTTCGTCTTGTGACAAACTCAAAACATGCATACTATATATACTCGGTTCCTTTAACATGAGTTGTGATAATGTTGGTGCTATTTCTGGTATCCTTGAAGTAGCTAGTTTAGACAAGATATATGGCCTATAGTTTTCTTTTCTAGGTATATGTGTTATTTGAAATTGTTGAAACTGCTGTATCAAATGCTTTGCATTATTTAAGTACTGTTCTAATAAAGGGTCTCATACCTAAAAATTTCCATTACCTGCTGGACGACCAGTAGTGAATCACAATAGACCTTCAAGTGTTTGATATTAGCTTCTTTAGCCAGGCGTAGCCCGACCAACAATGCTTCATATTCGGATTGGTTATTGCTTGCTGGGAATGAATACTTTATAGATTGTTCGACATACACTCCTGACTTGTCTTTAAGGACGATACCAGCTCCGCTGCTGTCCTCATTGGAGGCTCCATCTATGTATAGCTCCCATTTAGAGAGAAGCTCGCCTGTTGTGGTAAATTCTGAAACAAAGTCGACGAGTACCTGGGATTTTAGTGAGCCTCGAGTTTGATATAAAATGTCATATTCGGACAGCTCGATTGACCACTTGATTAATCTCCGTACAAGATCAGGTCTTGTTAGTATTTGCCGTAATAGTTTATTGGTCCGAACTATGATCTCGTGGCTTTAAAAGTAATGGCGAAGACGCCTTGCTGTAATGATTAGGCATATGCTAGTTTCTCAATGGTCAGGTACCACGTTTCTGCATTTTGTAGGATTTTGCTGACAAAATACACTGGGTGTTGCTCCTTATATATTTCTGTCACAAGCACATAGAACAAATTGCATGAGTAAATACTAAAAGATATAAATATAAAGGTTTGGAATCAATCAAAACTAGAATCAATTCGTTGGTAGCATATTCCAAACCAACAATGAATTCTCAAGATCAAATGTTAATTCAAATTAAAGTAACCGAGATCAAGAGTAATTCAACCTCGGGTCGTTCTCCCTAGAAATTGCAATGAAATGTTCAATTATTGGCTATGAGAGAGAGCATAGGGGATTAGGAAAGCAAGAGAGCAAGAGATGTAAATAGCAAAAAAGTAAGTGAGCATGCAAGGAAAGTAAATGGCAACTCTTGGCAAGAAGTGGGTAATCTAGGTTTCCTATCCTAGTTATGGACCACAAACATGGCAATTGTGTGGAAGCAATCCAAATCAATCAATCCTCCTTGAGAATTAGTCAAAAGGCGTAATTGATCTCAATCTATAAGTCCTAGTCAACTCGCTAATTACTTAGTGAAAGACTAGCGTCAATGGAAACCAAACCAATTAACCATTCTCACACAATGCGGAATGGACATCCACAACTCAATTTCACCCAAACACCCAATTTTCTCAACCAAGAGTGTGAAAACTAAACATGCAAGAATTTAAACATCAAAGCAATTAAATAAACATGCAAGGAATTAAAAGTCAAAACAATTAAAGTCAAAGCAATAAAATGCAAGGAAAGGAAACTTAAAGTGCAAGAAAACCTCTTGGCAAGCAATTGAGAGCTAAGGTTACCTATCCTAGCCATTGATCACAAACATGTTTTCTTCATGTTTTCTCCCTTTGTACATGCTTCCTTCCACTTTTGCCTTGCCAAACTTGCCGCTAGAACCTAAAATCACTCAACAAACATGTCATGGCATCGAATGACATAAAAGTGGGATAAAAGTGATTAAAATAAGCACAAAATAGTATGTTTTCACATTTAGGCACAATTAAGGGAGAGAACACAAAAGCATGCTATTTGGATGAATAAATGTGGGTTTATATGATGAAATCTATTCAAATCAAACCAAAATATACCGAAAAATATGGACTCATCAATTCCCCCACACTTAAACAATAGCATGTCCTCATGCTAATCACAATCAAAGGAGAAGGATAAGGAGGGTAAGCAATTTATTAAATGCAACTAACTAACTATATGTATACAACTATACTAAATACTATCTAATTATATATATATATATATATAATTCCTATTGAGTTTGGCAAAAACAAACAAAAGAATCTCAATGAATCCAAAATAGGAACTTATGGCCAAAGAAATATAACAATATAGTCAATGTCCAAAGATTGATTTGAAATTTTCAAAGTTAAGTTCAACAACTTACAAGAAAACATAGGATAAACAATGAAAACATAGAATTGAGCAATTGAAACCCTCACCGGATGTGTTTACACTCTAATCGCTTAGTGTGTAGGGCTTAATCACTCAATTCTCCTTTAATTATGTTTCTCAAATATTTGCAAGTCATCTAACAATCAACTAATATTTGACGAATGAATGCAAATATCATGAGGTCTTTTGAGGGTTGCAATGGGGCTTAGGTAAGGGTAGGATCAATATGGTTAAGTGGGCTAATAGATTGGATTTTTGATTAGCTCAAGTATCCCATCTAATCCTATATCATCCTATATGTATAACAAAACAATCTAACTATCCATTTATCCCTTTTTCTCACATTCACTCATGCATACTCTTTCCAATTCAACTACATATGCATATCTTATTTACATTCTTATTATCATTTCTCTTTCTTTTCTTTTTCTCTTTTTCTTCTTTTTTTTCTTTTTTTCTTTTTTTATTTCTTTCTTTTCTTTTCTTTTCTTATTTTTAACAAAAAGAGATGCATATGTTTTAACCAATAGATGCATGAGTAGTTACCCATTTTGCCATATTTTCAATGAACACCCAAAGTTAACTAACTACCAATGTTTCCCACAAATCCCCCCCACACTTGATTAACACACACACTCAAACCTAAGGTAATCAAAGATACAATCAATGGACATAATGGTTTTTCACTTAGGGTGAATGATGTGCTTATAATGAGAACAAAGGGGAATTGGTGCACGAAATTTTGATCATCAATAATGGCGCCAAAGACTTGGAGCTCTCAAATGTGAATCACACTTTGTCACAATTTCGCACAACTAACCAGCAAGTGCACTGGGTCGTCCAAGTAATAAACCTTACATGAGTACGGGTCGATCCCATGGAGACTGTCAGCTTGAAGTAAGCTATGGTCATCTTGTAAATCTTAGTCAGGCGGATTCAAATGGTTATGGAGGATTGATAATTAAAAGATTAATAAAACATAAAATAAAGATAGAGATAGAGATACTTATGTAATTCATTGGTAGGAATTTCAGATAAGCGTATGAAGATGCTTTGTTCCTCCCGAACCTCTGCTTTCCTATTGCCTTCTTCCAATCATTCATACTCCCTTCCATGGCAAGCTTTATGTTGGGCATCACCGTTGTCAATGGATACTTCCCGTCCTCTCAGTAAAAATGTTCTACGCACGCTGTCACCGCACAGCTAATCATCTGTTGGTTCTCGATCATGTTGGAATAGGATCCATTGATCCTTTTGCGTCTGTCACACGCCCAACACTCGCGAGTTTGAAGCTCGTCACAGTCATCCCTTCCCAGATCCTACTCAGAATACCACAGACAAGGTTTAGACGTTCCGGATATTAGGAATGGCCGCCAATAATTCTAGCCTATACCACGAAGGTTCTAATCTTAGATTAGAAATCCAAGAGATACACATTCAAGCTTGTTTGCATGTAGAACGGAAGTGGTTGTCAGGCACGCGTTCATAGGTAAGAATGGTGATGAGTGTCACATAATCATCACATTCATCATGTTCTTGGGTGCGAATGAATATCTTGGAGAAGAAATAGACTTTAGTTGAATAGAAAAACAACAGTACTTTGCATTAATTCATGAAGAACAGCAGAGCTCCACACCTTAATCTATGGTGTGTAGAAACTCCACCGTTGAAAATACATAAGAACAAGGTCTAGGCATGGCCGATGAGGCCAGCCTCCAAAAGCGTCTAAGATAGCATAAGACTTATCAAAGATATGAAAATACAATAGTAAAAGGTCCTATTTATAGAGAACTAGTAGCCTATAGTTTACAGAAATAAGTAATTAATGCAGAAATCTTCTTCCGGGCCTACTTGGTATGTGCTTGGGCTGAGCATTGAAGCTTCCATGTGTAGAGACTTTTCTTGGAGTTAAACGCCAGCTTTTGTGCCAGTTTGGGCGTTTAACTCCAGCTTTTGTGCCAGTTCTGGCGTTTTGACGCCAGAATTCTTAAGCTGACTTGGAACGCCGGTTTGGGCCATCAAATCTTGGGCAAAGTATGGACTATTATATATTGATGGAAAGCCCAAGATGTCTACTTTCCAACGCAATTAAGAGCGCGCCAATTGGGCTTCTGTAGCTCCAGAAAATCTACTTCGAGTGTAGGGAGGTTAGAATCCAACAGCATCTGCAGTCCTTTTTCAGCCTCTGAATCAGATTTTGCTCAGGTCCCTCAATTTCAGCCAGAAAATACCTGAAATCACAAAAAACACACAAACTCATAGTAAAGTCCAGAAATGTGATTTTTATTTAAAAACTAATAAAAACATAATAAAAACTAACTAAAATATACTAAAAACATACTAAAAACAATGCCAAAAAGCGTATAAATTATCCGCTCATCACAACACCAAACTTAAATTGTTGCTTGTCCCCAAGCAACTGAAAATTAAATAGGATAAAAAGAAGAGAATATACAATGAATTCCAAAAACATCTATGAAGATAAGTATTAATTAGATGAGCGGGGCTTTTAGCTTTTTGCTTCTGAACAGTTTTGGCATCTCACTTTATCCTTTGAAGTTCAGAATGATTGGCTTCTATAGGAACTCAGAATCCAGATAGTGTTATTGATTCTCCTAGTTAAGTATGTTGATTCTTGAACACAGCTACTTTATGAGTCTTGGCCGTAACCCAAAGCATTTTGTTTTCCAGTATTACCACCGGATACATAAATGCCACAGACATATAACTGGGTGAACCTTTTCAGATTGTGACTCAGCTTTGCTAGAGTCCCCAATTAGAGGTGTCCAGAGCTCTTAAGCACACTCTTTTTGCTTTTGGACCACGACTTTAACCGCTCAGTCTCAAGTTTTCACTTGACACCTTCACGCCATAAGCACATGGTTAGGGACAACTTGGTTTAGCCGCTTAGGCCAGGAATTTATTCCTGTGGGCCCTCCTATCCACTGATGCTCAAAGCCTTGGATCCTTTTTATTTTACCCTTGCCTTTTGGTTTAAAGGGCTATTGGCTTTTTCTGCTTGCTTTTTCTTTTTCTTTCTTTCTCTTTTTTTTTCTTTTTTCGCATATATATTTTTTTTTCTGCAAGCTTTTCACTGCCTTTTCTTGCTTCAAGAATCAATTTTATGATTTTTTAGATTATCAAATAACATTTTTCCTTTTCCATCATTCTTTCAAGAGCCAACAATTTTAACATTCATGAACAACAAATTCAAAAATATGCACTGTTCACGCATTCATTCAGAAAGACAAAAGTATTGCCACCACATCAAAATAACTAAACTGTTTTAAAATTCGAAATTCATGCACTTCTTTTTCTTTTTCAATTAAAAACATTTTTCATTTAAGAAAGGTGATGGATTCATTTTCATTGCTTTAAGGCATAGACACTTAGACACTGGTGATCATGTAATAAAGACACAAACATAAATAAACATAAAGCATAAAAATTCGAAAAACAGAAAATAAAGAACAAGGAGATTAAAGAACGGGTCCACCTTAGTGATGGCGGCTTGTTCTTCCTCTTGAAGATCTAATGGAGTGCTTGAGCTCCTCAATGTCTCTTCCTTGCCTTTGTTGCTCCTCTCTCATGACTCTTTGGTCTTCTCTAATTTCATAGAGGAGGATGGAATGCTCTTGGTGCTCCACCCTTAGTTGTCCCATGTTGGAGCTTAATTCTCCTAGGGAGGTGTTGATTTGCTCCCAATAGTTTTGTGGAGGAAAATGCATCCCTTGAGGCATCTCAGAGATTTCATGGTGAGGAATTTCCTCATGTCCATGAGTGGGATATCTTGTTTGCTCCATCCTTTTCTTAGTGATGGGCTTATCCTCATCAATAAGGATGTCTTCCTCTATGTCAATTCCAGCTGAATTGCAGAGGTGACAAATGAGATGAGAGAAGGCTAACCTTGCCAAAGTAGAGGACCTGTCCGCCACCTTGTAGAGTTCTTGGGATATAACTTCATGAACTTCTACTTCCTCCCTAATCATGATGCTATGGATCATGATAGCTCGGTCTATAGTAACTTCAGACCGGTTCCTAGTGGGAATGATTGAGCGTTGGATGAACTCCAACCATCCCCTAGCCACGGGCTTGAGGTCATGCCTTCTTAGTTGAACCGGCTTCCCTCTTGAATCTCTCTTCCATTGAGCGCCCTCTTCACAGATGTCTATGAGGACTTGGTCCAATCTTTGATCAAAGTTGACCCTTCTAGTGTATGAGTGTGCATCTCCTTGCATTATGGGCAAGTTGAATGCCAACCTTACATTCTCCGGACTAAAATCTAAGCATTTCTCCCGAACCATTGTAAGCCAATTCTTTGGGTCCGGGTTCACACTTTGATCATGGTTCTTGGTGATCCATGCATTGGCATAGAACTCTTAAACCATTAAGATTTCGACTTGTTAAATGGGGTTGGTGAGAACTTCCCAACCTCTTCTTCGAATCTCATGTCGGATCTCCGGATATTCACCCTTTTTAAGTTTGAAAAGGACCTCGGGGATCACCTTCTTCTTGGCCACAACTTCATAGAAGTGGTCTTGATGCACCCTTGAGATGAATCTCTCCATCTCCAATGACTCGGAGGTGGAAGCTTTTGCCTTCCCTTTCCTCTTTCTAGAGGTTTCTCTAGCCTTAGGTGCCATAAATAGTTATGAAAAAACAAAAAGTTACGCTTTTACCACACCAAACTTAGAAGGTTTGCTCGTCCTCGAGCAAAAGAAGAAAGAAGAGAATAGAAGAAGAAAAAATAGAGGAGATAGAGGAGGCTTAGTGTTTCGGCCAAGGGGGAGAAGTAGTGTGTATGTTGTGTGAAAATAAAGGAGTGAAGATGGGTTTATATAGGAGTGGAGAGGGGGGTACGGTTCGGCCATTATGGGTGGGTTTGGGTGGGAAAGTGGTTTGAATTTGAATGGTGAGGTAGGTGGGGATCCTGTGGGGTCCACAGATCCTGAGGTGTCAAGGATATCTCATCCCTGCACCAAATGGCATGCAAAAATGCCCCTTTCTGCCAATCCTGGCGTTAAACGCCAGGCTGCTGCCCATTTCTTGCGTTTAACGCCAGCTTTTTGCCCATTCCTGGTGTTAAACGCCAGTCTGGTGTCCATTTCTGGCGTTAAACGCCAGAATGGTGCCAGACTGGGCGTTTAACGCCCATTCTGCTACCCTTACTGGCGTTTAAACGTAGTAAGTTTCTCCTCCAGGGTGTTCTATTTTTAATACTATTTTTCCTTCTATTTTGTTTTTTCAATTGTTTTTTTTTGTGACTTCACATGATCATCAACCTATAGAAAATATAAAATAACAAAAGAAAATAGAAATTTAACATAGATAATTAAAGATTGGGTTGCCTCCCAACAAGCGCTTCTTTGATGTCAATAGCTTGACAGTGGGCTCTCATGGAGCCTCACAGATGTTTAGAGCAATGTTGGAACCTCCCAACACCAAACTTAGAGTTTGAATGTGCGGGTTCAACACTAAACTTAAAGTTTGGTTGTGGCCTCCCAACACCAAACTTAGAGTTTGACTGTGGGGGCTCTGTCTGACTCTGTATTGAGAGAAGCTCTTCATGCTTCCTCTCCATGGTTACAGAGGGATATCCTTGAGCTTTAAACACAAGGGAGTCTTCATTCACTTGAATGATCAATTCTCCTCTGTCAACATCAATTACAGCTTTTGCTGTGGCTAGGAAGGGTCTGCCAAGGATGATGGATTCATCCATACACTTTCCAATCTCTAGGATTATGAAATCAGCAGGGATGTAGTGGCCTTCAACCTTTACCAAGACATCCTCTACAAGTCCATAAGCCTGTTTCTTTGAATTGTCTGCCATCTCCAGTGAGATTCTTGCAGCTTGTACCTCAATGATCCCTAGCTTCTCCATTACAGAGAGAGGCATGAGGTTTATGCATGACCCTAGGTCACATAGAGCCTTCTCAAAGGTCATGGTGCCTATGGTACAAGGTATTGAGAACTTTCCAGGATCTTGTCTCTTCAGAGGTAATTTCTGCCTAGTCAAGTCATCCAGTTCTTTATTGAGCAATGGAGGTTCATTCTCCCAAGTCTCATTACCAAATAACTTGGCATTTAGTTTCATGATTGCTCCAAGGTACTTAGCAACTTGCTCTTCAGTAATATCTTCATCCTCTTCAGAGGAGGAATACTCATCAGAGCTCATGAATGGCAGAAGTAAATTCAATGGAATCTCTATGGTCTCCGTGTGAGCCTCAGATTCCCATGGTTCCTCATGAGGGAACTCCTTGGAGGCTAGTGGACATCCAGTGAGGTCTTCCTCAGTGGAGATCACTGCCTCTTCCTCCTCTCCAGGTTCGTCCATGTGAGACATGTTTATGGCCTTACACTCTCTCTTTGGATTCTCTTTTGTATTGCTTGGGAGAATACTAGGAGGGAGTTCAGTAATTTTCTTACTCAGCTGACCCACTTGTGCCTCCAAATTTCTAATAGAGGACCTTGTTTCAGTCATGAAACTTTGAGTGGTTTTAATTAGATCAGAGACTATAGTTGCTAAGTCAGAGTGGCTCTGCTTAGAATCTTCTGTCTGTTGCTGAGAAGATGATGGAAAAGGTTTGCTATTGCTAAACCTGTTTCTTCCACCATTACTGTTGTTGAAACCTTGTTGAGGTCTCTGTTGATCCTTCCATGAGAGATTTGGATGATTTCTCCATGAAGGATTATAGGTGTTTCCATAGGAATCTCCCATGTAATTCACCTCTTCTATTGCTGGGTTCTCAAGATCATAAGCTTCTTCTTCAGGGGAAGCTTCCTTAGTACTGCCTGGTGCAGCTTGTATTCCAGACAGACTTTGAGAAATCATATTGACTTGCTGAGTCAATATTTTATTCTGAGCCAGTATGGCATTCAGAGTATCAATCTCAAGAACTTCTTTCTTCTGATTTGTCCCATTATTCACAGGGTTCCTTTCAGAAGTGTACATGAATTGGTTATTTGCAACCATCTCAATGAGTTCCTGAGCTTCTGCAGGCGTCTTCTTCAGATGAAGAGATCCTCTACCAGAGCTGTCCAATGACATCTTGGACAGTTCAGACAGACCATCATAGAAGATACCTATGATGCTCCATTCTGAAAGCATGTCAGAAGGACACCTTCTGATCAATTGCTTGAATCTTTCCCAAGCTTCATAGAGGGATTCTCCTTCCTTCTGTCTGAAGGTTTGGACTTCCACTCTAAGCTTGCTCAATTTTTGAGGTGGAAAAAACTTTGCCAAGAAGGCATTGACTAGCTTTTCCCAAGAATTCAGGCTTTCTTTGGGTTGTGAATCCAACCATGTCCTAGCTCTGTCTCTTACAGCAAAAGGGAAGAGCATAAGTCTGTAGACTTCAGGGTCAACCCCATTGGTCTTGACAGTGTCACAGATTTGCAAGAATTCAGTTAAGAACTGATGAGAATCTTCCAATGGAAGTCCATGAAACTTGCAATTCTGTTGCATTAGAGAAACTAATTGAGGCTTAAGCTCAAAGTTGTTTGCTTCAATGGCAGGGATTGAGATGCTTCTCCCATAGAAGTCGGGAGTAGGTGCAGTAAAGTCACCAAGCACCTTCATTGCATTGTTGACATTGTTGTTTTCGGCTGCCATGGCTTCTTCTTGTTTGGAAAGCTCTGTTAGGTCCTCTATAGAGAGTTGTACTTTAGCTTCTCTTAGCTTTCGCTTCAAGGTCCTTTCAGGTTCAGGATCAGCCTCAACAAGAATGCTTTTGTCCTTGCTCCTGCTCATATGAAAGATAAGAGAACAAGAAAGTATGGAATCCTCTATGTTACAGTATAGAGATTCCTTGAAGTGTCAGAGGAAAAGAAGAATAGAAGGAGAAGGTAGATAGAAGAGAATTCGAACTTATCAAGAAGGATAGAGTTCGAATTGCACCTTGAGGAGGAGTGTTAGTCCTTAAATAGAAGGATGTGAGAAGAGGGGAAGAATTTTCGAAATTAAAGTAAAAGATTTTGAAATAATTAAAAGAAATTTTTAAAATTTGATTGATGATTTTCGAAAACTAAGATTGGGAAAAAAATTAAGTGATTTTTGAAAAGATTTTAAAATTAGAAATAAAAAAGATATGATTGAAAATTAATTTTTGAAAAAGATGTGATTGAAAAGATATGATTGAGAAGATATGATTGAAAATCAAATTAAAAAGAGAAAGTTTTAAAATTAAAGTTGATTACTTGACTAACAAGAAATTAAAAGATATGATTCTAAAATTTAAAATTTGATCCTTCCTTAATAGGCAGGTAACAACTTGAAAATTTTGAATTAAATCATTAATTGTAGCAAGGATTTTTGGAAATAATAATAAATAAAAAATGGAAAGAAATTGATTTTGAAGAGATATGATTGAAAAGATATGATTTGAAAAAGATTTGATTTTGAAAAATTATGAAGATTTGACAAAAATTTGGATTAAAAACAAAATCTTCCCTCTAGTGTCCTCATGGCGTTAAACGCCCAGCCAGGTACCCTGGCTGGCGTTTAAACGCTAGTTTTCCTTCTTCACTGGGCGTTTTGAACGCCCAGCTTTTTCTGTTTAATTCCTTTGCTGAATGTTCTGAATCTTAAATTCTCTGTATTATTGACTTGAAAAGACATAATTTTGAACATATTTTTGAATTTTTTTTGATGAGAAACAATAAAAAATGCAACTAAGATCAAATAAACAATGCATGCAAGACACCAAACTTAAAAATTGACACTAAGATACATAAAATATTTTTTATTTTTATGATTTTATAATTTTTTTTTGTGATTTTTCGAAAATCATATGGAAAAGAGAATAAAGAGATTCAAAACTTTTAATAAGAATTCCAGGAATCATGCAATGTTAGTCTAAAGCTTCAGTCTAAAAAGATTAGACATGGCTAGCCAAGCTTCAGCAGGACATTACATTCAGCAGCTAAATTGATGAGAATCAATCAGCTTTTGTGATGATAAGAACATATCACCTTGAAACTCTAGAATTCATTCTTAAAAATTCTGAAAAATAAAAAGAAAAGTACCTAATCTAAGCAACAAGATGAACCGTCAGTTGTCCAAACTTGAACAATCCCCGGCAACGGCGCCAAAAACTTGGTGTTGTTGCCGGACCAAACTTGGCACTGTTGTTGCCGGAAACAAATGCGAAATTAATGTTCGTTCCCTCCCCGGCAACGGCGCCAAAAACTTGGTGCACGAAATTGTGATCATCAACAATGGCACCAAAGACTTGGAGCTCTCAAACGTGAATCACACTTTGTCACAATTCCGCACAACTAACCAGCAAGTGCACTGGGTCGTCCAAGTAATAAACCTTACGTGAGTAAGGGTCGATCCTACGGAGACTGTCGGCTTGAAGCAAGCTATGGTCATCTTGTAAATCTCAGTCAGGCGGATTCAAATGGTTATGGAGGATTGATAATTAAAAGATGAATAAAACATAAAATAAAGATAGAGATAGAGATACTTATGTAATTCATTGGTAGGAATTTCAGATAAGCGTATGAAGATGCTTTGTTCCTCCCGAACCTCTGCTTTCCTATTGCCTTCTTCCAATCATTCATACTCCCTTCCATGGCAAGCTTTATGTTGGGCATCACCGTTGTCAATGGCTACTTCCCGTCCTCTCAGTGAAAATGTTCTACGCACGTTGTCACCACACGGCTAATCATCTGTCGGTTCTCGATCATGTTGGAATAGGATCCATTGATCCTTTTGCGTCTGTCACACGCCCAACACTCGCGAGTTTGAAGCTCGTCACAGTCATCCCTTCCCAAATCCTACTCAGAATACCACAGATAAGGTTTAGACGTTCCGGATCTCAGGAATGGCCGCCAATAATTCTAGCCTATACTACGAAGGTTCTAATCTTAGATTAGAAACCCAAGAGATACACATTCAAGCTTGTTTGCATGAAGAACGGAAGTGGTTGTCAGGCACGCGTTCATAGGTGAGAATGGTGATGAGTGTCACATAATCATCACATTCATCATGTTCTTGGGTGCGAATGAATATCTTGGAGAAGAAATAGACTTTAGTTGAATAGAAAAACAACAGTACTTTGCATTAATTCATGAAGAACAGCAGAGCTCCACACCTTAATCTATGGTGTGTAGAAACTCCACCGTTGAAAATACATAATAACAAGGTCTAGGCATGGCCGTGAGGCCAGCCTCCAAAAGCGTCTAAGATAGCATAAGACTTATCAAATATATGAAAATACAATAGTAAAAGGTCCTATTTATAGAGAACTAGTAGCCTAGGGTTTACAGAAATAAGTAATTAATGCAGAAATCTTCTTCCGGGCCCACTTGGTGTGTGCTTGGGCTGAGCATTGAAGCTTCCATGTGTAGAGACTTTTCTTGGAGTTAAACGCCAGCTTTTGTGCCAGTTTGGACGTTTTGACGCCAGAATTCTTAAGCTGAATTGGAACACCAGTTTGGGCCATCAAATCTTGAGCAAAGTATGGACTATTATATATTGCTGGAAAGACCAGAATGTCTACTTTCCAACGCAATTGAGAGAGCGCCAATTGGGCTTCTGTAGCTCCAGAAAATCCACTTCGAGTGTAGGGAGGTCAGAATCTAACAGCATCTGCAGTCCTTTTTCAGCCTCTGAATAAGATTTTGCTCAGGTCCCTCAATTTCAGCCAGAAAATACCTGAAATCACAGAAAAACTATAATAAAAACATACTAAAAACTAACTAAAATATACTAAAAACATACTAAAAACAATGCCAAAAAGCGTATAAATTATCCGCTCATCAGGAATTAAAGGCTCAAAAAGTGGTTTACAAAGATAGATGCAAGGGTTGGCCATATGGGTTGGTGAGCTATACAAAGATGGCCTCAATCATACTAAATGCAATCCAAAACAACAAATATAGGACATATAGACTAAAGCAAATCTAAGATCATAATCATAAAAGGAGTTTATCACACAAGAACAAAAATTTGTGGTTGAAAATGTACAACCACACAATTAAAGCTCAAATCTCACTTGGTATTTGTTCAAGCTCTTTTCTATGTTCCATAAAAAGATACTTCAAGGAAGTTCAAAAAAAAGTTTCAAATCTAATCAATGGAATGCCCTAGAAAGGGGTTTCTTGAAAATTCTTTGTTGTTTTACCAAAACTTATTTACTATATGTATGTATGTATGTATGTATGTTGTGATGGATGCAATTTCAAAATCTTTCCTAGTTCTATTTCTAATTTTCAACAAGCAAAAATTAACATGAACAATTAGGACAAAATTGAACTAGGTGCTATACTATTCACGTTATCCAATCACAATTTCTATCTATAAAATATATACTAAGAAAAAGATGCAAAACGCAATAGATATAAACTATGAATGGTCTAAGACATATATACTAGAAGGAAATGCAATGCAATAATCAAAATCACTCCAAATATATACAAGAATTCTACTAAAAGAAGTAAAAATAAAGTGCAAGGTGTTTGGGAAAAGAAAGTTTACACCCTAAAATGGCGAATCCTCCCCCACACTTAAGCGTTGCACGGTCTTCCGTGCACAAACAAAATCCGGGGAGAATGTCTCTCAAGAGCTCCACCTTCGGTTGGCGGATGCGGGGGCTTGGGTTGTGTGGAGATTGCCAAGTCCATGTATGCTCGGCATCTCCCTCCTCGGTGTCCTCCTCCTCTCCCGGCTCCTTGTCTTTATGTCTCATCCTAAAAAAGAAGAGCAAAGTATAGTTAGGACTCATAGGGCAAGTAGCACAAAAAGGTAAAGGAGAGAGTAAATAAGCATCTAATTGAGGAATTTTGCATAGTGGCATGGAATACACACGACGGCCAGCTAACGTGGCATCCACACAATGAAAAAGTAAGCATGAGTTCCTCAACTAAATGGCCTAAGATGCAACTAAGAGATGAGTGTCATTCAAGCACATGCAACTTAGGTAACTACAACAAGAGTGAATTGAATGTAGGAATTATTAGATATTGAAGTTGTGCAAGTGAAAGCTCAAGAGTGATACAAAATAGCACAATAAACAACAACCAATCATTAATGAAAAGAAAACTATTTATTCATCATGAAAAACAAGGAAAAAGTCACATGGTATAGGTACTTGTTACAAAAAGTGCTACACTTGATAGCAATCAAGTTAGGTCACTCAAACAAATGCAAAGCATTAAAAAGAAACAAGTATCGGACATGTGATCCATATGATATGAAAATCAAGATGAACAAGTAATTTCAACTCAATTCACCAAAGTGAAAGTGCACAATTCAAGATGCCAAACAAGGATAAAGTTTAATGCATATGTGATGGGTGGATTTCTAATGGTATAGAATTTCACAATTGAAATCTCGTCGAAGTATAGTTTCTAAACCAACAATAATCCTTTCATACAAAAATTTGTTTGTCACAAATACAAACCCCTAAAATTATAAACCGAAGTATTTAAACCTTGGGTCGTCTCTCAAAGGAATTGCAGGGTAGTGTTCTTGTTATTGGTCATGGACATGTATATTTTGGGGCTTTGATTAGGAAACAAGAAAAGTAAATGATAAAGAAAATCAAATAGCAAAAAGGTCTTGGCAAGATTTGGTGGTCAAGGGTCTCTATCCTTATCACTAACCATAATATGA
This sequence comes from Arachis hypogaea, assembly GCF_003086295.3. Lineage (NCBI taxonomy): Eukaryota > Viridiplantae > Streptophyta > Magnoliopsida > Fabales > Fabaceae > Arachis > Arachis hypogaea. The sequence goes on from NC_092048.1 coordinate 126,035,950, forward strand.
TAATTGCAAGGATCAATCCCACTAAGTCATCCTCTAACAAGTAAAGAAAAGTCAAATGAGCTTTATCAACCCAAGTCCATAAGTCCTAGCTATTCGCTAATTGAATTAATAAGAACTAGAGTCAATGGCTATCAACTATCAATCACTTGGACATTAGTAACTCAAAAATTCCTAAGTTACCTTCCCAAGCCAAGAACATAAAATTCTACTCTAATATCTTCTCAAGAATTTTGACAAATACTTGGAAGGCATAAAAGGAAAGCATAGTAAATTGACAACAAGAATGAAATCTAACAACAATTATTGCAAGAAATTAACAACAACAATCAAAAAGAACACTATTGACATGAATTACCTCAAATTGAATTGAAAGAAACTGAAGAAACAAGAGCAGATCAACAACAAGTATGGAAACAAAGTAGAAGAAATTACAACAAAAGAATAGAAGAATGATGAATGTAACAACAAAGAATTGAGAAGTAGAAGTAGAAGAGAGCATGAATTAAAACCTAGATCTAAGATTATTGAACTAAACCTAATCCTAATTCCTAGAGAGAAGTGAGAGCTTCTCTCTCTAAAACTAACTAAAACTAATCCTAATGTGCAAGCCTATGTCAAAAGATTCATTCCCCTTCAATCCTTGGTCCTTTTAACTGTTTTAGCATCAAAGTTGGTTTAGATTGAGCCCCACAGCTTCTCAGAATTTGCTGGGCACGTTTTCACTTTAAAATCACGTGCCAGCATCGACGCGTACGCGTACAGCACGCGTGCACGTCCCTTGAGTTTTCACGATCCATGCGTGCGCGTACAGTGCGCATGATCCATGAGCTCATCCAATTCTTTGGCTTTTCTATGTGTTCTCCATTTGCATGCTTTTCTCTTCACTCCTTCGATCCATTCCTAGCCTTTTCAACCTGAAATTACTAGCAAACACATCAAGGCATCTAGTGGAATCAAAGGTGAATAAAAATTATCAAATTAAAGGTCTAAAAGCATATTTTCACATTTAAGCACAAATCAAGGGAGAATCACAAACCATGCTATTTCATTGAATAAATGTGAGAAAAGGTTGAGAAAATACTCCAAATTCATCACAAGATAAACTCTGAAAACGAGGTTTATCAATATGGTAGCTACAACATATGAATCAAACTCACAATTTATCTAGGCATTTAAACAAGGCTTTTATGCTCAGTGCACATATTTATCAAACTTGAAACCAAATTCAAGTAAGAAGCAACCCAATCAATGTTAAACAAACACTGGCAACTTATTTAATTGTCAAACAACTAAACTAAAGCTAATATAATTACCAAAATAAAAATGGAATGCAAACAAAATAAAGTAAAACAAGTAGAAAGGAGGGCAAAAGCAAGAGAAGAGAGGGGTGGAAGAAGAGAAGAAGAGAAGAAGTAGAAAGAAGAGGGGAAAAGAAGTATAAGGGTGAGAAAACAGGGGCATGCGTATGCACGGGCATGTGTGCGTACGCACACTTAGCGAATCGGGGGAGGTGTGCGTCCGCACCAGGTGTGCGAACGCTATCAGCAGAGAGAAAATCAAGATGCGTGCGTACTCACCTAGGTGTGTTCACGCACAGAAGGTAAAGAAATGGAGGGTGAGCGGACGTACAAGTGTGTGCGAACGCTCTGAACAGAGAGGACGCTTGTGCGCACGCATAGAACACACTTTTTTTTTTGAAAAATAATTGAAGGATCATGTGTGCATGCGCACACAGGTCCGTGCGCACGCACAGGAGCATAAGGGGGGCAGGGGTTCACGCACACACACTGTGCCAGTGCTGCGGACAGAGGGCAAAATCATACGTGTGCGTGAGCACAGGTCGGTGCGCACGCACAGGAAGCAGAAAATAGCTGTTTTGTGCGCACGCACAAGTACGTGCATACGCACAGATGCCCTGTTTTGCAAAAAATTTTCTTCAAAATTCTAAGGTACCAAGCCTTAGTTCAATCAAAACCAAACACCAAGACATGCAAGAACCCATAAATTCATGATCCAAACTAAAATTAACATAACTAACTCAAAATTAAACTAATTCTAAGCTAACCAAAACAAGCAAATATGCAATTAAGCCAAAATATATACAAAGAAAGAAGAGTTAGAACAATGTTACCAAGCACTTTTATTTAATGTCTTTAAGTTAGACAATTGGGAGGGCCCTTGCTATGGTGGCTTGTGCTTGATTTTTCCACCAATGCTAGAATGTCCAATGTCTTCCGGGATCCCAATCCTAACCATCAACAAAGACAACCAAAAAGCAAGCTATTTACATATTAACATATATACAATAGCCAAAAATTCAACACCATTGCAACTCCCCGGCAACGACGCCAAATTTGATAACGAGAATTTTTTGTATGGTTCGGAACCAATCAAAACTAGAATCAATTTGTTGGTAGCATAGTTCAAACCAACAATGAATTCTCAAGATCAAATGTTAATTCAAATTAAAGTAACCGAGATTAAGAGTAATTCAACCTCGGGTCGTTCTCCCTAGGAATTACAATGAAATGTTCAATTATTGGCTATGAGAGAGAGC